>NC_134483.1:128351643-128726643 GCF_040206685.1 Ascaphus truei
TGTCTTTTAAAAATGCTCTCCTGCCATCATGCTCCGTCGTGTTTGTGCACTAAGAGCGGCCTCATAGGGAGTCTGCAATTTATTTTTCTGAGTATAAGCTCAGCCTTAGGAGTCCGTGTCTGACTGATGCTTTCTGTACAATTACCTCCCCTGTCTGAGAGCTGCTCTCACTCACTGGAAATGAAACTTGGCAAGGTGCAAAAAATTCCGGCCCATTACAGAATGAATAATCCTTTGAAATCAGTAAATCGGCTTTGAAAAGTGAAAGGATTTTCAGAGTCTTAACCTATAATACAGTATAATTGGGGATACTTTTAGACAAATACCCTAATAATATTTATTTTGAAGTGATGTAAATTTTTTTAAACATTTTTTTTAATGTGTCTTGGTTTTTACTTTTGAAAATCTGGTCACTATCCTTAACAAATAGTTTAATCACTTCAATGCCAAATGAGCCTGCGTAACATTAGTCTGTGTTGCAATGTATATGACTGGGGTAGGCCTGATCCCACTAAGGAACAAAGACAGACACCGAACTGGAAGAATAAGGTCACAATTTTTATTAATAGTACAACACAAATTATAACTTAACTAAAGACCATGTTGAGAACCCCCCACATTGCTATAGCTCATGACCCTCTGCTGCTGTCGCCAACTGACACGGCACCTGTAAAGCCTCACCCCACCTAGGGGAGGCACTTCCACCACCAGTGGCCCAACACGGGCCGAACACCGATTACTAACCGGGCCATATGCCCAAGTTGATAGATATTTATGGACCCAGTCTGTAAACTGAAACAACTGCCACCAGCAAGGCCATTTAATGCCTTAAACTGGCCTGGGTGACCCCAGGACCAAGCAGTTTTCCAAACCTTCTGGTGCGCTCAAATTAAAGATGCAGCCACGAGTATTAGAATGGGTAGATTCTGAGGCAGTCTCACAGTAAATGTCTCGATATTTCTGCAACATTGCCTCAACATTTCTGTGAGATTCTTAATGGCCCATAGGATTAACACAGCAGGGGGTCCCTGCAAACTGAATGGGGCTGCAGGGACCCCCTGCTGTGTTAATCCGATGGGCCATTAAGAATCTCCACAGAAATGTTTAGGCAATGTTGAGGCATTTACTGTGAGACTGCCCCAGAATCTCCCAGGAATTTCTCAGGTAAGTGTTCTAATACTGGAAGCTGCATCAGAACATATTACAACAATTTTTGTCATGGCTATATTCCATTTTTTTTCTGTATTGCTCTCCTGTGCCGAATGCTAGCCAGCCCTAACCACCATTAATACTTGCAGACATGGCCGCCGACAGGGGGAGACAGCTGGGACTCCTGTTCCGGGCCCGGCGAGTAACGAGGTCGGGAACCCTGCCGTCAAACCTGACAGGTGGCCCTATCCACAATGGGGGCCTTCTGAAAGAGGTTGCAGAGGGGGCCTGCTGAAAGGTGTCTGTGGCGGTGCCTGTCCAGACATCATGCTGCAGGCACCTCTATGGGAGTCACAGGTGTGTGCAGTACCAGTAGTCTAGAGTGTCAGAAAGAGGGCTACACATATATATACACATATATTCCTCAAACTAGGAAATCAGAGATACATTGAAACAATCTCTTATTTCATCAAGTCAATTTGGGGCCGCAACAGAATAGTACAGACAGTATCTCAATATTCTCCACAGAGATCAAGATAAAACAGTTACACCCGGGGAAATGTACAGTACTGTAAAAAGATAGGACACCAAAACCAGAAATAATCTGATACTGTACCAAAAACTAACAACCACAAGCGATAATAATCTAAAGAGTGTCAAAAATAAAAGTGAGAAAATTGAAAATGTCAATTGCTTTTGCCCAAGGCCCTGCCACCATAATGAATTCTGTAGATAAATTAATATCATTTACTTTTTCACCTAATAATGGGGATGAATCTGCATGCTTTTAAAACACCAGCACATACAAGTCGCACATAGCAAGGCTACATGACCATTTATTTCTGGTGGATTATGAATGAATTTTTAAAAGGATTAAATTTGGCATAATAAATAGGCTAAGAGCAAAAAGGATGGTGTGGTTAGCGCTAGAAGCTAAACTATAATAATCAAATAAATATACAATAAATGTGATGTGAAACACTCAAATAAAACCTTACAATACTAAGGCAAGGCTGCCAGGAATTACTGACCCAAAACAAAGTCAGTTGATAACAGAACAGAAAATACAAACCGGCGCCAAAAATGTCCAAAGACAGTCTATTGAAAGTCCAAATGGAGTAAGATGAAAAGGATTGCTTCAATACTTGCACTTCCAGAAGAGTAGATTTTCCACAGCCAGATACTGTAGTACATCAATCATACGTGAAATATAAACAGAAAACATATCATAGTGCAAAAATGCTACGAAATAGACATGTAACACAAACACTGAAACAAACAACAAATAACAATGAACAAATATAAGCAAGGCTGACTAAAAAAAGAGCTCATTTAAAACAACAATGAATATAAAATAACAAATAAGAATACTGACAAGCAACTGGTCCGGTTGGTCTAAAACCAAAATCCTACTCACAAGAACTTGGGAGTAAAATCGCAGTGTGCTGCAGTCTTTGAGGATGTCAGCTTGTCCTCCGGTGGCGTCAGGCAAATCCAAACACCACTCTGACGCTGTCGCACTTCCTGGTTCGGTCACTCGTCACTAGGACGCGTCTTGGAGGAGCAACCTCTTCCTACGCTACAGGACACTGCGTGTGACCACGGGGCCTGCGTGAGATTGTGAAAGCTCATACACTAAGGCCCTACGCGTTTCATGCGCATGCGCACTTCATGAGGGGATAATAAATAGGCTAGCATGAGACTGATCAAACTTTAATAGTTATTAAAGGTTATGGGTCTGGGGAAGAAGTTGCACAAAAGTGACAGTTCTAGGTCTGCAATTAAAGGAAGGAAATAAAACAGTTACAGCAATTGCTTTAAATAGTTTAATAATTAATCTGCTTCATACAAATCTCAAAGTGTGGAAAGAGAGGAAAAGCTTATTTTACAACACACAGCACCCTTGGGTGTTGTACAATAAACTTTCCCACACTTTGAGATTTGTTTGAAGCAGATTCATTATTAAACTATGTATGGGCTTGCATGTGAACCCATCACCTCTTTGGTGGAAATAGCAGCCATGTTTAATTTTAGTAGATAAAGGTACAAAATTAATTTAGATATTTCCAGACAACAAGAAGTATAAATAAGTAAGAATCCCCCCCTCCCCCCACAAAGGATCAGCATAAAAATACTATAAAACAATAAATGAAATGGGTTGTATATTGTTTACATATTTAGTAGCTCTGCTAGATTGAGATCATTCAACAGAGCTACACTCACTCGGCAGCTCTTCTAGACAGTGACGTCCTCCTCTTGGCAGTTATTGATGACACCGTCTTCCGGGTACTCTTAGGGTGGGCCTCGTCACCATCCTCCAATCACCGATGTCCATTGATGCTGTAGAAGCCATCCTCCTTGGTCGGCATCCTCCACACTCTGCCACCTGCATCCTCCACTCTCCACCGCCATCTTCATTTGCAGACTAAAACCAGGACCATGACAAAAAATTGGGACATTTTCCAAAACATCGGGATACCGAGACAGAGCACTAAAAACCAGTACTGTCCTGGCTAATCTGAGATGTCTTGTGACCCTAGTTAATGATGATCACTTTGTTATTCTTATATAATGTATATAAACGATCTCATCCTTAACATGCCTTATCTTTTTACATGTAATGTCTTGGTGAATATTTAGAAGCTCTAAACAACATTATACAGGGAGCACTAGATTTTGGTTTAATTTTTAATACTAATAATAATAATGATACTATCTCTTCGCTGTGGACCAATTGTATTTGTGAATAACAATTCAAAGAAATAAGAGGTTTTTTCTTATCCTGTTCACTTAGATAATGTTCTTTGTCTTTGTCCAAAGAAGCTAATATGTATACTTGTGTAACCCTGCTTCCCCCCCCCCCCGACTCTTCAGTGGTGTCTAGGGTACATGGGGCTGATTACATGCGGTGTGGTGCGTACCTGTGAGGAACAGGAGGGCCTGAGCTTCCCGCGGTGTTGTGGGGGAGCCAGGACCGGGCTTCTGGGGTGATAGCCTCCATGATCTCTTAGTGGTGCAGCGCCTCCATCTTCTATACTCCCAGGGTAATGGGACAGGACCGGTATAGAAGAACTCCTCAGGTCCCAGGTTTATACTCTCCAAATCACACACAGTCTTTACGGGTGCAGAACAGTCTCTTTATTTGACAGAGCAACGATATCCCAACGATAAGGCTTCCAACAGCCGCAATACAATCGCCAGGACTAGGTACACACCGCTCACCTCCTCTCCTTCCCTCCAAGTCACTCTTCCGACAGGATGGTCTGAGCTAGGGCTTCTATACCCCGTGGCCCACATCCGAGGTTAGCCTCGAGGTGGGTCTTGAATTCTCCCCCCCCCATCACCCCTGGCAGCAGGGTGAGGGCATTGGTCCACCAGTCTATGATTCTATCAGTTCTACTTATAGACGCCGCTGATCGTTTCAGTTCCTCTCGCTCTCATCCGGCATGCTGTGCCGGGGAGCCCTCAGCCTCCTGATACTCCTCGGACCGTTCCGCAGGATTCGTGGCTTACGGCATAATACTCAGCAACTCTAGACTCTCGATATCACTGTTCACTCGAACTCTTCCTAAGCTACTCTCTCTTCCGAAGGACCATCAAAAGAGAGGAACACAGCACCAAAGCACAGAAGAACAACCACAAACTCACCGGAGTTGGCTGCTAAATATAGAGCTAGCCCCTCCCCTCATGGTGTCAGCAGAGCCTCCCCTCTTGCTCACGCCTGCAGCAAAGTCCAGGCCTGTGTCTACCACTCAGGTTAGGGCTATGAAGGGGGAAAACCCATGATGATTACTGGCGCCTGATCTTAACAGGACTTATCACAGTAGAAGGAAGATAGGTATAGCCTGTGCTGTTTACAGGGGGCTACACTTGGTAATGGTCACATGCAACCAATGTACTGTACCTATACCTAGCAATGTGTATGTATTGTGACTTCTATAGACCCATTTATTTAGATTGAGAAATACCCTATTGATGTCTATGAAGCCACTAATGATTGCATGAGTGATATTTGCTTTCCAATGAAAGATACTGACTTTAAATGAGTGTAACTCAATGGTACGGTGTATAATTCTGACAAGATTATCTATGCTAGCGCTGTAGACAAGGCCCAAATAATCCCAGGCCAATTACAGCCATTCATAGAAATTCTACATGAATTCCTAAATGAAATAGCTCACTTTTCCTGTAAATACAAATATAGGAGAATTATCTGTCATCTAAATTTAGCATAGGTTGAACTTGACGGAAAAATGTCTTTTTTCAACCTAATTTACTATGTAACTTTTCCTTTTTCTCCCACTTTGTTTTGGCAGTTCTTACCTTATTATACATTTGAAGCGTTTAGTGCCCATGGCTCTAATAATTTTCCTGTATCAGGCGGCGGCCTGAAGCATTTTTATAATCTGAACATCATAAACTCTTCTCATCAAAATTCCACAAAATTACAGTCTGAAGAATTACAACCTTTGTAATGACTTTGGCAGTCATCCAATATGACATTTTCAGTTCATTCTTGTGTACCAAAGGCTTCTGGTATAACATTTCTGAAAAAGCGGCAAGGGAAAAGACCAAGACAATAATCACACCAGCCCCATGACATGATATTTAATGAATAATTACAGAAAGGAAGGATGTCAACTGCCCATATTTGCCCTGGTCGATGTTTGAAGACGCAGCATTACAGTTAATTTGTGAGCAGAGAAAATATTATTATTTGATATTATTGACATGAACATACAGTATAAGGAAACAATTGGACATTATTCTATTGCCTCAAAGTCAGTGGTTTCCAAAGACAATGGGCATATCAAAGGCATTCATTCTGTTGACAAATGTTGTGCTTTCCAGAAATGATCCAGAGAAAAAGGAATTAAAGTGTATATCTAGAGGTATGTGTATACAGATAGTGTATGTACTGTAGATAGAAACTATTAATACATTTTTTTCCCCAATAGATTCATTTGTTACAGAACTAATATACGTCAAATTCTGAAGAATTCTCAGTCTGGGCACGCTGATATATTAGAAGTCCTTTCTCTTTAATGGTTATTAAAGCAATGTATGCATGTATTACCATTTATACAGCACCAACCGTGCACTGAGCACGTTCTAAAAGAGACAGCACAATGCAGGGAAATATAATACAATAATACAAAAATGCAAAATCACACAATAGCAAATCCCTGCTCTGAAGATCTTCCAATATAAGTGGTATGTTGGGAGACTTACAGAGAGCAGGTGAGGGAATAAGTGCAGTAGATGACAGTGATTGGCCACACTGGTTGGTAGGACCGACTGTGGGTGTGGGACAGTAGCCATGTATCTAGGCTATTAAAACACTTAATTTAAGAGGTGAGGTTGATTTAAAGGTGTGGAGAGAAGGTACTTGGTGTACAATCCATGTGAGGTGGATCCACAGGTAATAGGCAGGGAGTGAAAAAGGTGAGATAGCAGCAGAGGTGATGGGTGGAAATGAGACCGTTATGAGCATAGCACAGGAGACAAGCAGGAGCATAACTAGAGATTAACGCTGATATGTACAATATAGCTGATGAGTAGAGAGCCTCAAGAGGTACATGAAAGAAAATGTTGCTGGCGAGCCGAAATTTGATTGGAAGCGAGGAGAGTGATTTAAGGAGTAGATGAGGAGATACTGTTTTGGGAGTAAGTTAATTTATTTTAGCAGCAGACTTTTGCATAGATTGAAAAGGAGAAAGTTGTGAGGCAGGAAAGCCTATTAGCTGTATGTTACAATAATGCAGCCGGGAGAGGATAAGGGCATGCATTAGAGTTTTAGCAGTAGCATGACAAAGGAAAGGGCGGATCTTAGCAATATTACGGAGGAAGAAGTGACAAATTTTAGCCATGCTGTGACTGGAGAAGGAAAAGGAGGAGTCACTGTCACACCTAGGCAATGTTCTTTGGCGGCAGGATACCTGATAGCACTGCTTACTCTGATTAAAAGGAGGACATTAGGCCAGGTTTTGGAAGAAATACTTACAATAAATCTAAATTTGAGAGGCACATCTGAGAGAGCTGCAGAGGCTTTCAGCCCGTCCTTTTATGCTGGTCTGTGGTTCCCCGTGGGAAATCCAGCATGTGACATCATGAGGGAGAAGTTGGCACTACAGAAAACTCCACCCTGTGTGTTTTGCGGGACCTCATTTGCATTAAAGCTGAGCTGTTGGTGATGTGGGCTGCATAAATAGCCTAATTAACCTGTGGATTGCCAAACACTGCTATTCAGTCTACTGCTATGAAATCTCTAGGGAGTATCTAAATAATTAGTTGTGAAGATAAATAAAACTGTTTGTCAAGGTGAATACTTAACACAAAGTGCTTACTGGGTCTGATCACTGCTGGGGAGTATAGAGTATTTTCATAGACCACAGAGATGAAATCCAAAAAAGGGAGAAGTTACTCAAAATAATTTGTAGACACCTAATAAATCAAACTCAAGTATTCATATACATATATCAGAGCATTACTTTATTTCACCCTGTCTAATAAAAGAGGCATAAACACTACAATACAACAATCAATACATGGATAAAAAAATGCTAATATTAAGTAAACAATGGTGTCTCTAGCCCTGCTATAAATATATGTATTCTACTGTACTGAATGTACAATACAGAATGAATCCGCTCCACCTATCACACGGTGGGATAAGGAATAAGAGACACTCTCCCTGATCTGCCTGGCAACACGACAGGCGATATGGGATTGGTGAAGAAGAAAAACAGATTAAATGTTGAAACAAATTGTCAATTTGAGAGAGACAGAAGGAGTCCAACTGCCATTCTGAGACCAGACACAGAGATAGGAGTGCCAGTCTGAGAGGCACAACGAGAGAGTCCAGGTAACAGTGAGAGGGGCTTAAGAGACAGTCTGACCATCACAGATAGTAAAAGAGGAGGCTTGTAAGAGACTGCTAGCCAAGGAGAGAGACACAAACAGAAGTGTGTTATGAGGAGAATAGCCCACAGTAAAGAGGGATCCAGTGGGCTGTTAAAGAGGGACCGGATAACAGTAGGGAGACTGGTTATGACAGGTTCAATGCCAGGACCATCCTTCCTCTAATTATAGAGGTAAATAAGGATTTTAATCAGTTAGTGTTAGGACCTGCGATATTATGGTCATGCCTTGAAAGTGGCTCGCAGGCTTATACGCTTTGGCCAAAGGGTTAACTAAATGACCCTTTTTCAAGAGATATATAGGTATTTCACAGTGTATTTTTGTCACATTGGATGTTCCTCTGGACTTCTTTGTTTCTTGTTTTATATTTACATACACACTCTTACATCACTTACATTCAGGGACCATTTAACACCTCAAGTCATAAGTTGGGTGAACTAAACTAACTAAGAATAAATAACACACAGTCAAAGAGATTATCCACCACACCCTTCTCTATAGACTGCTTTTTTTTCATCGGACGGCTATTGTATATCAGAACCGGCACCCAGGACTGTAAGCTCTGTATTACCACCTCCAGTCATAAAACGCATACTGCACAGGGGGGAGGGAAAGGCTTCCATCACAGATCACATTCCAAGAGACACTGTTTTAAAGTAAGAACCCCTTTTTTTGGCTTCATTCATTGTAACACCGCCGGAAGAAGAGATCAGTGTATCTCGAAAGCTCGCACAAATAAAAGCATTTCGTTAGCCACAGAACGGTATCGTCAATTTGTTTTTGATTTTATATATGTAGCCCATGTACCCCCACCCAATCTCATATCGGGTACCCTAGCGTGTCTCTTGGTCTGGCTACATGTCTGAATGTGGTGTGTACCTGCTGGCAACAGGAGGGCCTGTCTCCCGCGATGACATGGTGGACAACAGGACAGGTTTCTGGGGGGGATGCCTTTGTTCTCCTTCTAATGGTGCAGCGCCTCCATCTGTAGTAAGCCCCAGGGATATGGGGTGGAATCCCTACCACAGAATCCCCTCCCAGGGATGAGAGATTCCAGTCTCCACACAAGTCTCTTTCTATTAGCAGCAGCTCTTTATTTGTCTCTTTATCCACAGCATACAGACAGGTATCACATAGGAACCAGCAGCCAGCTGTACTCCCTTAGGATGTCCCTGCCTCCACTCTGGGCCTCAGAGGCACCCAGAGTGGGGCTAGCTCTTCCCTCACCCCCTAAGCAGGATGAGAGGTACTTGGTCCACCTATCTATCAGCCCTACTCATCAGGCTCTAACCTTCTTCTTCACTCTGCTCACTCTAAAACACACACACACAGGGATAACTGCACAGGAGGAGAATAGAAATATAGCCCATAATCTTACCAGGGCTACACACACACACACACACACACACACACACACACACACACACACACACACACACACACACACACACACACACACACACACACACACACACACACACACACGACAAAGAAAGAAAAAAAGCAGCGCCTACTGAAGGTATGTGGGTGGGTGAAAGTCTAAAAATATATATATATGTCAAGTGCAAATGATAACTCAAATGGATAATTAGAAATGGATAATAGACTATACTAATGATGTGATAGCAAATTAACTAACTAGGTGCCTGTGTAACAATTACAAGGAAAACATAGAATGAAAATATCATAACAATAAAAATGAAAAAAAAAAAATATAAAAAATAAGAAAGATATATAAAATATATAAAAAACAAAGAAGCGAAAAAGAGGGTAAAAAACAGTCCTCAAAGTGATAGTCCAATGATGTAGATGGAATCTGGTGCAGGGGGTCTCCGGCTGCTCTCAAAAGGACTAACCATGTCCATAGGGAATCTGCAGAGAAGTAAGAGGAGAGAGCGCACGCCCCATAGTATAAAACTGTAAATTTATTGAGGGGAAGGGGAAGAGGGGGGGTAAAAATGCACTCACAAAGGTACAGAGTAAAAAAGCATTTCGTGATAATAATCACCACCATCCGGTAGCTGCGCTTCGTCCTTGGGGAACCCCCGATCACGAACGGGATAAGCCACAGTCCCAACAGATGTCCAGGGCAGGTGGATAATGCTGTAATACTTTCCAAAGATCGTGAAGTATAGCTCCTTGCTAACAAGCCTCTATGGTGTCGGCGCTTGGATCGGTTCACTCCTGCGCTCCGTGATGACGTAGTGTCAATGCGTCCTACGTGATGACGCTCCCTGACGCATTTCGTCACTCATGGGTGACTTTCTCAAAGGGTAGTGGGGAGGAACAACACGGCCATGATATATATACACAATAATAGTTACGTGGACCGCCCCTAATCAGCTGAAAGATGCTTGATGTAATCAGAGCTAATGAAGTATCAAATTAACATATAATAATTGGCCAGATTATATTGGAGGAGAGTAAGAGAGAGAAAACAACCAATAAAACTCATACCACAATACTAAACATAATATATGGAGAAGTACATGATAAAAACCACACATAGAGTTGGCCTACAAGATGTAATATAGAATCATTGTAACACTAAAAAATCCTACATATAGTATTCTGAGTATTAAAAACCGAACAATATCATAAATGTTAACATCATAGAATAATACAATAATACAATAAAGGAGAATATTGCTAACATTAAATATGTGAAATAGCTCTATATTTAGATTAATTTAACACATTGTATAGAGTTATGATTATGCCACAAAAAAAGAGATTATATTGATTGAATAGATGTGTGATATAATGTAATTTACCTAAATTAAAACATGGATAACATGAAGTATTAATAACTACTGACAATCTATAAATGTGAACAATTAACTTTAAATGAGAATTATGAAGATGGGGATATAGTTCCCAGTGAGTACAAATAGTGTGATCCTAATTCGACTATATATAAGTGAACAAGTATAGGTTTAATATTGAGTATACATGTTAGCTGATAATATCTTCTAACCCCAACCTATATAAACTTAGATGTAAAAGAATATATATACTATATAGATAAAAATAAAAATGATTGTAATTGTGTAGATGGGTGATATAAATTGAAATGTGAGACCAAGAATATCTAATATGAATTAGTGCCAAAAATGAAATAAGAAAACAACCTAGTAAACTTATATGTAATGTGATGGATGATGATCTACAATAGAATCCATATACAAAATATATAATGATAGCTACTGCTACTCCTACTCCAGGACCTGAGGAGAGACCAAGGAGGGATTCAGACAATGGATGATGGAGGAAGGCAGAGGAAGGCAAGGTCAGGGAGAGACGTCCACAGGAGCGACTAGACCAGTGTACTAACATCCAGGCATTCGTTTAGTCCACCAGGGGTCAAGGTACCCAACTGGTGGATCTAAAAGGTTTCCCGCCTGCAGAGAATCTTGAAGCGGTCACCTCCCAGGGCACACTTGAGGATGCTCCAATGGTTATTAAGAATCTTATTTATAGATCTAAAGGACTGTTTTTTTGTTATAAACCTCACGTGGACGCACCAGTCTTATATATACAGTGCTTGACAAATAACCCAAAAATCTACTCGCCAAACCAAAAAATCTACTCACCACCTAGCCCCGCCCCCAGCCCCTCCCCTAGCCCCACCCCCAGCTCCACCCCAGCTCCGCCCCCAGCTCCGCCCCCAGCTCCGCCCCCAGCCCCGCTTCATTTTTTTTAACGTAAATTCCTAGTAAAACAACATTCTTTTTTGACATAAATTTATTTATTGTATTACATTTATACTTTACTACAATTAGTCCTTGTTACGTGTGTGTGTGTGACTATTTTCCTGCACCTATTAACCAGTGTCTGGACGCCCCCTCTTCACAATATCTAAAGCAGCAATCCCGCCTGGGATCTTACCTGATCCGCAGTCCCTCAATGTCCAGGTACCCTCATTCCCGCAATGTTATATGTTGGAGGGGAGGTGTTCCCTACCTGTCTTCTGGGTTAGGGGGGATTCCGATGTCTCCCGTGTTAAGCTCCAGAGTGAGATCTGGAAGAAAGCAGTATCAGTTATTTCGGTGTAGTATAGGGCAGTTAAGATATATATAGGGTAAATAAGATATCCAGAGTGTGGGAGAGAGCGAGACAGAGAGAGAGCGAGACAGAGAGAGAGCGAGACAGAGAGAGAGCGAGACACAGAGAGAGTGAGACATAGAGAGAGCGAGACAGTGAGAGCGCGAGACAGAGAGAGAGAGACCCAGAGACCCAAAGAGAAAGAGACAGAGACCCAGAGACAGACACCCAGAGAAAGAGACAGATACCCAGAGAAAGAGACAGAGACCCAGAGAAAGAGACAGAGACCAAGAGACAGAGACCAAGAGACAGATACCAAGAGACAGAGACCCAGAGACAGAGACCCAGAGACCCAGAGACAGAGACCCAGAGACAGAGACCCAAAGACCCAGAGACAGAGACCCAGAGACCAAGAGACAGAGACCCAGAGACCCAGAGACCCAGAGACAGAGACCCAGAGACCCAGAGACCCAGAGACAGAGACCCAGAGACCAAGAGACAGAGACAGAGACCCAGAGACAGAGACTGGGAGAGAGTGGGAGAGGTGGGGGTAATTGACTGATGGGGGGGGCATGACTGACTGGGGGATTGGGTGGGAGGGGGGGGTGTCTGATTTGGTGGGGATTACTGACTGGGTGACTGGGTGGGATTACTGACTGGGTGACTGGGTGGGATTACTGACTGGGTGACTGGGTGACTGGGTGGGGGTTGGGGGGTGGGATTACTGACTGGGTGACTGGGTGGGATTACTAACTGGGTGACTGGGTGGGATTACTGACTGGGTGACTGGGTGGGATTACTGACTTGGTGACTGAGTGGGGGGTGGGATTACTGACTGGGTGACTGGGTGGGGGGTGGGATTACTGACTGGGTGACTGGGTGGGATTACTGACTGGGTGACTGGGTGACTGGGTGGGATTAGTGACTGGGTGGGATCACTGACTGGGTGACTGGGTGGGGGGTGGGATTACTGACTGGGTGACTGGGTGGGGGGTGGGATTACTGACTGGGTGGGGGGTGTGGGGTGACTGGGTGGGGGTGGGGGGTGGGGGTGGGATTACTGACTGGGTGACTGGGTGGGATTACTGACTGGGTGACTAGGTGACTGGGTGGGATTAGTGACTGGGTGGGATTACTGACTGGGTGACTGGGTGGGGGGTGGGATTACTGACTGGGTGACTGGGTGGGGGGTGGGATTACTGACTGGGTGGGGGGTGTGGGGTGACTGGGTGGGGGGTTGGGGTGGGATTACTGACTGGGTGACTGGTGGGGGTGGGATTATTGACTGGGTGACTGGGTGGGATTACTGACTGGGTGACTGGGTGACTGGGTGATGGGGTGGGATTACTGACTGGGTGACTGGGTGACTGGGTGATGGGGTGGGATTACTGACTGGGTGACTGGGTGACGGGGTGGGGGTGGGATTACTGACTGGGTGGGATTACTGACTGGGTGATTGGGTGGGATTACTGACTGGGTGACTGGGTGGGGGTGACTGGGTGGGGGTGGGATGGGTGACTGACTGGGTGGGGGTGGGATGGCTGACTTGGGGGGTTACCTCTGGTGTCCTGCACACACACGTTCTCTCTCTCCCCCATATATATATACACACACACACACACACACACACACACACACACACACACACACACACACACACACACACACACACACACACACACACACACACACACACACACTCAATCTCTCTCTCCCATACACACACATACACACACACTCTCTCAATTTCTCACACACACACACACACACACACACACACACACACACACACACACACACACACACACACACACACACACACACACACACACACACACACACACACACACACACACACACACACACACACTCACATACACATATACATACACACACATACACACTCTCTCTCAGTACCTTACATTATCTCAAGAGCGCTGGAGGGGAGAGAGGGGGGGGGGGGAGAAACACCCGGCTACTATCTCCCGCCCCGCGCGGACAGCGGGAGAGTGCCTGAGGTGGGGGGTATCTCCTGACCCGCGGGCACAGCGGGAGAGCGCCGGAGGTGGGGGCGGTATCTCCCGACACGCCTGCACAGCGGGAGAGCGCCGGAGGTGGGGGAGGTATCTCCTGACCCACGCGGACAGCGGGAGAGCGCCGGAGAGGGGGGGGGTGTATCTCCCGACCCACACGGACAGCGGGAGCGCCAGGGACCGGGGGCAGGATGTATCAGTGTATATATAAATATTTTAAAGTGCATTAAATTCCCCCCACCTCAAGCATCTGTTCAAAATCCTCCATGACCGGATCAGTGCAGGTCTTGTAAGTTACAGGAGCTGACACAATTATACAGAAGGATATATAGAGGAGGAGGAGCAGCAGCAGACACACGCGCACCCCCCCCCTCATTACTTACCCGTGCAGAGAAGGAAGGGCGGTTTGAAGTCCTGGCAACTCCATCCCGCGTCACAGCCAATCAGCTAGAGGGATTTTGTTTTTGTTTTTCGAGCAGGGGATTTTTTTTTGCAGAGCAGGAGAAAAGTTATTGGCCACGAGCCAATATCCGATCGCAGCTGGCGAGTTGGCGACCGGGTTTGTCGAGCACTGTATATATATTTATATATATATATATATATATACCTCTTTGGATGTTTCTTCTGTGTTCCAAGAAATGTTCCCTCAAGGACGTTTTTAGTCATTCCAACATATTGAAGTTTTCATGGACAATCAATAATATAAGATGTTCTGCAATTAATTTCAGAAGTCCTGGAGGGGACTAGTAGCTACATTTAAAGCATCCTTTTGGTTTATTAGGAAGCCATGTACAGTAAGGGTTAGTAATTCCAAAGGGGGGTTACAAATGCAATAAGAGACAGTAAGGCGACTGATCTCTTTTGCCCACTGTGTATGTCTTGAACAGTGTTTTTTCAACAGGTGTTCTACGGGCATCCCTAAAGAGGTTCCCTGCAATTTTCAGGTAATTTGAAATTGGTACCAAATACAGAAGAATTTACAACGCATCTGATCTCAGATGCTCTATTAGAGAGGGTTGGAGTTCTGCGAAATTTCACAATATGATTATAGGGTTCCTTAACCAAATTGTTAAAAAAACAATGTTCTAGAACTTCCATAAAATGCATACAATCCACTAACAAATTTGATGCTAAGACCATCTTTCTTCTTCCAACGCAGTCTCCAAGACGTGCTGCATTTAGAATCAAACATGCAGACACCCATACAAGGAGAACGGTAAACAGAAAACATCAAATGGCATTGCACAGCTCAAGATGCATCTACAAAGTCAGCACTACAGCCAACTTGCCAGGGCTCCCCTGGAAAAGAGCCTATCCTGTCCTAAAGAGCTTCGCGACAAAAAGAGTGCTTTGCCAAAAGGATGCCTCCGTAGCCATGTTTTTGGAGAAGTTGGCAACAAATGTGTGCATTTTTTGGGCTTGTGAATCAACAACTAACCATCACAGTGTACTTAAAACATTCAAGGCATGTTTGTAAAAAGAAAACAAACCAGAGCAAGTTTTCTAATTACAATGATCACTTCCTTTATTGTTCTCTAAGCAGAATTTTTTTAAGGTGTAAGGAAGTTGACATTTGAATTATTGTGGCGATGACATGCTAGCATTGTTGTCTTCCCCAAAAGAGGATTTTCTGCACAAATAATATTTACTAAAAGAAAAAAAGGATATGAAAATAGCTATCTGACTAAAACAAAAATGTACAGTACAAGTATAATACTATTGTATTGGCATGACATAACATTTTGTTCTTTGTACAGTACGTAAAGCATGTCCGCCTAATGCCCATTGTCACAGGTGCATAGACATTTCGTACTACTAGAATATATGTCAACTCTTGGCTATACCTTATGATGTCATTTAAACTTTCAAGATTCCAAAGCCATGTTCTCTCTTTGATCATGAAGTTATTAGATTCTAAATCCTTCCTTGGTCAACTCTGTGTAATTCTGCATGCAACATTTTCCTTTTCTGTGTTTCATTAGCTGGTTTGACTTTCCTCAGTTTACTTTATTACATTATCCCATAATTCACTCAAGAATCCACACTGCACATAAAAAGCACATTTCTGATTTACAAGGTATGTAACTAGAGACTTACATATGTATCCATGAAACTCCACTGTAATCATCTAATTGGACGAAGTTAAGCCGAGTTCCATGTCAATTCCATTACATTTATTATATAACACATTAGGAAGAATTTAACTCAGTTGGGTGTCTTCAGAAAGGAATGATTTGAAAATAGGTATCTGTTGTTGTCATAGTAAAAATGTATTGGTTCACAATGCTACCCTGGTTATTCCAGCCCTCTGGTGACAAAGGAATCTGAGTTGCACTGGCAAAAAATTATATATATTTTAGAGATGCAATCTGTCAGTCCATTATAAAAATAAGAATTTACTATGATTGTTACTGCTGTACACAATAACTTTAGCATTTTTTTTAATGATCTAGCACTCTAGAGAAGTTTGCGAACAACTTTTTGAGGGTTGGGGATAGAAGTCCCTGTTGTTTCCGCTGTAGGAAAAGATGGTTTTGATTTAATGTATACAATATGAATACTAAGGTACCCAAGTAAGTTATAGCAAGTAAAAAAAAAAAAAAAAGACAAAAACCCTCCATCGTACAGCAATGATCAAATACATGTAGCCAAGTCCCCTTGGACTACTGATTCGCTGTCCCCTCTGACACTGTAAGTCCCAGTAATGAGTGGACAGTGCTAGGCTGCATCCACGCTAGTGCTAAGCGTGTTGCTTGCCGAGTTTACTTCTTGTAATCTGTATCTTCACATCCCCGCGTGCGCTCGTGTGCTGGCACGTACGCTCTCCCAAGCTTGGAGCTTGTGGAGATAGTTCAATTGTACTTTTAGCGCAGAGCAGGGTCACATGACCCTGCTCTGACCAATGGGGAGAGAGAGGCAGTATAGACTGAGCGGGAAGAGGTGGAACGGGGGGTGGGGGGCGGGGGGGCGCTGAGTGGAGAGAGGTGGAAGGGGGGGTGGAGCAGAGAGAGGTGGAAGGGGAGGAGCAGAGAGAGGGATCAGAGGAGGGAGGGGGAGAAGTGCAGGGGGAGAGAGAATGGAGAGAAGGGGGGAAGGAGAGAGAGGAGGAAAAGGGGGAGAGAGAGAATAGAGCGAAGGGGGGAGGGAGAGAATGGAGGGGAGGGAGAAAATGGAGGGAAGGGGGGAAGGAGAGAATGGAGTGGAGGGGAGAGGGAGGGAAGGGGGGAATGGAGGGGAGGGAGGAAAGGAGAGAAGGGGGAGGGAGAGAATGGAGGGGGGGGAGGAGAGAATGGAGGGGAGCGGGAGAATTGATCGAAGGGGTGAGGGAGAGAATGGAGAGAAGGGAGAGAATTGAGGGGACACAGACACACACAAACCGGCAGACACACACAGACACAGACACACAGAGACACACACACAGCCCTGATCCAGCAAATGACACGCCACGTCCCCCCCCCCCACTCCTGCTCTAAAATTATTGCATGATAGCGATTGCTCATGCTTGGAGAGTTGGTGACGTCACCGCTCTCAAGCATGAGTGAGCTCAGCAGCAGCATGGGCACAGCCATGTGAGTAATCCCTGCAGGGCCTGTTACACTGTTCACTGTGTGTATGTTCAATAAAGTTCAGGATTAGCCTGCTATTGTAATGGGGGGTCTAGGACAGTATGTAGGCCAGCTTACTAGCCACTCACCAGGAAAGGAGGGGATTTTTCCTCTCTATATATTAGTGGGTGGAAGTTGTTCTAGACTGTACTTCAGAGTGTAAGGATGCAGCAGAGAACCTCTCCCCAGAGGGAGCAGACTGAGGCCTTGCCCCAGCAGGGGGTAAGGGATCTACAAAGAGAGATAGACAAGGCTTAAAGTCTGAGTACTGCTTTCAGGGACTGTGACCTGTATATACCAACATGCATGTACCAATAAACCCGGTTATACGCAATCTGGTGTTATGATTGAAGTGTTCACTAAGAAGAAGTGTCCCGGAGGTTCATCCTGGAAGCCTCAGGATCCTCTTGGACTGGAGGCGCTGTCACTGAAAGAACCACAGTGAGCCTGTCCTAATGTCCTCCCCATACCACCGTGGAAATCTCCAGAATCCTGTTTACCAGCCAGGTATGCACCAGCACCACAGAAAACATCAGTAGAGAAGCCATCTCACATAGGGTGGGGGAAGGGGTGCTATATACACTTACTGTATGAGCACGTTCAAAAGTCTGAGCCAGGTCCACAAACCTGCCTTACCCCATAATCACACGGCTTCCACTGCAGGGAAGGATTCTGGGCATGACATGCACTCTGTATCATTTTTTGCTTCTTATCCACTTTAACATGGATCCCTATAAGCTTATGCCTGCTCCTTTACACAGATTTTAAAGCAAAGCGGGGGTTAAAGAAGTGCTCATTTGCACAAGTATTTTTTTAATCATTGATGAATACTAAACAGAAAAGGGGGGAAGCAAAATTTGTCCCTGAAGAAGCTCCTTTGCTGGAGGGAAACGCGCGTTGGACGCGCAATGTTGTCAGTCTCCTACTTGGAGCTGTTTTAATGTAGTGTCTGTAGTCTCCTGGTTCTAACCTTGTAGACCCTAGTAGTTAGCTGTTTATTTATTTATTTCCACAGTTTGTGTGCCTGCTTCCCTTGCACTCTATGTGAGGTGTTTCCACAGTTATTTATGTGCTATTCACCCCAGCACTGCTGTGTCTGGCGTATGTTGCAGTGTCTGTATTATCCCTACACTGTATGTGCTAGCTTTACTACCCAGGCAATTGCACTTTAACACACCTAAGCCTTCATTGCAGTGCACAGTGCTTGTCCATCTAGCAAGGAAGCTTAATTTGTTGGCCACCTACTTATGAACAACTATATATTTTCACTACTGGGTCTCATCGTTGCTCCAGAGGGGTTAACACCCTGACTCCTAGCATCCCCTGTCTTTTGTATCCCACTATTATTACGTAGACATCTGGGACAGCACGATTCAATAATCAAAGACATGGATGCCAGATATTTCTGATTTAATACATTTTTAATCCACATTACACATTACTTTGGTAATATATGTTTTAAGGAATTTATTAAAAGTTAATTTTTACACTAGTTTGGTGTGCATATAAGTGAATTCTTTTAGGGTGCACAGTCATTTTGTGTTTCCCTTCCCCCCTTTTCTGATTCACTTTTCAGTTCACAGTTTGCACCCATCTTTTTGATTACCTCACTTAAATATTTGATTACATTACTCAATTGGTATGGTCCTGTGATCACTCCCTATCCCTCCGTTGTTTCTATGAATACTAAACAAACCTAAAAAATTAAAACAGGGTCAAATTCTAAAATCAATTGTATGCAGTCTAATAAGGCATGTTGCATATTTATTTAGCATGCGTGTAGGCTGAGCAAAGATACATAAGTTTAGCCCCTTTACCCCAACCCTAAGTGAGATTTGGTCTGCTACTAGTGTTTTGGTGTAAGATGATGTATACCTGTGAGGTAACTGGGGGGCTGAGCACTTCCGCGGTGGTGTGGGGAATCATCAGGACAGGATTTACAGGGTACCTTTGTTCAGTGGTTGCAGCGCCTTCAGTAGGGTGACCAGATTTACACAAGTAAAAACCGGGACATTAAAAGTTATAAAATAAATGATATTACCAATGCGCCCCTTCTCCTTTATGTCTCTCTGCCCCTCTCTGACCCCCCTCTCTCACACACCCCATTCTCTCTGCCCCCATCCATTCATTCTCTCTCCCCCATCCCTCCATCCCTCCATTCTCTCTCCCTTCCCATCCCTCCATTCTCTCCTTCCCCCATCCCTCCATTCTCTCCCTCCCCATCCCTCCAATCTCTCTCTCCTCATCCCATCATGCTCTCTCTGCCCCCCATCCCTCCATGCTCTCTCTCCCCACCCATCATTCCGTCTCTCTCTCCCCCATTCTATGTGTGTGTCTCTCTCTCCCCCATTCTTTGTGTGTGTCTCTCTCCCCCATTCTCTGTGTGTCTCTATTCCCCCCCCATTCTCTGTGTGTCTCACTCTCTCCCCCCATTCTGTGTCTCTCTCCCCATTCTCTGTGTCTCTCTCCCCCAATCTCTGTGTGTGTCTTTCCCCCATTCTCTGTGTGTGTCTCTCTCTCCTCCCCATTCTTGGTGTCTCTATCTCCCCCCCATTCTCTATGTGTGTCTCTCTCCCCCCCATTCCTGGTGTCTCTCTCTCCCCCCCATTCTCTGTGTGTCTGTCTCTCTCCCCCCCATTCTGTGTTTCTCTCCCCCATTCTCTGCGTGTCTCCCCCATTCTCTGTGTGTCTCTCTCCCCCATTCTCTGTGTGTCTTTCTCTCCCCCATTTTCTGTGTGTCTCTCGCTCCCCCATTCTCTGGGTGTGTCTCTCTCTCCCCAATTCTCTGTGTGTCTCTCTCTCCCCCATTCTCTGTGTGTGTCTCTCTCTTCCCAATTCTCTGTGTGTGTGTCTCTCTCTCTCCCCCATTCTCTGTGTCTCTCTCTCCCCCATTCTCTATGTCTCTCTCTCCCTCATTCTCTGTGTCTCTCTGTCCCCCATTCTCTGTGTCTCTCTCTCTCTCTCCCCCATTCTCTGTGTGTCTCTCTCTACCTCATTCTCTGTGTGTCTCTCTCTACCCCATTCCCTCTCTCTCTCTCCCCATGCTGTGTCTCTCTCGCCCCCATGCTCTGTGTCTCTCTCTCCCCCATGCTGTGTCTCTTTCTCCCCTATGCTGTGTCTCTCTCTCCCCCATGCTGTCTCTCTATCCCCAATAAAACAAATACAAACCAGCGCCCACAACAATAAAGGATAAAGTCCAATGAGTCCAATAAGATTAAAAATCAAGTCTGTCCAAATCATTGATGATTCTCCATGGATTGGGTCCGTGACAACAGGACCGGCTAAAAACAGCGTTCAACACCAAACAGTGGCAGATGACTTTGAAGAGGGCGAGTCCTCCGTGGGCACTTGAATAGGCTGAAAAGGACCGCAAGCTCAGTCCGATATCCGGGGAGGGCCAAGGTAGATGCGGGGATAAACAGATGCCACTCTCACACAGTCAACTCGTCAGATGGGGGTGTTCCAAAACGCTGCACAGATCCAACTTTCTCCAAAGGCGCTGTGACCTCTGACCCTACGTGTTTCGTGATACGTCACTTCCTCAGGGGTATTCTCTGTGTCTGTCTCTCCCCAATTCTCTGTGTCTCTCGCTCTCCCCCATTCTCTCTCTCCCCCCATGCTGTGTGTGTCTCTCTCTCTCCACATGCTGTGTGTCTCTCTCTCCCCCATGCTCTGTGTCTCTCTGTCCCCCATGCTGTGTCTCTCTCTCCCCCATGCTGTGTGTCTCTCTCTCCCCCATGCTGTGTCTCTCTCTCCTCCATGCTGTGTCTCTCTCTCTCTCTCCCCAATGCTGTGTCTCTCTCTCCCCCATGCTGTGTCTCTCTCTATCCCCATGCTGTGTCTCTCTCTCTCCCCAATGCTGTGTCTCTCTCTCTCCCCCATGCTGTGCCTCTCTCTCTCCCCCATGCTGTGTTTCTCTCTCTATCCCCATGCTGTGTCTCTCTCTATTCCCCCCCCATGCGGTGTCTCTATCCCCCCATGCTGTGTTTCTCTCTCCCCATTCTGTCTTTCTCTCCCCCCCATGCTGTCTCTCTCTTTCTGGTGTGTGTGTCCCCATTCTGGACCCTAACTTTCACTGTGTAACATGAGTGAATTGGTGGGGGGGGGGAGTCATCTTGAGCCCTGGCAGCAGACACCTTACTTCTGGGTCTCACTGCTGGGGCTCCACTGAACCTAACCCGTCCCCACCCTCTGCAGCTGCAGACCCGGGCTCTTCTTCTCTCCTCTCTGCCAGCATTCTTTGCTCTCTGCTGCCTCCCCTGCTCTGATGGTCAAAACCGGGACAGTTACAAAAAAACGGGACATTTTAAAGAATGTTGGGCAGCCGGGACAGACATTAAAAAACTGGGACTGTCCCGGCTAAACCGGGACATCTGGTCACCCTAGCCTCCAGTCAGCGTGGATCCTCTGGTTAGTGGGATGGTCCAGGCTGACACCTTTCTTTAGCCCAAGACAGTGAATCACACTGGTATATTGTTCCATGGTATTTATTGCAGTTTAGGATCTTACAAAGCAGGTACATCACTTTCCTTGCTTCCCCTAAGAAGGTCACTTCAAGGCTTGAGGCCCATCCAAGCTTCCTCCTGCATGGTGCTCCTCCTGATGCCCCCTTATGGGGCACAGGGAAGTTGTTGCTCACACCACAGAGGGAAGAAAGAGACACACCCACTTTTGGGAGAAATACAGTATTTGTACCCTGGGGTTGGGCTTGTAACCCTGCCCCATAACAGAGCAGGTCTGATACTGACAGGTCATCACATCCAGCATGACACCCAGCTAGTACCTCCCCCAGGCTGACACTCTCTGGCTGTTGCTAGGCCCGTCCTTAGATACAGCTACTGCATCTAAGGCTGCAATAGCAAACAAGGCTTTATGGAGGAAGTAACCCATCCACTGCCTGTACTGAACAGGTCTTACACTGGTAGGGCCCAGGGAAATAAGTAGCGGCCGGAGGCTAGGCTACATAAGTATAATTAAAACAAGTATTTA
This sequence comes from Ascaphus truei, assembly GCF_040206685.1. NCBI lineage: Eukaryota > Metazoa > Chordata > Amphibia > Anura > Ascaphidae > Ascaphus > Ascaphus truei. Next base: position 128,374,385 of record NC_134483.1, read on the forward strand.
CCTTCGATAAATAAAGAAGTAATATGTTGTCCACTTGCTATTTAATGTTAAGTAACCCTTCCCCCCCCCATCTGGGACTACTATGTGTATTTTGGGGGTTAGGGCTCTAGAGGGTTAACTGCATGGGTTGTTGCGAAGTACTGCCCGTTATCATATGTATTGCAAAGTAGCTCAGCAGAGGCTTAGCCACGTCCACCTTCCAGAAGGTGTTCATCCTCTCAATTAGTATAGGATGGGGGTGCACAAACTGGGGGCGTGAGTTTTTCTGGGGGGAGGGCGGGGCGCAGCAGTTAAAGAGACCCCGCGCTTCCCAGAAGGCATTTAATTTAAATGTCAGGGATCGTGCGAGGCCTCTGTAACTTTACTTACCTTAATTTTTCCAGCGTCAGATGCCACAGGGTCACTTGACGTCACACTGCCATGGCAACATGACGTCACATGACCCTGAAACGTCATTTGACGCCGGAGCCGAGCAAGGGTGGGGACACCAGCAGGGGATTAGAGCAGGTAGGGGGGCACAGGGAGAAGTTTGCGCACACCTGGCATAGGACACAAAGCACCACTAACCTTCTAAGGGAAAATGTGGGCACACTGTAAAATAGCAAGAATTCTCTTTTCTGACGGTGCTCCAATTCACAAGGGCATCCCAAGTCCCAAAAGATCAGCAGTGAAGATGAAAATAAGATGGGCACACCGACTTGCTAATAATCAAAATGTATTGTGCCAAGAACTCCAAACGTTCCGGCTGTGTGAACCAGCCTTTATCAAGGTGAGGGCAACCACCTGGAGCATAACAAGAGGAGCCTCATGTATGTAGTGTCTGTCTTTAATTTGTACAGTAACTATGTAGTGAGCATGGTCACGTTATAGTTTTCAGATTATCCGAAAGGGTCCCTTGCCTAAGATGGGCCACTAATGATGGAGGGATAGGAGCACCCTACCTTCCTTGAAAGAGGATGTGCATGGCACTCATGCCAGGGGATTCTTTGATCAGGGGCCAGAATGCCATACAGTATCTGGAGTTTGCATACAAACAAGCTCAAAGAACACATCGGTCAGCCAAAGTAGAGACTAGTAGGGATATGCACAGTGTGATAGGAAGATGGGATCCTTGATGAGAGGTGCAACCAATGCCCAGAGTCCTGGTAAGGTGGATGGAAATCTGAACATCATTTGCAATGGATTGCCAATTATGCCCGAAACGTGTGTGTAAGGTGACAAGCCAAGTGCCTCCTTGGGGTGCTGCCTTAGGCTACGGCCCCGCTCCCTCAGTCAGCGCGCCCGCACTGCATGCAGGCAGCGCGCTGAGAGGCACAGACCGCTATCTGCGGTCTGTAGGGAGCGGGAGCGGCAGTCGTGGTTTGAGCGGAGGGGGGCATGGTTTGAACGGAGGGACCCGCTACTCCCCACCTCCCTCCATGGGCTCGGTCTCCCGGGCTGCAGGAGGGAGCTGCTGCGGGCTGCTGGAAGGTAAGCAGCTCCCGCTCCGTCCCCCTTCCCCCACAAATGCCCTCCTCACACACGCTGACACACACACACACATACACACACCACCCCCTACCTTGTGGAGGAAGCTGTCTGACAGCTCCCGCCCCCGCCGCTGATAGGCTCATCCGCTCACTACGTGACGCGTCACCGCTCGGGATCACAATTTTCTTGCATCCCCTGGCGGCTGACATGTCACAGCGTGTTGTGAGCCGTGTGCAGCGAAGGGGGACTGGGACTGGCTCAAGAAGGACACCCCTGCTGGTGAGGAACGCGCATGCGGCCGCGCGCACCGCCGGACGCAGCGGGACCAAACCCTTAGTGCCCAGGGATGAAGAATGTGTGACTTCAGTGAATAAAGAGAACTTGTTTGTCTAAATAAAGTTCCTCGCAAACTTTATTACAACTACCGCTTACAACACCGACGCTCTGAGAGAAGGTAAACACCTCCACCAACAGTATTCCCACTACCTCGACATAACACTCTTTTGGACTTGGCAAGGAGGGGTTGCAGTTATATATTGCTATTTATGATTATATCAAGCATATTCTATATAATTTTTGCCTGAAATGTAAGAATCAGGTGAAATTTTTTGTTTATTTATTTATTTTAGAAGAAGAATTTTGCTAAAACTGCAAACTTTAAATGACAGCGTGCAAGGTCAAGATGCCCTTTTATGCAGCAATTTTCAATTGATTCTGGCAACATTTTGAGCATTGTGAACGTTGGCAAAAATGTCAGGAAAAAGGGACCTTTTAAAAAGAAACGCGAGAAATGTTACAAAGTCAATTTAAAGACCTCCGCATACTGCATCTCTAATATCAAGCACCAAATTGCATGGGTTCCTACAATAGAGTAAATAAATGGCGACACTGTGTGCTCTTTTGCATGTCATTTCCCAGAATCCCTAGCTACAGTGGATGCATTGTATGCTAGGAGATAATGGTGAAAAACAGGGTTGCAGACGTGTAAATATGCTCACGAGTGATATTTTTATTTGATGTACACTGTACGGTGGAGTTTTTTTGTCACTTTTTTTTACCCACCATAACTTATATAATGTGCGGTTACAATAAAGAGTAGATTTTTCAAATCGCAAATCCCATTGCACCCTAAAGCAAATAAACCTCTCAATGCAATGACAGAAAACAGCACTCCTAAAATAAATTGTTTTATATAGCCTGCAGAGTGCTTTTAAAGATAAATAAATCATTTAACACAAATAGAATTCACAATCTAAAATAAACAGCCCTATATACTGTGTTCTAAAATGTAAACAATCGTGTACTGTGTTACTATAATTGTACAATGAAGCTAACATTGTTCCTCCAGCATTTCCTCTGCATACCAAACAATAGAGATGTGCGAAACGCTGCAACATTTAAACGTCTGCAACGTGCAGAAGTCGCAAAATGACAACATTTGCCAGAAAACTGCACTCCTACTTAATTTTGCCGTTTTTGGGACAATGTTCGTGAAACTTGGTGACTTTTAGAGCAACTTTTGTGAAATGTGGTAGTTTTTGCAAATCATCTTAGAAAGTTTGAAAGTGCTGTGACATGTCTCTTACGTTAAAAAAAATAAATGTAATATGCCAGGCCAGGTTTCCTGAGTTTGTGAATGAAAAGAAATAATTAAAGCGAACAAAGCAAACTTAAATCATATCTACCAAACCTGACCAAATAGAAAATTTGTTCGGATATTTCTTATTAGCAGTTTTAATAGATACATTTTAGACCTGAAGGAAGTAGATTTTGGACCTGAAAGTTTTACTTTTAATGTGTTAAGTTATACGGTTGAAAATGTACCATCTAAAGCATTTCAGTGCTTACTTATTCTTTTGTAACTACCTGAAATGTGAGAATAGGGATTAATTCTGGATAAGGTTTTTTAGATTATTTTATGGGTACTAAACATTTAGCATCCTGTACTGTAAATCATGCAAAACAAATGTTTATAAGTCAGCTGAACTAATCAATGTTATGGAGAAAGTTATTAACTACATCCATAAAAGCTTTGAATCTGATCTCAGATCTCTATTGTTTTATAAAATGCCACATCTTTATACAAACAGTTAAGCCTAGGAAGAGAGCCATGAGAATGAGTAACAGAACCCTGAAGCTATGGTTAAATATAGCTGGAACATCTGGCTGAATGTTTGGCATTTTCATACACAAGCTTGTAATCTTGTAATACACAGGCTTGTAATCTTAAAAATGATATCTGACCTGAGAACTGATGGCTATATCCAAGCATACTGCACATGTGGTGTTCTGGTGTCGTTCAAGCCAAGCAAATAAGTGGAACACTGCTACAATAAATTGGTTCCAGTGGATGCAGAAGCATATGGTATTGACTCATGGGACATAAATCGTCCTCAGGTGGAAACTCAGAGAGGATCCTATGATTTAAAGGCAGGTGCTAGAGACCTATTAGTTAATCTTCTTGATCCAACTGTTACAGTATCTGTGATGGGGAAAACTTAAAACACAGCTGGATATGTATGTTGCAAGGAGGAAGGTGAGACAGGCACATGGGAATCACCCATATTTATTTCATCATAAATGTGAGGGCAACGTTAAATGTGTTGGTTAGAAATTTGAACAGATAGACTGCGGAAATGTCACTTCATTGCCTCTCTTATTTTCTGTGCTAAAACATAAGACATTTTTCAAATAACTGATACTTTTAAATTCTTACCGGGAATAAAATAGAACAATTCAAATATTGTTACTGCCTAGAAATAACATTGGTGGTGTTATTAAAGTTACTGGATCTTTTGCTTAATGAGCAACGATGAACTTCACATTTATGATGCTACAGACAAGTGTGTTAAAAATAATACCATCTGAAACCTCTTCCCAGATACAGATTTTCACCCAAATGTGGTAACAGACCCCTGGTAAACTGCTCCTTTAAATAAAAGAGTCTGTCACTGTAGTCAGAGGAAGTATAATTAGGGGACAGCGTTTTTTCTACAAACTGCAACTCACAAAGCTGCCAGGCCAGCCATTAACAATATGGGAGAAATCTGAATACAAATGGAGATAGAGTTTGGCCAGCCAGCCTTCTAGCTAAGGTTCTCCCCCTACCGAGATGCATTAACTGTTGATTCCCATGTTTCCAACCACAAATCTAGTTACTATTATCCACCATTCTCTTGCTTTTGGCAGAGAAGACCGACGGTACCGCCAGCACCTAGAGTCCATAAATCACTTCTTGTGGCTACTCCGGCCCAACCATATTGCAGGCACTTCTCACCCGCCACTCCTTATTGCATTCCTGGTCCAGTTGGCCCAACAGTCCTCCCACTGGGTCCATTTTCCTACAACTGAGCATATTTCAAGAGGAGGTAAACTTAGAAGTCCAATAGTTCCACAAGGAAGGTTAACCTTGCCTGTATGTAAGTGCTGCCAGATGTTCCTTTCCCTCAGCTAAAGTAGCACCCAATTCCCTCCCCTGGCCTTTGTCTAGGGTTGTCCGGGCTATACACCTTGCTGCCCACATTTAGCATTGGACCGCCACCTTCCTTTCCTGTTACCACATGGTAGGCAAATCCTCAGTGATCCCCCCAGGAGCCCAGCCAGCCTGGCGCCTGCGTTTGCCCCTATGGAGACTACATTCATATGCTGGGCCTCAGCTCCTTCTTACGTATTGCTGCCAGCATCCTATGCTTCTTAGAGGAGATTGATAGAGAAATTGTTCCATAGGCAAACACAGAACAGATACTGTATGTGACAAGGTTCATGGGTTGAATCCACTTAAATATGATAGCAGAGGTCCCAGAAAGGCTGCAGTGCATCTATATGGTTTTACCTTCCTGTAAACCAGTATTTGTGTGTAAACTACTGGGTCAAGTAGTTGGGCAATGAATAGGTTGTGCTATTCACTAAGATTGTAAGCTCTTTGGGCAGGGCTTCCCATTGCCTTTTTATCGTAATTTATTTGCTGCTATTATCCCCATTGTTTGTACTTTATTTTCCCTGTATTTTAATTTTGTAAATTGTTGGCTACACATTTGGACCTGTGAAATATAGTACATTCCAGGAGAAGCAGATGCCAGAGATAACCCTGTGGTAGAATGGATGCACACTGTGTGACTGTGATAGCCCGTGCGGACTGTGGGCTTTAGCATTAATGATTCAGGTGTAGGCTTTTATTGTGTAAACGCAATTGTCTTCAGTGGGGCTTTCCGTGCGACATTGCTGGATCCCTTACAGAATAAGGGCACATGCATCAAGTGCCAATGTCTTGAATAGGAGTTAACTCCAGAGCAGGTGTGATAACCCAGGCCGACACGTGATGCATGTGCACCTAAGTTCCCGAAATGTTATATCCATTCAATGACTTGTGGTGGTGCAAGATCTATTATTTTCCTTTTTCCAACCATACAGTTTAAGTAATTAGAAAATGTAAACAACCGATTATTATTATTATTTTTACTAATCTCCCTGTCTTAAAAATGATGGTCCTGTTTATCAGGATTGCACTCTTCTGCATTTAAGCTTGTGCCGTGACATTATGAAATATTATTTGATGAATGGGTGTAGCACAGCATGTCAGGGGTGTCAGTATAAGTGGTGCGCAGAAAAGTGATCCTCTGTTGCACTTTGCTAATGTGGATACGCTAAACTCCTAATGATATTCTAGTTGTCAAGAGCATATAACACTGCAGTCAATGAAAAAGGGAAGCTGAATACACTCTTTTATTCAGATATAGTGTCTGAAGCTGATCTGCCGATGAACTGCCTGAAAGGAAAAAAAGTTGGATAAAAAAAAAGAGAGATCTCTTTTAAAAAAAAATTGTATATGTCTGTAGTTTTTTTTTGTCTGTAGTTAAGTGGTCTTGCAAAATGACTCTGTGTGATATCACCTTCCTAAAACAAGAATAGATGGTGGGATCACTTTACTTATTCTTTGCACTGACTGTCAAGTGAACTCCAGTTGGGCCCCTGGGAAATGGGATCATTCCGGGAAGAATCAAAGACTGGACATCATGGAACTTGCCTGTAGGCTTTCTAATTAAATTCACCATTTCTACCAACGAAGAAAGAGGGGAGAAAGACAGAGTTTGAGAGTTGAATGAAAGGATATAACAAATGATACCAGATGCACTGGTGACTGTGTGAAGTTCTGGGCTGGGGATATCAGACACAACTTTGATGATCTTATCATACTTTGAGGAAGAGGATGGTTAAATCCCAGCTGCCATGTTTAGACAGTTACATGGCCAGCTGAGGAAGCAACAAAGTATAAGTTAACCAGACCTCATCAGCTCCTTTGTCCTTTGATCAATGTCAAGTGAGAACCCACAGTAAAGCAGCACATTCTTGTGTCCTTTACAGAATACATACATAGATAAAGCTGACATTATTGCACTTAAGAACGTGATGTGGTGCGCTTACGCTGACACACTATTTAACAGCAGTGCTATCGGAAACAATCGGAAAAGAGATAACACACGTTATTAAACTTGTTCCTGTGTGCATTAAGAGGGGTAACAACATCTGCTACAGCTGTCAATGTAGGAATAGTATTTACAGAACCTGACCCAAAAGCAATACCAGTACCTACTGTAACAGACCGGAGTGAGCCTTATATGGTTTGTTAAAAAATGATATAACAATAGCAGCATGGCATGTATTTTAACAATATTGTGTTTTAAATTTTCATTTGTAAAAAGCACTGGGTAATTTTTTCTCTAGTTCTTTGTGCTGACATACAGATGATCCCATATAAGTGTACCTCTCCTTGCGCAGCTCTAAAGCAGTTTGTATCAGATGAACTATACACATGGCATTGCTCAATCTCTCATACCTGTTCCGGGTGCTTGGTCGATATAGGTTGGGTGTGGATATGCAGATAGAATAATGATGGGCGCTTAGAACTTTTATAGTATAAACAAGAGCTTTAATCACATCTGTTTATACTGCTCGTCATACAGAAGACAGATTTCAATTTGGACATTGACTGGTGGCAAACAATATGGTTACTCTGTGCTGACTCCCCTGGTAGCTCTCACTTCTATGCTGGGGATGTACTTATGCTTGTTTGCATTAGTATTGGTTGGTTTGGCAATCCACTATGTAGCATCTTTAACAACCATTATCAGGTGGACCCATGTTGGGGGACACTAGGGTGACCATATTTGTCTCGGCAAAAACCAGGACAAATGTCACGCATGCGCAGTCGGCACATGCATGATCGGTACTTGCTGCATGTTCATGTGCATGTGCAATCAGCATTTGCCGGTGGCGTAAGTGAGATCGGAAAATGCCAATCGCACATGCGAACGAGCAGCCAGTAAGTGATGATCGTGCATGCGCAGTCGGCATGTGCCGATCGCATACGAGCAGCCGGCAAGTGCTGGCTGCTCATGCACAGCACACGGGATTAAAAAATGGATAGCACTCCAAAAAAGTAGGGACAGAGCCCTAAAAACTGAGACTGTCCTGGCTAAACCGGGACATCTGGTCACCCTAAGGGACACATACTGATCACTTGGATCATTATCCCATTCCTGTGTATGCTATTCTGTGCTCATCCATATCAGATCGGGGGGTTACTATTAGGCTTTGGAGCTACTATAGTGCCCACGGTTATTCTAACACAAACCAGTGGCAATCACCAAAAAGACCTAAGTACATGCTGGATACATGCCTTAAACTTGCCTTAAACTAGACCCAGCATTTCTGCATTGATTAATGGCCCATCAGATTAACAGCGGGAGTCCCTGGCAGTCCCATTCAAACTGTATGGGACTGCCAGGGACCCCTGCTGTGTTAATCCTACGGGTCATTAGTCAATGCGGAAATGCCTTAAACTTGCCTTAAACTAGCCAGGTTACACCAGCACATATCCAGAATGTAACCGGGCTAGTTTAAGGCAAGCTTTAGAATACTCGTGGTCTCGTCTGTACTACTCTGAGAACTCCGGATAGTAGGGAGGAGCAAGGAGAGTGGTTGGAGCCGGGTGGTTGGTCAGTGTCTGAAAGCCGAGGTCGAGGATTGGAGAAGTCGGATGGTCAGGAGGCAAGCCGGGGTCGATTTCCAGAGAGGGTCCCAAGTCAAGCTGGGTCGGTACACAGGTGAGAATACGAGAGTGAGGTGAAAGCAGTAGGGACAAGGCAAGTCACGAACGTGGGAATACAAGGCTACCAGGAACTTTGCTCAGCAAGGTGTGGGGGTGAGAGCAGGAACTAAATACCAGGGCTGAACAAATAGGACTGCGAGGTGGGACAGAGGCGCGACCCCAGCAGGGGCAGGGATTGGCTGTCAGCAGTGGGAGTGAGGGAGAACAGCTGATGAGCTTGCCGCGCGGCTGTAACACATAGCTCACCACAAACGAAGCGCAACCGCGGTGCTGAGGTAGGGAATTGAGAAACGGAAAACCACAGCCACGCGGGCGCGCCTAGGATGTAGATTGGTCGTGAAAGCCAGATCAGGGTTATAGAGAGCAGAGTAGTCGTATATACTTGCCAGGTCAGGATTGTAGAAGAGCGGATTGTCGGAGTACTTTGCCAAGGTCAGGATTGTAGAAGAGCGGATCGTCGGAGTACTTTGCCAAGGTCAGGAGCAGAGAGAAGCGGAGTCCAAGAAACTAGCAGGGTTCAGGCAACAAAGGGTTAATCAGGCAGACAAGGCAAAACAAGGTATCAGGAACAGAATGCAGCAAGGCACGGTGTCACACTGACTATGCTCAGCAAAGGTAAGCTGAAAGTGCAGGGTATATAAAGAAGGAGGCTCCAATAGCAAGCAGGGGTGGAACCAGGAAGTGAATCGTCATAGGCTGCTGGTGCACCAAGTGTGTCCAATGATGCAGCCGATCAGGTAGGAGGTTGCTTGCAGCCCGCACATGTCACAGGGTTCAGAGGGCGGGACTTGGAGTGTGTGATACTCCCGCGCCGGTTCCTTGAGACGTCAGAGCGGGGGCGGAGCCTGGAACACGCGTCACTGCCATGCTGGTGTTGTTTAACAACAGAGCGGGGACGGAGCCTACCGCGTGCGTCAGCGGGGAGATTAGACGAGCGCCCACGACGTACAGCCAGGTGATTAGAGGCCGCAGAGGGCGGAACAGACTGCGCAGGGTCTGCGCGCGCGTCACAGGACCGGAGGGCTGCACTATTTGAGTGTCTGTGACCGAAGGGCCAGTAAGATGAGGAGATGGTCCCTGAACAGTGGAACGGCGAATCAACACAGCGGCTTGTAAGCCGTGCATGCGGGTCACGCATGTGCACTGTGCGGATAGAGAGTGCGCGGCCCGGGCGGGGGGGCGGAGCCTCACTCCGCAAGACTCCAGGAAGCCCCCTGTGTGCGCTTCATGACGGCGCGGGGGCAGGGGAAGGAAGAGGATGCCCTCCTCGGCGGCGTGCACCAGCGGGGATCGCGGGCTGCAATGCGAGAGAAGGTAAGGGAGGAACCCTCTTTGAGAGGTGTTCCCCGACTCCTTACAGTATGGTTTGTTTGGAAGGGTTCCCAGGAGAAAGCCTCTTCTCTCTAAAAAGAACATGGCAGCATGGCTTAGGTTTGCAAAGTTGCATCTGAACAAACCACAAGACTCCTGGAACAATGTCCTTTGGACAGCCGAGACCAAAGTGGAGATGTTTGGCCATAATGCACAGCGCCACGTTTGGTGAAAACCAAACACATCATACCATCACAAACACCTCATACCAACTGTCAAGCACGGTGGTGGAGGGGTGATGATTTGGGCTTGTTTTGCAGCCACAGGACCTGGGAACCTTGCAGTCATTGAGTCGACCAGAACTCCTCTGTATACCGAAGTATTCTAGAGTCAAATGTGAGGCCATCTGTCCGACAGCTAAAGCTTGGCCAAAATTGGGTCATGCAACAGGACAATGATCCCAAGCACATCTGCAAATCTACAACAGAATGGCTGAAAAAGAAAGAATCAAGGTGTTGCAATGGCCCAGTCAAAGTCCAGACCTCAACCCGATAGAAATGCTGTGGGTGGACCTTAAAAGAGGACCTTTATTTTGTGCTGGATATTTTAATTGCAGCTTGTACATTGACCTTTGTTTTTTATATTGCTGATCCAAATTGGTCAATGAGTCCGCCTATCAGAACACTAATCTGAAGGATTATGAGAGTCCTATCACTTCTCCTTTATGTATTGAATGCAGCATTTGGGGAACTTCAGATCCTCTCAGATCATATCTAGATAACCTCATATTTGTCCCTGTATGCACCTTACATTTAATTCTGTAATATTATATATTAGGACGATACAGTAATAAGTGACCAGTTCATTTTATCTTGTTATATTTAGCGCTAAGGTAATGAAGCTGCTTTTATTTTAATCACACAGTATTGTAGCAGGGGACTGTTACGCCGGTACTGCCCGCAGACCAGACCCGTAAACTGTGCTGAAGGGGGAGGTAGGAATACACGCACCCGCAGCAAAGGGAGCGTGTCCGGAGTGGGGTTTAAGTGTTGCCAGGCCAGATGTAAGTAACGTAGACAATACTTGCCGGTACCGGGTATAGGAGTAGAATAGTGATTGCCTTGCCGAGGTCAGGGAGCGGAGAAATGAGGAAGGTTGAAGTCCAACCCATGATCGTGGGATGCCAGAGTATACATAGTCCAAGGAGAGCCGAAGTCTAGAGCCAAAGGGGGTAGTCATACGAGCCGTGTCAAAACCTGTATTAACCGAGAGTACACCAAAGACTTCCATACAGAGACTATGTTGAGCGATAAGTGAGGGCTCAGAGATGCTTGATAAGGCTGGGCAGACTAATCAGGGATGGAGGCAGGTCAGGAGGACTGCAGGGAGCCTCTCTGGATAGGTGTGGCTGATACAACCCAGGTGAGCACTGGTAGCACTCTGATTACACCTGTGCGGTGTACGGGGGTGGAGCCTCACAGCAGGAGTGGAAGTAGAAGAGTGTATGCTGGCCATGCGCTCTGTAAGCTGTGTGTGCACGTGACCAGAATTGGAGGAGGACACACGTGTGCGCGCGGGATGGAGGAGCTGATGGGCCGTGGAGGCAGGTAAGCGGAGGTTGCGCTGCGTGCCCTGAGTCTCCCTGAGGGTAGTCTGTGGTTTGTGCGGACGGCGCTGAGAAACCAGATTCCTAACAGGGACCTCCAGATCTGAACCGCACTGATTTCCGCCCTGGGGACCCCCTGCTTCCCGACTTACAGGCCCTGTTATGGGGTGCCGGTATTCCTCTGCTTTGTTTAAATCTCCCGATCATGGGCCTCATGCAGTAAAGTTCGATAGAAATTATCAGCAGGGTTTTGAACTCACCATTTTTTGTCGTTTTGCTCCCACGGGATGCAGAAAAGCCTGAATACCAGTGAGAGCAACATTTCCAAACATAACGAGTTGCTGGCGTCGAGATGACCTGCCTTCCGATAAGGGCTCACCCAGCGAGTTATATCTGCTGCAGAGAGATCCGCCTCACTCTGCAAAAATCTCGCCAGAAATAATAATATTTTAACATTGACATTTTATTACTTGTGTATTGCAGCAGGGGGTCTCCGGAGCTGAACCGCGTTTGTTTCAGGTCCGGGGACCCCTATTTCCTTAGATACAAGCCCCGTTATGGGGTGCCGGTATCTCCTATGCATTTTATTCCTACGGTCATGTGACCGGGACATTTCAATGCAAAGGAGATACCTGCACCCCATAATGGGTAAATAAAAATAAAAATATTCTTATAAATGTGTGTATATGTGATAATAAATAATGATACACCAAATAACCCAAATTTGTGATAGGTAGGTGATGATACTGAAAAACCTATGTTATCAATCAATAAGAGAGCATCTGCTGCTGTACATAGGGTAGCCCAGGACCCTTGGTATCTAGAAACAACAAAACAAAACACAGCACACAGCGCTCATCGTGAATTTATAAAAAACAGTGTATGGATAATAGATTATTTGCCCATTATTAAACACAACATTAGCCATGCAGCATAAATAAAGTAAATTAAAACCGTGCTACTTACCCCTGGCAATATGAAGGGCGTCCTCGTCAGCATACTGCAGGTCCATGTCCTCCGATGTCAGCAAGAATACATAATAAATACATTCTAATGGTCCCTAGCCCCTTAATTACCTTAGTGGTTAATAACCGTGAAAGTAATTATGTGGCTAACCCACCCTTTGCTACTACCCACCCAGGAGGCCTAGCCACCTTCCCCAGGCAACTACCCCCCACCCTTCACCCATTCATTGGTACAGTGGGTACATCATGCCCATATAATATGGGCATGATTGGCCAATATACTAAGAAACGGGGAAAGATTAAAAAAACAGGCCCAAATAAACCACAGCACATAGCCAAATAAAACACATAACATTAGCCAAATCAAAAACATCACATAGTCAAGTAAATAGATAACAAATGCCAATAAAACAGTTGAATGGCACAGTGGGTACATGATGCCCATATAATCTGTGCATAATTTAACACTATGCCAGTCAATGGTCAAACTAAAATAAACAATCACAAACAAGATCCAATGCCATCCAAACAATCAGAAATTAAAAACAAAGAAAGAAGTAAACAGAACTAAATTACCACAAATCAATTAATCCAATCCAAAATAAATGCCACAATAACCACAATAACCAATTAAAACACCAAAACAAAACCATTATGAAATAAATAAACACCATCAGACAAAATCTAACTACCAAAAAGAAGCCACTATTAAAAACCAAGCACCCCCTGAAATAAACTATTCTAAAACACCACTAAAAATTACATCTTACTAAATGAAAATACAAATTAAATTGCACAAACATTTCTAAACAAACAAGCAAAATACGTTTAAAATACATCAAAACAAGCATTTGCACAAACAACCATTATTGTCCCTGTATGTATGTATATCCATAGAGACATACTGTACATAAATAGAGTGGCAATGAATGGGCATCCAAAAAAAATTCAATCACATTAAACATAAAAATAGAAAACCTGTAAGAGAAAAATACCATACTGTACATTCCATATTTTAACTTACCTTTAGATGTCTTCACCCTTCGAATCCTGGAGACACCGCATGCTCTTGAACCAATCCACGAACAGGAACCAGGTAAAAAAAAATCGTCTCTTTCTTGGGTCTTCTGGGGTCTTCATCTGTATCTTCTTCTTCATCTGTATCTTCGGCAGGCACGCCCTTGTCCTCCTATTGGTAGAGGAGGTCCTTCCTCCTCGGCTTCTTGGCGTAAAATGAGGCTGCTTAGGCTTTTATAAGCCTACAGCTGCAGCTACGAGTATTCTAATACTGCTTTGAAAAATCTGGGGCAATCTCCCAGTAATGCTGCAACATTTCTCTGACATTTCTGCAGACAGACTAATGGCCCATCGGATTAACACAGCAGGGATCCCTGGTCAGTTTGAATGGGACTGCCAGGGACCTTGCTGTGTTAAGCCGATTTGTCTATCTGCAGAAATGTCACAGAAATGTTGCAGCATTACAGGGGTATTGCCCTAGATTTACCAAGGCAAGTGGTAGAATACTCGAGGCTGCACCTGTATGACGTCACATTTTCGGCAAACGGTTTCCACGGCTCTGATTGGCCAGTGAAAATCATGTCCCTTTCTCTTTTTTTTTGTAGGGGACATCATGTAAAGGGAATGAAGCCATCCAATCAGAATGGCTGTGCATCCTTTCCCTTTAACATGGTTATCAAAAGCAAGATGGTCGGAGTCACATGGTACATGAGCCAATCAGATCTTGGGAACTACTGTATATCCCCAATCTGATTGGCTCTAGTAGACCATGTGACTTTCTTTGGATGACGTCACTTTCTTTCGCCATAAAACTCTGTCACATGGGCTACTACAACCTATCAGATTGGGGATATAGTTACCCAACCCGTAGGGCGACCTGGGGACCCCCAGACACCTGTGGGTACTCCCCGGGGTGCACAGTGCGGCCTGTGGACAACCGTCGGGACCACCGGGGACCTCCGCCGGCCTGGAGTATTAATCGTGTGTGTAAAAAAATAAATCATGTTTTAATGTGGGGGCACAGGGGGTGGATGGGTTTTGTATTGGTGTTTATTGGGGGCCTAGGAGGTGGCTAGTAGGGCTGTTTTGTGTATTATTTTATATTATGGGTGGCGGGGGTGGGTGAAGGGGGTATTAGCCCAAAGGATGGGTGTTTAGGCCTACCGGATGGGTAGCGGGAGGGGTTAACCCCTTCATTACCATAGTATTATTAACCCGCAAGCCCCCCACCCCCCGGCAATGCCTAAACACCCACCAAGGGCCAAATACCACCTTCACCCACCCCAGCTACCCACAATAAGCCTGTCACGGGTGTTTAACCCCTTCATAGCCTTAGCAGTTAGCCACTAAGGTAATGAAGTTTTTCATGGATCTGATTCATGCCGGCTTGGGTTCAACCGCGGGCAGCGACCGGCTGAAGCGACAAATTTGGAGACAGCATCAGTAGCTTGTATCGAAAAAAATAAAGAATTTTACCAACATTTAAAATGGAGATGTAGATGTAAAAAGTTAAGTAAGTATAAATTATAAAAGTGCAAAGAATGCAGAACCCCCTCCCCCGAAATCCAGTAAAATACTTTATACGAGGTTCAGAACATAATTCACTACAAAACAGCATTTTTTAAGTACAGCGATTTGTGATGCAATTGTGATTTTTTTTGTTTGCAAAAAGAATTACTGACAATAAGTTGTATTTGATCAAAGCAATTTACAGAATATCGGTAACAATCACCTAAAAAGTTGCAGTGGGAATTCAATTCAATTTGTTATCCAAGTACAAATATGGGCAAAAATTAGGTAACTCCCTTTATGATTCAATTCACATTTTTCTGCATTTTTTCTACTTATCACAAAATACATTTTTAGGTAAAACAGCACAGATTCCCACTTCTCTGGTTTCTGTCTGTAATCCCGGACTTTTACCAACTCGAGGAAGGGTCATGTGACCCACATCTAATGAATAGACCACATCTTTTTGGCATCATACTGTATCTATCTGTATGGAGTCGTGAGTAAAAGTCGTTAGTGTGCTAAAACCTTTACACACAATACATATATCTATATATCTACATACTCTTATCTTGGACTTTTATAAACGTGAACTGTATAGCTGGGTATCTGTATTTTGAATGGTCTAGTTGCACATTGAAAAGTTGAATAATGAACCTCACTGTGTACACCTGTCTTGTTATAAATTCCCAGTGTGTGGCAGGCACTGTATCTTCTGTATGCACTCGTATGACAGATTCGGACATGTCTTAGATTGTCAAAACTGCAGCAAAAAGAGAGCCGTTTCAATTATGCCTAATTTCCACTAAAGCAGAATAAAAATGTAAATAACTTTTTCTAAATCCTTTCACCATTAGCCCTAGCAGACAACGTTGGTTTACCATCAAAATATAATTCAATGCCTAATTTACTGTATAACCAGACATTTAAAAAGTTATGGTGGGTAAACAAAGTTACAAAAACCCTCCACTGTACAGCAAATAAAAATACCACATGTGGGTACACTTGCATGTCTCAGACAGACAAAAAAAGAAAGATAAAGCGCAATACACTCATAATGAAGTATATCAGCACAAAATTGTATTAGAAAAAGGGGTAAGTATTCAGCGTACATAAAATTGGTAGATCATAAGCATGTCATATGGTTATCACATATGTTAAAAGCCCTCTCCTGCCTTAAACCTTTCTCACTGACTGCCCCACACCTCTGGAATGCCCTTCCCCTCAATACCCGACTAGCACATTCCCTATCCACCTTTAAGACCCACCTTAAAACACACTTGCTTAAAGAAGCATATGAGTAGCACTGTAGATATTACTTGACACATGATACATAAAGCTTGACCCCCTGCAGAAGCACTTACCAAAATTCCCTCCTTCTGTCTCTGTATGTTCCTCCTACCTACCAATTAGATTGTAAGCTCCTCGGAGCAGGAAGCTCCTCTTCCTAAATGTTACGTTTATGTCTGAAGCACTTATTCCCAAGACCTGTTATTTATATTATTTGTTATTTACAGTTAGGTCCAGAAATAATTGGACACTGACACAATTTTCACAATTTGGGCTCTGTACGCCACCACAATGGATTTGAAATGAAATAACCGAGATGCAATAGAAGTGCAGACTTTCAGCTTTAATTCAAGGGGTTGAACAAAAATATCGTATGAAACATTTAGAAATTGCAACAATTTTCATACACAGTCCCTTTATTTCAGGGGCTCTAATGTAATTGGACAAATTAACACAATCATAAATAAAATGTTCATTTTTAATACTTTGTCGAGAATCCTTTGCAGGCAATGACTGCTTGAAGTCTGGAATGCATGGACATCACCAAACGCTGGGTTTCCTCCTTTGTGATGCTTTGCCAGGCCTTTACTGCAGCTGTCTTCAGTTGTTGTTTGTTCGTGGGTCTTTCTGCCTTAAGTTTTGTCTTCAGCAAGTGAAATGCATGCTCGATCGGGTTGAGATCAGGTGATTGACTCAGCCATTGCAGAATATTCCACTTCTTTGCCCTAAAAAACTCCTGGGTTGCTTTCGTTATATGTTTTGGGTCATTGTCCATCTGTAAAGTGAAGCGCCATCCAATCAACTTCACTGAATTTGGCTAAATCTGAGCAGACAATATATCCCTATACACTTCAGAATTCATCCGGCTGCTTCTGTCACATCATCAATAAACACTAGTGACCCAGTGCCATTGTAAGCCATGCATGCCCATGCCATCACACTGCCTCCACCGTGTTTTACAGATTATGTGGTATGCTTCGGATCATAAGCCGTTCCAAGCCTTCTCTATACTTTCTTCTTCCCATCATTCTGGTACAGGTTGATCTTAGTTTCATCTGTCCAAAGAATGGTGTTCCAGAACTGGGCTGGCTTTTTTAGATATTGTTTGGCAAAGTCTAATCTGGCCTTTTTATTCTTGAGGCTTATGAATGATTTGCACCTTGTGGTGAACCCTCTGTATTTGCTCTCGTGAAGTATTCTCTTTATGGTAGACTTGGATAATGATATGCCTACCTCCTGGAGAGTGTTTGTCACTTGGCTGGATGTTGTGAAGGGGTTTTTCTTTGCCATGGAAATGATCCTGCAATCATCCACCACTGTTGTCTTCCGTGGACATCCAGGCCTTTTTGTGTTGCAGAGCTCACCAGTGCGTTCTTTTTTTCTCAGAATGTACCAAACTGTTGATTTGGCCACTCCTAATGTTCCTGCTATCTCTCTAATGGATTTTCTTTTTTTTTTGCAGCCTAAGGATGCCCTGTTTCACTTGCATTAAGTGCTCCTTTGATTGCATGTTGTGGGTGCACTGCAACAGCTTCCAACTGCGAATGCCACACCTGGAATCAACTCCAGACCTTTTACCTGCTTAATTGATGATGAAATAAGGAAGGAATAGCCCACACCTGTCCATGAAACAGCTTTTAAGTAAATTGTCCAATTACTTTTGGTCCTTTGAAAAAGAGGGGACTACATATTAAAGAGATGTAATTCCTAAACCCTTCCTCCAATTTGGATGTGAATACCCTCAAATTAAAGCGGATAGACTGCACTTTAAGCCCATATTCATTATTTAACTGTAACTTGAATTTATTTTGGTACACAGCCGAAATAACAAAACTTGTATCAGTGTCCAAATATTTCCAGACCTAACTGTATATGATTACCACGTGTATTACTACTGTGAAGCGCTATGTACATTAATGACATTATACAAATAAAGACATACAATACAATACAATGTTACCGAACGCCCGATCAGGACACTGGTCAGGAGCAGGACCCTCAGATGAACGGTCACAGGTGGTCTTGGGATGGCTTCTTATCTCTCTCTGATGGTGGCTTCTCTTACAAGCAGCACTAGTAATCCAATCCGGAACATGCGTCTCATCAAGGGAGTTTTCCACAACAGGTGTAGAAGAAAGTTCCACAGTAAAGAGAAAAAATACTCTTTGTACTGGTAAAGTCCCACAGTGAACCTTGATCAGTGTTGGTAAGTCCACGGAATCATGCGATCTCAAAATGCAATAAGGTTCATAAGACAAAACAGTATTGCTATATTAGATGCCAGAGGCTCCACATTAACACTCTCTGTGCAGTGCAGTAATCAGCGTCGTCAGAACCGCTGTTAGAACCGCTTGTGGGCAGTTCATCACTGGGGTGTACCACTTGAATAGCTACACACACACGAAGTGTAGGGGCTACAGTGTGGCTTCAAAGGCTAAAATTAGCAGAAACAATAAAAACAATTATCCTACGCGTTTCGCAGCAGAAATGCTACTTCTTCAGGGAATAATTGAGCAGTTTCTCAGAGACATTACATACCCACAAGACCACACTCATTGGCTGATGCTCAATCACAGCCGGCCAATCCCGTGTGCACCAGCGGCACCCATGACAGCTGAGACATAATTACATTTAATACATAAAGTAACACATTCAATCAAATATACATAAACACCATACATACAGTATATGATGCACATGGAGTCTGCAATGAGAAAAATAGATGTTAGAAGAAACATCAAATTACAATGGAAACTCTCATATGGGCGACAAAATCGCACTAATACATGTAAGCAGTAACAGTCATAGCTCAGTCAGATACCATAAAGGGTGATGAAAACAAAATCTTGCGAATAAACAAAGAGAGTAGTAGGAATACTAACTAATACAGGGACCAGACATCAATGTCTTTATTTAACCCCTTCGGGAGAGGGTCTGCAACCCTGTCTTTCCCTATTATCGCTTAGCATAGAATGCTTCCACTTCAGCCAGGGATTATGGGAAATGACATGGATGTGTATGGATATTCCAGTCAAAAGGTGACACAGTGTGTGCTCATTTGCATGTCATTTCCCAGAATCCATTGCTGCAGTGGAAGCACTGTTTGCTAGGTGATAATGGTTGAAAGGCAGGTGTGCAGACTTGTCTAAGACACGTGAATGTGCTCTCAAGTGATATTCTTTATTGG
Organism: Ascaphus truei; assembly: GCF_040206685.1. Taxonomy (NCBI): domain Eukaryota; kingdom Metazoa; phylum Chordata; class Amphibia; order Anura; family Ascaphidae; genus Ascaphus; species Ascaphus truei. Next base: position 128,393,848 of record NC_134483.1, read on the forward strand.
CTATATGCTAATGGTGGAGGTTTTTTGTTGCCTTTTTCACTCACCATAACTTAAAATGTATATGGTAAACCTACCCAGCCTAGAAATATTGCAAAGCAAGTATAAACCAACTTCAAACTGATGATGCCCTTCAAGGTTGAATCATGTCTGTGAGTGGCTTGTATTTGCTTTGCTAGTCCCATGCTGTGTTTAAAAGCTGTGTGAGCGGAGATGCATCTGCTTAAATGGGCTCCATGTGAGTGGATATTCCAGGCAAAAGGTGACACATTGTGTGCTCATTTGCATGTAATTTCCCAGAATCCCTTGCTGCAGTGGAAGCACTGTATGCTAGGTGATAATTGTTGAAAGGCAAGGGTGCAGACCTGTCTGAGACATGTCAAGCAAGACCCATTAAAATTGGTTTCAAATGTTACATTTTGCAGAATTCTAGATTTACTATGTGATATTCTCGTCTCATTTTGTGAATCCTTGCAGCGAAGCACCGAAGTTTGCCACTTCTATATATGTAACAAGTTATCTTTTATTGTGATCTCCTATTGTATACGTATTTTTTTGTGGTGTGACATTTTAGACACACTGTAAACACCATCAAAAATACTGTATGGAAAAGTGAAGGATTACAAAACACACTGGCAAATCATTTCACAATATACTCTATGCTCATTTGAAGCCAAATTCTCTGTTGTAAATGGATAGTGAGTACTAGCCATTGTGTATTGTTATTCGAATCAAAACATATTCTGGGGTAAAGGTTCCTTTATGCGTGGTAGCAGAGGCATGGACACTAACCCGGCCATATATTTTTTAAATACACACTTTTGACTTCATTATTGCCCATTGAAAAGGCGGCATTACTCACAGGTTCTAAAGTCTTCAAAATATATAAAGAAACAACAGCCCAGTCTCTCTGGATTAAGTTAAACCATACTGCGTGGCTTGCACAGCAGATGAAATGGAGCCTCTCACAGCCTGGGACACCAGCAGGACATCCTGTTTCAGTTAAGAATGAGTCAACTTTCTCCCCCACCCAGCCGTAAAACAAAGAAACCTGAGAAATAATCTCAGACAGAGGAGACTGTTCAGGCGGTGATTGTCACACTGGCAGTATGCCAATGCTAGTGTGCCAAAAAAAGAGAGAGACAGCCCGGGAACTACTGGAAGGCAGTTAAATAGAACCTAAAGAGAGGCCATTAAATCTCGCTCACCCCAATCTCCAAAAATATTTTAATTGCACACACTGTTGTAGCAGTGTCTGAAAATAGTACACTTGAAGGGGCAGTCTCTTCTAGGATGAAAGTGAACTGAGGACAGTGGCATATTAAATGTAAGCGATTGAAAACAAAATTGGACACCTATTTTCTTTATATTTCTTAAGCAAATGCTTTGGGGAATTTGCACAATCTGTAGCTAATGACATTTTGTGATACGACTTTGTCAGCCACGGACACACAGGTTAAACAGCACTTTGTGTTTTTGTTCTTTGTTTGCAAAGTAATTATGATTCCATCATTAGTCAAACAGCTTTAGGCTTGTTATATAGTACGCCCTCCTGCGCGTGGCATGCGCGTTTAGTTGCTATAGCGCAAGCGGTGACACGCGCGGTTAGGGGGCATGATTCTGACATCACAGCATTAGGCCACGCTGTGATTGGCTCGCGCCGTGGCAGCAGCGCGAAAATACAATTTTCTTGTATTTTTTCTGGTCTGCTGCGCCACCGCTCACGGCTGTGCGCGCACGTATCCCAAGTATACAAACGTCTGGCTAACACAGCCAATTAGAATTGACGCGGGCATGGCAGCGCACGCGCACTATATTACAGCCCTATGTATCTGTTCCCAGAGAAAACCAAAACATATTCCATTTTCACACGATACAAATACAGTAAGTAAAACAGTTATTTCAGGAAGATTACTAAATCTTTCTAATGAAGCTAGCTAACAACACTGGTAAATTGCTTAAACATGGATCCGCCACCTTCGGCCTCTTAAGTGACAGAAGGACCCTCGACTCCTTGCTGTATGTATGTATGTGTAGCCCCCTTTACCCATGACTAAGGGAACTACGCGTGCCTATACCTATTCCCCTGGCTATTAGATAGTCAGGGAAGAGCAAGGACTGCCTCGAGTGCCCTTGGCCCGGGGTGGATGTCCAAGGACCATCCGTAAGGTGAAGCCCAAGAGATATATTCTGTATTCAGTGTATGCTGTGCAGAGATCCAATAAAGTATTCCTGTGTTCAATTATACTCCTGTCTTGGTGTGCAATCTATCTGGGGGAGTGGTAGTAAGTTCTCCCGCATGGATTGTCTCCACATCCCTGGAGCCTGCAGCAGATGGAGGTGCTGTACCAGAAGAGATAAGACCAGTAATGTACCCCAGAAGCCTGTCCAGACGTCCCCTCAACCACCGGCGGACCACTCAGCATCCTGTGAGCCAACAGGTAGTTGGCACTACACACCATGTTATGGCAGAATCTCCCAGAGGGTGGTGGAAACAGCATTACATTTGGAGGCGCTGTTAAGATCATCAGGACAGGCTTTCAGTGAAGCAAAGCAGCATGATATGAGGTATGCTTCCAGAAGGAGTACTGCAGAAGGAAGGGAGGCTAGGTGTAACTCTAAGGGAGCTGCAGCCTAGGCTGACCTAAAGGGCGAACTGTGCTGAAGCAGAGAGCTATTGCTGGTTCTGGGTCACCCTGAGGGCTGATAGGTGTAGGATGCCTAAAAGAGGCGTTTTGGGTAGCAGGGCCCCAGAAACCTCTGGAAAGGTATCGCTAGGTAGTATCTGAGGAAGGGTGCCTGATCCATGGGTGCCATTAACATCTGCTGGAGGAGCTACCAGGGTATCAATAGCTGTTGATGCACAGGGAGCTACAGGAGTACTCACAATGTTATCGGGTGCAGCATACTGGGAAGAGTTTAGCCTAACCTGCGGTATATCTACACTCAGGCAGTCAGCTAATCATGTGTTGTAGCTGAAAGAGAGCAGGTTGCCATCAAAATCAAGGTGACTGCGCAGTAAGGAACTTTATTCTGCCCAAAATGGTGGTTCCCTTGCAGGGGAATTCACCTCATAGAAATTGCAATCTAAAATGGCGGTTCCCGCCAAAAACGGAGACCGCACTTTGCAGAAAAGTTGCAAGCTTTCCAGTCCTGCAAAAATCTGCATGGGCTTGGCACGAAAGCTGAAGCCGCGCCCACCTGCTGTGATTGGCTCAGAGCAGAGCCAAAGTCATGCCCCGTTACAGTGTGCCCCTACTCTAAACTCCACCAGAGGGAGAGTGCACTGTAACAACCAATCAGAGACCGTCTACACTGAGGGAGGAGCCGGATGCGAGCTGCCCCAACCTTCAGTTCCTAGAGCTAGCAAGCAGAACAGAGCTCTAACTGCAGAACTGCTGCACCTTACACTTCAGACTACCAATACTATGGCTGAATGCAAGATCACGAAGTATCAACAACCAGGAGGCTTCTTGGTAGTGGAGGTGGTGGGGCAATATGTCATCAAGTGCCTCTGCCCGCGGTGCGACTCCCAGCCCATCTGTCCTACTATATGTGGCCTGCAGTGCTGATGCCAGCCGCCCTACTTGTCATGGGAGACCAGGTTTATCAACACATTTATACCGGGATCAAATGATTGAGCAAAACAAGGAGGTAAAATAAATTGTAATTTATTTCAGGTAAAGACAAACACATAATGTAACACAATTTACACTAAAAATACATTTACTTTGGAAATCTGGGGTAACACCGACTACCTTTCCTAGTTGTAGGGGCTTATGACCAAGCTTACTTTAGTAACTGTTTAAAAACAAACAGCAAAATAATCCAGGCAGCTTTTCCTTCAAGTAGCCTCTTCCTGCTGGAGACTTGTAACTGGACGCTTAGCCTCTGAGACTCTTAGATGACTTACTCAGGGCTTGGAATTCTTGGAATTCTTGGAACACACATTGAATCACACCTCTGGGGTGGTGACTAGCTGTCTTATACACTTTGGGACAGGCAGTCCCACAGCTTGTCCACCAACCCCCGGCGTGGGAATTTCATCGTTGACCAATTACACACTTTGCCAGGTTTGTGAAAGCTGGCACCTATGGCTTCATAAAAGTAAGAGGGCATGTGCGCAGATCGCCATCTTGCTCACTTACTATTCTAAGCCCCCAGCAGGCTCAATGCCCGAAAGTGTGGGGCAGGTGACAACTGACCAGTATAGCTAGCCTTCATCCCAGGATGCTAGCACTTAACTTAGCTATTCTACCCATATGGCTGCTCACACCTATGGTACAAGTGATACTTTGATCTATGGGACTTCCAGGAGTTGACCTGGCACCTGGGGTGACCAGGAGTTCGCCTTTGATCCCGAGATGAAAAGACCCTGCCTTATGTTACATGTATAAAGTAAAACATATTTTCTTTAAACACTGCTGCTTAATAAAATATACTTCTATACACGCTTCTGTTAAAATATGTTACAGTCTTTTGGTGTATTGAAACAGAGTGTAAGCTAACCTGCTTCCTTTACACTAGCCTGTATCCCTTACATACTGCAAGGCAAAACATGAGCAATACACGGGTCCAAGAGCTAACACTCTAAGACCCCAAAACACAGTCCAGGGGCAACCAAGTGGGGTTAACCTTTATTAGTGAGCCTGGTTACCCCCTCACCGTCACACTACTACAAAAGCCAGACCGGGCCATCACGCTGATCGGTGCGGCCTGCAAGGAGACCTGGGATGCGGGCCTGTGGGCCCTCGCGGACACTCCAGGGGGCCGTGCACCCATGTTCCAGATTTGGTTGCAGAGCCGGGAACCAAAATACCAGAGCCGCCGGGTAAGGTGACTGCCATGGGAAAGGCTGGAGCATGTCCGCTGGTGTCTCAAGGCAGTCTCACTCATACACGGTACAGTGCCTAAATATATATGTATAAATATCTATTAAGTAAAATGGTCTTTTAGTTTGACATTTTTGGCCAAAATTGTTGTAAGCCCCTGAGCCAACTTCACGGCAGACCACAATTCAGGGGTCCCTAATGCAACTAATATTGACAGATTTACTATAAATCATTCTTCCTGTTATTACACAGGTTATTAAGAATTTATATTAGCGTTAGGGACCCCTGAATTGTGGTCTGCCGTGAAGTTGGCTCAGGGGCTTACAACAATTTTGGCCAAAAATGTCAAACTAAAAGACCATTTTACTTAATAGATATTTATACATATATATTTAGGCACTGTACCGTGTATGAGTTTCACTAGATGTGCTAAAACTGAGCTTTGTCTGTGTTTTATGTTCTGTCTCTGGTTTTAAATATATATTGCCATGCTCAGTAGCACTCCTCTGTGACACTCATATGCTTATATATATGTTGTGGTTATTTTGGGGGTTCAATAGGAGCTTGTTAGGTGTCCAGTATATTCCAAAACAAATCACTCCTGTTTTCACACTGAAGAAAGGGTGTGTGATCTTATGAGGGTGTGGAGCATTGGGAGAAATATCTTCATGGATAGGGTGGAGTATCGCCTGAAAAATGGTCCTGTGAGGGTGTATTTCGTCCAGGTTGCTGATAGTGAGGGCAGGATAGTTAAAAAGCCTGACCCTACGCACTACAGTATAATTAATGGGAATAGGGATTCTCCATGTTGGGCGTAATCCACATTATCTCGTCATCATTAAGGTGTATGGGTAAAGAACCACTGTGTGAACTATATCGGTATATATTAACTTTGTACAATGTTGTTGGTTATGTAATACACTGTAATGTTATGTTCCAGGTTCATCACTGAAGGATGGTACCACAAAATGTGGCTCCAAGTGGGGACATTGGATTTCCACCAGAGGGAGAGTGTAGCCATACCTGGTTTTGGCTACCAGTCTGCCCACCCTGACATATAAGCCCTGGTAACAGTGCAGGCAGTGTCAAGACCAATCCTGGGTTTTCCCCACAGAGGCAGCTTCCTTGAGTGACAGGGGAGGAGGTGGGACAAGGCCTGTGTTCTACCCAATCCTTGGCTCAGACCTTGTACCTTCCCCCTCTGTACTTAAGGAGCTGCACTTCCTAAATGTAGGCAGTGCATCTCCCCCTGAGAGAGGCTGGTAATCATGCAGAGGTGTGCAGGGACCTGGCACCTACTGCCCCCTCCCCTTTGGGGAGTGAGGAGTGATACCTATTTCCCTGACTCTATTAGAGAGTCAGGAAAGAGGAAGGACTGCTTTGAGTGCCCTTGGCCCGGGGTGGATGTCGAGGGACCATCCGGAAGGTGAAGTCCCAGTGATATATTCTGTATTCGGTGTATGCTGTGCAGAGATCCAAAAAAGTATTCCTGTGTTCAATTATACTCTTGCCTTGGTGTGCAATCTATCTGGGGGAGTGGAAGAAAGCTCTCCTGCAGGGATTGTCTCCACATTCCTGGAGCCTGCAGCAGATGGAGGTGCTGAACCAGAAAAGACCAGTAATGTACCCCAGAAGCCTGTCCAGACATCCCCACAACCACCGGCGGACCACTCAGCATTCTGTGAGCCAACAGGTAGTCAGCATTACACACCATGTAATGGCAGAATCTGCCAGAGGGTGGGGGAAACAGCATTACATATGCATGTATGAATATCTTTATTTACAGTGATGAGAAAAAAACCCTTAGGATTTTCACATATTTCAAACCTAAAATATATTATATCTTTATGTAAGTCCTAATAATAGGTAAAGATAAACTGATCAAACAAATGACACAAAAACATTCAACATTTATTTATCCACAAATGATTCAACATTCTATATCCATTTGTGAAAAGGTATGTGAACCTTGAGATTCAGTATCTGGGAGCACCCCCTTAAGCAGCAAGGACTTCAACTAAGCGTTACCTGTAACTTATGGTCAGTCTTTCACATTGGTTTTGAGGAATTTTGGCCCATTCTTCTTTACAGAACTGCTTCAACTCAGTGACATTTGAGAGGTTCCGTGCATGGATAGCTCGCTTTAGGTCCTACCATAACACTTTGACTAGGCCATTCTAAAATGCAGAATTTCTTCTTCTGCAGACATTTTTTTTTTAGATCTGCTTATATGTTTAAGATAATTGTCTTGCTGCATGACCCACTTTAGCTTCAGCTCATGGACGAATGGCCTGACATTCTCCTCTAGAATCTTCTGATACAATGCAAAATTTATGGTTGTGTCAATGACAGCAAGCCGTCCAGGTCCTGAGGCAGCTAGGCAGCCCCAAACCATCACACCCCCACCACCATGCTTGATGTTGGGATGACATACTTCTGTTCGAACGCAGTGCTTTGTTTTCGTCAAACATAACGTTTCTCATTAAGGCCAAAAAGTTCTGCCTTTGATTTGTATGATCAGAGAACATTGTTCCAAAAGTCTTGTGGATCATCTGCAGTATGTGTGTGAGGATTTGCCATTCTGGTGCTTCTGTCCCATTAACCCTTACTCGCCCTTCTGATTCCTGTGGCACTCGAGAGGCAACCTAATGGTGGCACTTATGCGCGGTGCGCGGGTTCCATCGGCCTCTTCTGTTTCTGGGCACAGGGCATGCTCCCGTTCCTCTGGCGTTGACGCGCAGAGTGTGCACGGTTCGCGGTCTCCCTGTCGGTCTGCGGTCTCCACCCCTCCTCCCTGCCACCGCCCTGACTTCAGGACTACATGGCTGTGCTCTGTGCTCCTCCTCTGTTCCTGCGGGTCCCGCCTCTGGACTCCGCCCCTGTACTGGCGCGGATGTCTTGGCGCGCGATGACGGCGCGTGACCGGTTCACCAGCGTGATGCGCGGGTTGCGTGCAGCACGCGCACACTCTGATGTGGTCTCAATTGGCTGTGCAATAGGACGCACCCGCAAGATCCAGCAGCCTATTAGGAACGGCAGCCCTACTTCCTGGATTCCCTGATGAAGTAGCGTCATAGCTACGAAACGCATAGGACTATCAAGTGTTAGTAGTGACTTGTCGATTAAGTTGCCTAATAATCGATGTTCCAGGTATAATCCAATACCCCTGGTAGCAGATTCGGTGAGTCACTTCTCCTCACGTGACTCAATGCGGGGTAGTGGTTTCCCGTCAGTAGAGCCACGGTGGATCGTGACCACTTCCTGTTAGTGATTTCTCCATGCGGACTTAATATCATCCCGTTGGGTTTAACTTTGGACTGCGGCGCCTAAAAGGCAAAGACTCTATATGCCCGGTGATTACATCACTAGCTGGAAACGGACAATTCTTCCCTAACGAGCTGGACTGTGTGATTGAGCGGCAAGCCAACAGTCGTAAGGAGGACAAACAGCATCCGGAGCAGCCTGGGAGATCCAACGGCGTAATCCGATCCTGCCTGCAGTTCCCAGTGTGGCGTGTGGTAAACTTTGTGTTTAAACCATACAATGTGAATTATCTTTTATATTGATGTACGCAGAATACTTACCTTTTACAATTTAATAATATATTTTTGACATACTTCACTATTTGCGTTTTTGAGCTGTGTTTTCTCTTTGTTTTCTTGGTGCATTGAGGGTGCTGAGCCACCCTCTAATAACCTTCAGCTGCAGACGCCTTTTGACACAATACACGGTTATGTATACCTTTTAATTTGTCATACAGTATGTGTTAAAAACACTAATGGTACTGGTTGAGTAATTATCACCAAAGATTGGTCACATCACTTTATGGTTTTAATTTAGTTGCGCACTTGTATTTGTTCCACTTCCTGGATGCCTCCCATTGGTGGGAGGCTCTTTAAATATGCTCTCTGCACTCCCATACCTTGCCAAGCATAACTCCTGTGTGTGACGCTGAACCTCACTACTTTGTGCCTGTCTGCCTTTACTTTGCTGCCTGACCCTGCCTGGAACTTGTACCTTGTGATATTCTCCTGCACTGACCCTGGCTTTGGCTCTACGGCTACTCTACTCTCTCCAATCCTGACTCCGGCTACGTACCTCAACGATCAGCTACTCTACATTTCTAGACCCGGCAAGTACCTCGTTTACTCTGTCTTCTATTACCCTGATCCGGCCTGCAAGACTATCCTATGCTCTAAACGCGCCCTTGCGGTTGTGGTTGGCGTTCTATACCAATCCCTACCTCAGCCCTGCGGTCGCGCCTCGTTTGTTGTGAGCTACGCATTACAATGTGCTTTTTGGCGAAAGTCAGATGGGCAGCAATGTTCTTTTTAGAGCAGTGGCTTCCTCTTCCATGAACATCATTCTTGTTCAGTCTTTTTCTGATAGTTGAGTCATGAACACTCACATTAGCCAGGGTGAGAGTGGCCTGCAGATCGTTGGATGTTACACTGGCATTCTTGGTGACTTCCGGAATGATTTGCCGGTTTGTTCTTGGAGAGATTTTGGTAGGACGACTGCTCCTGGGTAGAGTGATTGTGGTCTGGAACTTTCTCTATTTGTAAACTATCTGTCTTATAGTGGATTGGTGGAGCGCCAAATTCTTTCTAGACTGATGAGCTTTTCTGAGGTCCTCTGAGATTTCTTTTGATTGTGGCATGACGTGTTTCCACACACCTGTATGATGAAGACCAAACTCACAAAGTTTCTGATATTTATATAGGGTGAACCTGAAGATCTACCTAATTATTTAAACACCTGATTCTAATTATCCGCTTTATTTTAGCTGATAAATCCAGGGTTTCACTTACAGCATCCCTGTGCAAAGTGAGATTCAGGCTAGACAAGTTAATCGTAACTTAAAGTCGCCTGCAAACCAACTCACATTTAGTAACATGTAAGCTAAACAAAGAATTACAATTGGCGTACGTCCCTGGCCCCTTTTCCTGACCACCTCTGCCCGCTCTAATTATTTCCCCCTAAGGCATAGTCCCCCAAAAAGAACCAGGTAAATTCAGACTCATTCAGCTCCACTCTTACCCCACAGGTAGCTCCATAAATGAGTCCATAGACCAGGATCTATGCCGTGTCAAATACCAGTCATTCGACACGGCCACCTGTATCATAAAATCTTACGGGAAAGGGGAACTCATGACCAAAATTGACATTTAATCAGCTTTTCAGCTAATACCTCTGGCCACAAGCAGGTTCACGGGTTGCAAATTCAAAGGGGCTTATTACATTGACATGTCTCCCCATGGGATGCACCATATCATGCTCATACTTCTAAACATTCAGTACCCCTTTGCACTAGTGTAATACAGGAATCAACACAATAGCACACTATAAGGGGTAAGGCAGTCAGTACTAATAATTACAGAATGTGGCACACTAGGAGGCATAGCCTTTTTTTCTGAAAATCCACAGACGAAAAACATCACTAATGATTTCGTCATCAGGCGAGTCCTGATTGGTTTGGGCAGAGGAGAGTATAAGCAAGATGACAGAAGGGAGCCAATATCTTTAGAAATACTAAAAATTATAACAAAAGCAGCGGGCTCTTTACGAAGGAATGCTATCCAAACCAGCCTTTTCTTTCACCTTTTTTGCGGCTTCCAGAATAGAGGGGTTAGTGACAGCATCTATGTCAAGCAGGGACTTGAACTTGCTGCATATAAATGCAATCGTTAGAAGAAACACGATAGCATGCAGAATACATAAATCAAAAAAATGATCAGGTGGGTAATAGGGGCATCAGTGCAACTGCAAAAAGCACAGGAACAGGAGAGAATGCCCGGTGAAGTTGGCAAAGCTACACACAGAGCACCCAAGGGAAAAGAAAAGAAATTAAGTGGAGGCGCAGTAACAAGTAAATTCAACTTTCTATTAACCTATGAAGACCATATAAACATGAAAACTGCACATAAATTACACTAGTGCATAGTCACAAACTAAACAACCACATAGATTAAATGTAGTTCTGATATAAATAGAATTGCTATAATGATCAGTTCATTAAATGAACTGATAGTGGTGTGTAAAAGGACAGAGATATTGCCTGTTTGAGTGGATGCTGTCTGGATTGCAGCTGTTGGCAGTCAGTTCCTGCGAAGTCCTTCCTCTCTGGGGTTAACACCAAATAGTTCCTGCTTCAGGGCTGGATCGGCCGTATACACTGTTGGGACTCGCTTCCTCCGTGAGTAAGTTAGGGTTGTGGGTCTCCTTGGCATGCGCGTCAGATGTACAGTCCTGGGTGTCTACACGTTACCCCCTCTAATAAAGTGTCAGTGTTCCCGTGCCAAATAAAAATAAGGTCATCAATAAAACGTTTATAGAAAATAATATTGTGCCTATACGTGTTGGTGCTACTATAAATGAAGTTATTCTCCCACCACCCCATAAAAAGGTTGGCATAGGAGGGGGCAAAACTTGTCCCCATTGCCGTACCCCGAAGTTGCAAATAAAATTTGTGCTCAAAAAGAAAATAATTGTGAGTGAGTAAAAAAAGTATTGATTCCATAATAAATGTGGTTGTTAGTATTCGTAAACAAGACACTGAGCATCCTGTGTCTAAGCATTTTACGGAATGCAGACAGGGAGGAATAAATAGCTTCTCATTCATGGGTATTGAGAGGATAATGAAAAAAGAAAGAGGGGGAAATATTGTAAAAACATTAGACTGTAGAGAATCCTACTGGATATTCACATTAAAAACAAGATACCCAGACGGGATGAATGTTGAATGGAATATTAATCACTTTCTGAAATAAGACCATTCAGTATATAAATCAAGATCTAAAATAGATACAAAATGTCAACATTATAGATAATGTAAATAACATTTACTGTCTATTGTTTTTGCTAAATATAACGTTGGGACTCATTTATCTCCCAAATGTACCCCAAACGTCACTCTATTCTAGGAACCCATTAATTCACCTCTGTTAAAGGGTTTATAATTAACAAAAAGTACATTAAAAATACATCGCTCTGTTTTCTTTAGCATATCTATAGTCATTTGCTTAAATAATGCATTCTGGTTTCTTCTGAAAAATGCATATTGCACCAAATAATTTGTGACAAAAGTCATGTATCTCTCTATGCTCTCATCTATTTAACCACGGTATAGTAAGATTGTTTAGGAAATCTCTTCGTACACAAATCCATAGCCTAATATATAGCACTCCACATTATATAAATGTATAAATGCATTTAATGGTAAATATGATATAAACCCCATTTCATCAATAGGAGCAAGCAATTTGCTGTTCTCTAGATATAGGTATAAGATATATTTACACCTTTTTAATTTGTTTTAATATTACTCTTTTAGAATCCTTTTAAGCAATAAAATCAATTTTGATATAATAGTTTTGTTCTAATACATAATTGTGTTAATTTATGTATTTTTCTTATATATATATTTTTTCTTATATTTTTTCTTATATCTTTTTCTTATTATTTTTTGTTAAAACTTAATTAAGTGTATATATTTATTTATTTCTGTGTTTAGTCTTTAATTGATATAATAGTCTCATATTCATTTATGTATGTGTCAGACTTGTAGCTGCCTGCCTGGTGATTTTCAGCAGCCTGTATGTGTGCAAATGTTAGCACACAGTCTATTGTGTATACAGATTTGCCCCCTAGTCAGTTGTGGACCGCTATCCAGGTTGTCATAACTGGGGGGAATTGGAAGTAGTGTCTGCGCATGCGCCGAAGCGGGGAGTAGGAGGGGATCCTGTGCGGCTATCAGAGGCGTGCTCTCAGTGGGGAGGCCGCCTTGAGAGGCGTGCCGATCATGATTGAGCACGGCTGAGGTTTGCAGGGAGTCCCAGAGTGCTCTGGTGCGCGGCGCATGCGCGGCATACATGATTCTTATTGGTTAGATGACGCGTAATGACGTCACTATTGGCGCGAAAACAGGGCGGGCAGCTGCATTTAAACTGTTGATTTTACAATGTACAGCACTTCTTGAAAAAGTTCTCAGGAACGAAACGCGTTGAAGTTTGCTGCTGTCCCACATCCAGATGATTTATTAATAAAGGATTTTTATTGCAAGACCTGCTCTTTTCATCCTTGTTGTGCGCTGCACACCCTGGCCTTTGGAACTTTTACACGAATTCAGCTGCACGCTTTGGAAGGGAGATTCTGGGAAGAAGCAATACGTGAGTACATTACCTGGGGCTAACCCAATGAGGAAGGGGGGGTGTCTTTGGACAACCCACCCCAACCTTCAGGGTACCCTATACCCACTTAAAGGTTCAGTACTGTTATTTTTATTCATATACCCAGTTTATGCTCCCTTCCATTACATACGGTCCTAGCACTTTCAGAGCACCATCCTACAAACAAACTAAGTTATACACACATCTATAATAGTTACTCATTTTTACACGATTGAAACATAATCAATAGCAAGTATCCTGATGGCATTAAATTATGCATATGCACATTACAATTAGTTCATGTGAACATGTGACAATAACATGCCAAATTAGACATGTTGCAACGTACTTTTTCAACGTCAATGTCATGGTTGTATCCTAATGAGATGACTGAGTGTTGCGTTCAGAAGTGGTACATGCATTACACATTCCATAAATACTTGCGAATAAATGGTTGACAAAGCTTAACGTTACATCATTGTCAAATATCATGATTGCCTGGTGAACACACATAAATAATCCTTTTAATTCGTACTGGATACCGTTTGGAGTTAACTACTTGGATATGTTAATGTAACACCTTGCACTTCATCAAGTCACCTGACATAATCACATAGGTATTTAAAGGAAGATAATTACCTGCGCATTGACAGCTACAGACCTGAAAATGATGCGAATGTTTATGTGACGGAGGAAGATTCTATTGGAGGAGAGGCTTGCTGATGGAGAGGATGTCACAGGCCAAGGAAGGGACAGAGACAGGGACAGAGACAGGGACAGGGACGCGGAGAGGAGAGGGAGAGGTTGAGGGAGAGGGAGAGGGCAAGGAGATGAGAGGAGAAGAGAGAGGAGAGTAGTTGTGCCTCGTCCTCGTTTGTACAGCTAGAGAACCATGTTAGATGGGATGAGTGAGGAGGAGATTGTAAGTCGCTATCGTTTGAGTTCAGCAGCAATCTTAGCTCTTTATGAAGAGTTACGGGGAGATTTAGATTTTGTGACAGCCAGAGGTCGTGCAGTCCCTGGGCTTGTTAAAATGCTGTGCTCATTACATTATCTTGCTTCCGCGTCATTCCAATAGAATTTTTTTTTTTGGATGTACCTGGATTCTGGATCCTTCATGGCTGGCACGCTGGCAGAGGAACCCTGGAGGTGACGTGAGTGGGGTTATTGGTTTAGACTGCTATAGTTAAGTTTGACTGCTGTCACTGTGATGCTTACAAGTCTACATGTACCTACCCACTCCCACTGGTATGTCCAGGGTTAATATTGAATTACCCATGTAATTAGAGGGAGTTGCTGCGGTTTGAGCACCCCAATCTTCCTATTTTTCCGCGTCATTCCAGACAACTATGGGCATAGTGGGCGGGGTCTCGCAACCTACATTCTCGCGGGCCTTTACCCAGTTTCTATGTGCACTAAAATAGACGCACTAGGAATTATATTCATTTTCCTACAGAGCACACAGAGTGGCTGGAAGTGAGGAATGGCTTTTATACCATAGCAGGGATACCATGTGTGATGGGTGCAATAGATTGCACCCATGTTGCTTTGATCCCGCCTAGTCAAGAGTGAGCATGCTTACCGCAACCGTAAGCACTACCATTCACTGAATGTACAGGTGGTATGCGATGCCACGATGATGATTATGCATGTGGAAGCCAAATTCCCTGGTTCTAGTCACGATTCCTCTATCCTGAGAAACTCATCAGTCTTCCATGCTTTCAAAGAAGGCTATTTTGGACCTGGTTGGCTGGTGGGTGAGTACATATTATGATGTGTTAACAAACAACTCTAGTTTTTCTATGAACTGTTGAATGTAATAATGTTAACACAAATTGTTTCATATTTTTGCACGATGGATTATAGGTGACTCAGGATACGGAATTAGGCCATGGCTGTTGACCCCTGTGGCAAACCCTCAATGTGAAGCAGAGGAGAGGTACAATGTTGCCCATATATCTATACGATCCGTCATAGAGAGGACATTTGGGCTTCTGAAGACACGATTCAGGTGTTTAGATAGAACTGGTGGGGCACTTCAATATAAGTCTGCTAAAGTGCAAGATATTATAATTGCATGTTGCATTTTGCACAATCTGGCACTCCGCAATAATTTAGAAACAGACATACGTCAGGGCTTGGAGGAGGAGCATCCCGTAAATTTACCAGCTGACACTGAGCAAATAGCCAGTGGTGTGGAGACACGTCGGAATGTCATTAACTCATATTTTTCATGTAAGCAAATACATGTATGTTCATAGAACTACAGAGAAATCCACCCAGAGGAGAAGGGGGGAGCCAAGCAGCAGCACAGCAATGAAGAACGAAAGGCTGATGGGGCTAGCTAAAAATAGACTTTATTGAAACAGCGTGCTGACAAGTCCTCTGATGCGTTTCAGTCCATGATGTCTGCAGCACGCACGCCGGGTTGCTGCTGTTCCTGAACTTCCAGTCACAGTCCCACGCTACGTTCCGTCAGCCTGAAGCGACACCATAGCCGCCGGTCATGTCACCGCCCACTGCGTACATTCAGTTGCAGGAGGGTTGGCGGCAGGAAGATCAACGCTGCATCACAGAAGCCACGGATCTACACGCTGATTCTACAGTACTACATAGATGTATTAATTCATTGTAATGATAAATACATGTGTCCAAATACCATTCACTTAGGAAACAGATGAATATGGTTCTCACACCTTTCTCTTCTTTGCTGTGGGGACAATTGCATGTGGCACCGGTATGTCATTCATCAACAGGTTGTATTATACTTCTTACCACTACAAGGTGTTGTGTGTATGTGAGGAAATAATGTGTACTAAATCAATATTTTCTGTACATGCTCTTTTTGGTTATGCATACACAATAAACCTACTATGTCCATAGTGGAAAAGAAGTTATATCAGTGGCGCTCAACACTGTAATGATTAAAGCAATTCTAATAGATATTATAAAATATATATTATAAAATATACAACCAGAGCCACGGAAATCGCCCGTCTGATTGGATGCTCCACGTGGTAAGGGTAAACATGTAAATATACAAAGAAATCAAATCATAGCATAATACTGTAAAACATACACATACATAAACAAACAACACTTAACAAATGCTGAGAACAACAGGTAACTACTCACAATGGCATTTAATATGGCATATCATTAATATCATAAAATACACTTATTACACATAAAATAGTACATAAAAACATATATTAGGTTCAGGCAAGATTCTCCAACTCGGGTGGGGGTACCTGCTTACCGAAAACAGGATGTAATCAGGCAATGGATAATTCAAAGAGTATCCCCTCTTATGGATAGCTTTGATCATTACAGTGTTGAGCGCCACTGATATAACTTCTTTTCCACTTCTATAGCCTGACTAGGGGTCAGGGTTATATCACCGGCTGCCAGCTCACTGTGGGATATAGCGCTACCTATTTGTTTTTTCTACTATGTCCATAGCCAATAGCTAGTGCAGTATGGTTACATACAATTTTTCTTTTGGAGTGTGACATGTGAGTCACAATGATGTGTAGACTATTGTGTATTTAAGATCATATTTGACGTATTCTAGATTTTGTTTCATATCACATACAAAATTGTCACTTCTGTGTGTTGCTTATCTTAATGAACATGTCATGACAATGATTTATATTCATTCATGTTTTCTTTTTCAAGGTATAACACTCCAAGGACTTCTCATGGTATGTATTTGAATTCACATCTGTCATAAGATGTGCAAACCTCGATACAGGTATAGTTACAGGATGTCTAAACAGAACGTAATGAAAAAGATGTGACAATTGAAACATGTCGTTTCTGTATTGTGTCCGTGCGTTTATCTACACTTGGTGGTTATTGTGCAGTGTGTTTTCAAATCATTACGTACATTACATAACATGTAATTTTGCCAACGTAACAACATCCATTCATGCACATGAGCGATATTAACACTCAATGCATGTTTGTATGAAAAGACCCAAATGTGTTAAACATCATTAACATTGCAATGTATGTGATTATTTCTTCTTTCACTTCATCTTCATGTTGATTTCTACATTGTCACATGTGTGTATAAGTGAAAGATGTGTGTTGATTTGACGTTCATCTAACATTTGTCAAAATGTTAACACCATTCCAAAGTATAGTTCTTTGGATTCTCAACTTTTCCTAAATCATTCAACACAATGACAATGTAGTTAATAACATTTTTATTTCATTCACATTAGTTATTCATAATGATCATGATCCTTTATAACTACTGTCAACATATGAACATAGATGAAGTGGACATTTGCATACGCACACATTTCAGCAACATAGTGTGTGTTGTAGTTTTTGTGTGATGCATTTATTTCTACCAGAAATAATATAAGCCAACATAACAATGTTGCTTTTATCATCGGCCTCACTTAGCTATGTATGTGTTGAACGTTTACTAATAACACTAAACTATAGTTACTCGTGTGAATTCAATGTACACACAAATGTTCATGGTTTAATGATCTGTACATAAAATTCATTAGCTCATGCATGTTAGGTTATCACTACAACTTAGGTGATAATATAACATTCACACGACTAAACAGTTTCTATCACCTCCCTATTGTTATTGTGTACGTTCAGACACAATGTCTACAAGTTGTTATGTAGCATTTATATTCTTTGACAAGTCACA
The DNA here is from genome assembly GCF_040206685.1 of Ascaphus truei. Classification (NCBI taxonomy): domain Eukaryota; kingdom Metazoa; phylum Chordata; class Amphibia; order Anura; family Ascaphidae; genus Ascaphus; species Ascaphus truei. The sequence goes on from NC_134483.1 coordinate 128,411,523, forward strand.
CGTGAGATTATAATATATAGTAGATTAATGTGTTTCCTGAGTGATAATGTTGGTTGCATATACTGCTGCGACACACTTTATTCGAGCAAAAACCCAGTATGTACCTGGCAGATACCTGGAATGCGCCGCTCCTCACCTCTGACAAGCCCCGTTGCGTTTGCCTTCCCAGCCATGGTTCATGCCTGGCTGACGGGCGGCTGATCTGTTAAATGATAATGATTAGGATTTAATAGGCTGCAATGCTTCGCGTGTCTACCAGATGGCATAAATTCATGAATTGTAATGCAGTATATATATATATATATATACTGTGCAGTATTGCAGCCAGCGGGAATAAAATGCTTCAATCCCTGCCTGGAAAATAACGCAATGCACTCGGGCAGAAAACAGTCACAAACCTCAATACACCCGAGTATACCCGAATTTGTGGGACTAGCCGAGCTCGAATAAAGTGTGTCGCCAGTGTATTACATGGCAATACATATGTTAGTAGAAAAGAAAAAAATATCAATATAAGCTCTAACTTCAGTGCTTAGCAACATCATTATGATAATTAAGTGCATAGTAAATATTTGCACAATAGGATAACATTATGTTGTGATTGTTAATCTGCGCACCAATCATTGAAAGCATTGTTACATATTTATTATAATAGTTGTTCGCTAGTCGTCAAAATCATCTAATATAACGATTGGCCCATCTGAAATCATACATTGGTCCCATGTATTCATCCTCGACATCTGTGAAATACAGCAAAAACATTATGTTCTATGTCTCAGCATGACAACGCTTAACACATCTCTATATGATTGTGGATATTCACGCATAAGTTACGTATATGTTTAAACTGCAAGGATAAAACTACAGATACAGAACTGTCTCATTTTTCAAATCGCGTTGCTGGCATGACTACTGATATGTTTGTTCCGGTGCCTGTATACATAATAATGTGCGCGCACAAAATTTGTTGCGCACGCACGTCACGAATGTGTGGACTAAGTCTTAGCACATGCGCAAAACGATGTGTACGCTGTGCGTTCAATTAATGTCCCTCCATGGTGCTGCTAGCATTACGCATATCATGGATGAAAGTTATGATATGGAAGCGAAACAAATTCACTTCAACACACGTACATATGTAAACTTTGTAAACAGACGTGTGCCCATGGCAAAAAAGGATGATCAGGCAATGAGTGAACAAAATACGTGTGATGTCATGTTAAGGCACCGTGAAATGCACACAAACACCCCTCCCACTGAATGAACATTGGCCTCCAGCGCTGTGCACGCACCACATCACCGACGCGCGCACATGACGCACTGCACTGACCGTAACAATAAGGTACGGGCACAGCCAATACGGTTTCACGCGTGCACGTCAGTTGGGGGTGGGGCTTGCATTGGTAACCTTTTTAAGGACGCTTTGGGACATGACCACGTTCCCACGTCATATGTGGGCGACACTTTGTTTTTATATGTTGAATGCTAAACAATGAGGTGTGTGTGTGTGTTACAGTTAGTGTAACATTTTGAAATGATACTTTAAAAGCGATAATAATCTATGATTTAGGACTCCGTCACCAATGTGTACTAAGGTTCGTCATGTAGGAAATAATGTCTTTGTCCATGCTACATGTAAGGCTGTCTGCAATGTTAATCTGTATCCACTCATTTGGCTAACAGTCTCTTTTTGGCCTGAGGCAGAGTGATGGGCCAAAGGACAAGGACACACACACACACACAGACACACACACACACACACACACACACAGACACACACACACACACACACACACACACACACACACACACACACACACACACACACACACACACACACACACACACACACACACACACACACACACACACACACACACACACACACCTTTCTCTCTCTTCCCCCTCGGCCACACATACACTCTCTCTGTCCTCTCTTCCCCCCATCACACTCACCTCCCTCCCCGGATCTCCACTTACCTCCCTCCCACTCCACTCACCTCCCTCCCACTCCACTCCCTCCTGCTCCACTCACCTCCCTCCCGCTCCACTCCCTCCCCACTCACCTCCCTCCCCGGAGCTCCACTTACCTCCCTCCCGCTCCACTCACCTCCCTCCCGCTCACCTCCTGCTCCACTCCCTCCCGCTCCACTCACCTCCCTCCCGCTCCACTCACCTCTCTCCCGCTTCACTCCCTCCCGCTCCACTCCCCTCCCTCCTGCTCCACTCACCTCCCTCCCGCTCCACTCACCTCCCTCCCGCTCCCCTCCCTCCCTTCCCACTCCCTCCTGCTCCACTCCCTCCCACTCCACTCACCTCCCTCCCGCTCCACTCCCGCTCCACTCACCTCCCTCCCCGGCGGGGGGACACGTGGCCACCTAAGATGGCGGCGCCCGGAACGACCCCCTTCCTCCCTCACGGACTAACTAAGACCGCTCCACTCCCTCCCGCTCACCTCCCTCCCGCTCCACTCACCTCCCTCCCGCTCCACTCACCTCCCTCCCTGGCGGGGGGACATGCGGCCACCTAAGATGGCGGCGCCCGGAAGGACCCCCTTCCTCCCTCGCGGACTAACTAAGACCGCTCCACTCCCTCCCGCTCACCTCCCTCCCGCTCCACTCACCTCCCTCCCTGGCAGGGGGACACGCAGCCACCTAAGATGGCGGCACCTGGAAGGACCCCCTTCCTCCCTCGTGGACTAACTAAGATGGCGGCGCCCGGAAGGAGAGGTGACGTGTGTGTGTGTGTGTGTGTGTGTCACTGTGTGTGTGTGTCACTGTGTGTGTGTGTCACTGTGTGTGTGTGTGTCTCACTGTGTGTGTGTGTCACTGTGTGTGTGTCTCACTGTGTGTGGGACACTGTGTGTGTGTTCACATGGGGGGGGCAGGAGTGGAGAGAGAGGGGGGAGCGGAGAAACATACAGGGGGAGTGGAGAGGAGAGACCCGGACATTTTAAGCAACCCACCCCCCTCCTTTCCACTGTCCCCCCCATCTGTCCACCCCCCCTCCTGTCCACTGTCCCCCCCTCCTGTCCACTGCCCCCCCTCCTGTCCACTGTCCCCCCTTCCTCTGTCCACCCCCCTCTGTCCACTGCTCCCCCTCCTTTCCACTGCCCCCCTCCTGTCCACTGCACCCCCCCTGTCCACTAACCCCCCCTCCTGTCCACTGTGTCCCCCCTGTCTACTGTCCCCACCCTCTGTCCACTGTCCCCCCCTCTGTCCACTGCCCCCCCCCTGTCCACTTACCCCCCTCCTGTCCACTGTCCCCCCCCCTCCCGTCCACTCTCCCCCACCCTCCCGTCCGCTCTCCCCCCACCCTCCCGTCCGCTGTCCCCCCCACCCTCCATCCGCTGTCCCACCCCAAACTCCCGTCTGCTGTCCCCCCCACCCTCCCATCCGAGGGTGCAGGTATACCCGCAGACGCGACAGTCGGTGCGGCTTCAGTGTAACTGGTATTAGGCAAAAATATGCTATTTAACAGAAGATATGTTCCATGTTCCATGGTAAGTTTAAATGATGGCGCAACATGCCAGCATCCATATCGTTGATCTAGCCGATCATGGACATGCTCAAAACATTCATTTGCGGATAAAGTGAATCGTACAGAAGTTTTAAAATTTCGTTCTTTGTCAGGTTCTTGGTAGTATGGATATTTCTGTTGGATCAAGTCATAGATTTGCCTCACGGTTGCCCTTTTCTCTGCTGTTGATTCGATTGCTTCATAAATCAAAAATTTGTATGATTTACGTGGATGGCTGTGCAATGTGGAAGCTTCTGCCATTTCTTCTCTCTTCAAGTGTACAGTACAGTGTCTAAGTTGAACGCATACGGATGTCTGCTGAATGTGTAAATAGTTACTGTACATGTTATCTTCGCGGTTTGTTCCAAGGTTATAATACAACCTAACAGTTATACGCCTAGGTTTTCTCCCACAAGAAATTTGTTACAATAATTGGCTGAAATTCTTTGTATAAGATACACTCTTTTCAGAGGAATCGAAACTTTACTTTCGGCTTAGGCAATCAACATGTGCAAAACAACTTAACTGTTTTAATTACAATAACAATGTGTGTGAAATCATCTACAGTGCTATGATACACGGTTTACTGCTTACACTTAGCTAGATTTAAACATACACACACATCTCTCTCTTTGTCTCTTTTTCAGTTTTTCTCTCTCTCTGTTTCTCTCTGTTTCTCTCTCTTTCTCTCTCTCTTTGACTCTCTCTGTTTGTCTCTCTTGATATAGTCATAGATATAGATATATATATATAAATATATATATATATATATAATTAGATACAAATATATTTATATATATCAATATATAATTAACTATATATTGTGTGTGTATATATATATATATAGTATGTATATATATGTGTGTGTATATATAAGTGTAGAGGGAGAGGGGGGTTGGCCCGGTATTAAAGTGGTTGCACCCCATATGGCCACCCCCTGACCTCACCAGGGAGGCAAGGGGTTAACTGGACTGCGGTCCAGGAATGTGGTTTACACCTTGTCATGTCATGAATAATGTATGTTCCCCTGTTCCCATGTTTCATTATAATCCTGTATTTTAATGTTTTAAAGTGCATTTCTGTATCTCCAGTTCTGGAGGTCGCAGAGAGTTGATATTCGGCCAATGTGTGGAGTCTCTGTAGGCATTAAGAACTGGCAAATTTCGACCCACTGAGCCCACCAGAATGGAACTTATTAATATGTGTAGATATTAAAGTATATGTACGGTATTTTGGATCTGCTCTGAAAAATGCAGACTCCATCTGCTATGCTAAACAGGTCAGGAAGTGCAGCCGGATGATTGAGCCTAAGTACTTATCAACAGATCAAGTACTAATCAACAGACTCTGCCACTCTAATTGTTACCTGAGGGCGGAGAATCATCAAACTGGAGTGGTTTGTAAGTGTTACAGCAGAGACTGCGACTATTCTAACACAAACCAGTGGCAATCGCCAAAAAGACCCAGGTACATTCTGGATACATGCCTTAAACTTGCCTTAAACTAGCCCCAGCATTTCTGCATTGATTAATGGCCCATCAGATTAACAGCGGGGGTCCCTGGCAGTCCCATTCAAACTGAATGGGACTGCCAGGGACCCCTGCTGTGTTAATCCTATGGGTCATTAGTCAATGCAGAAATGCCTTAAACTTGCCTTAAACTAGCCCATCACATACCCAGCACATACGTAGAATGTAACCGGGCTAGTTTAAGGCAAGCTTTAGAATAGTCGTGGTCTCGTCTGTATGTCTACACCTACAAACAATGAAGATCCTATCAGATACTTCATTTGGTAGACTGGTCGTTGCCCCTGATTTAATTATGGGGCTACAGAAATAAGACCCTCAGAGTCCCAGTACACATGGGCTAACTAGCTGGGGGGCATGGGTTAATCTGTGTCTCCACGTTAGGGATTGGATACAGATAATTGTTCACCAATAGTCTGTATTCAATGTTAAGAATAGGGTTACACAGGTATATAAACTGTGTCAACCCTACAGTTTTTAGTTCTTCTTCTGATACCATCTTGAATGTCACCGGATTGCTGGAGAATTGCTAGCTGATACTTCTCCATCCCCCAACCCTAAGTAAGTGTTACCTTCTTGCCTGTTAATTGTACTATATTGCTGTGTTCACCTTTTTAAGGAATAAATATATTTTATTATATCTAAGCCTCGTTCAGTTTAACCCAGATATTTGGTGTTTATTATATCTTGTCATAAGTCACCGTGACAATAAGACATGCAAATGAACATACAGTAATATTTACCGTTGCTATATATATATATATATATATATATATATATATATATATATATATATATATCTTGCTACATTGAAGGCCTTGTGTGCAAACAGGCTTTGTTGTAATTATCTTAACACTTCATTACAGTTTATAACATTACTGGGTGAGTATGTTTGAGGGCCTAATTGAGTCAGCTGTGTAGAAGTTGTATTTAACAGCAAACAAGGCCTCTTTGCAGCCATGAAGGCCTGTACTGTTCATTCTGATTATATATATATATATATATATATATATATATATATATATATATATATTATATATAGAGTGCTAAACTAAAGGCATTGATGTGTGTAAGTAGGCCTTGTTGTAATCATATTCAAAGTTTAATACAGCTGAGTGAATTAGGGGCTCAATCATACTGATACCATAATTTTAGCAAGTGTCCTAACATTTATATCTCATTAACACAAGGCCTGTTTGCTGACAACAGTGGGAGAGATAAATATATATATATATCAGTTAATACACACACACACACACACACACACACACACACACACACACACACACACACACACACACACACACACACACACACACACACACACACACACACACACACACACACACACACACACACACACACACACACACACACACACACACACACACACTATGTGTGTGTGTATTAACTGATATATATATATTTATCTCTGCCACTGTTGTCAGCAAACAGGCCTTGTGTTGATGAGATATAAATGTTAGGACACTTGCTAAAATTATCACTTGCAGATCTGTTATTGTAATCAAATATACACTTGTAGATCTGTTATTGTAATCAAAAATCATACATGATCACATGCCAACATTATGAACTATGAAAGAAGATTAAGGTAAGTAATGTCTTACAGAGTTAAGACACCAGAAAACATAACATAAAAATGTATGCTGTTAATGGGTACTTACTTAACGTTGTATGTCAATAATATTAGCATGCAATGACTATCAACATTACCAAAATAACCCACATACATCTCATCTTGAACAAGAGCTAAGTGAATGTCATCTTCCATTAACATGCCAAGTGTGTAATAATGTTGTCCCATTAATAACTGATGCTTAATACATATTAATATGTTATCAAATATGCCTTCATTCAGTCAGTGAGCATTTCTAAACATTCATGTGTACAAGGACATACTTGAATGTTATCAAGCATCTGTACATGATCATACATACACTATGCATGAAATAGTCTGCAGTAAACAACACCAGGATACCAATACATTTAGTGAATGTGATTATTTCTTTTTGTTTATCCTTTTGAGAGCGAGTCACAGGCCTGCTTGTTGGCTGTTGTGTTTGCCTTTTCCCTCTGCCAAGTACTCTTGCCTTAACTGTACGACTTGTACTGGCCTGTGGCAGTTCTGTGACACTGGGTGTGGGCTGTGGCAGTTCTGTGACACTAAGTGTGGGCTGTTGCACTTCAGGGGCACTGGGTGAGGGCTGTTGCACTTCAGAGGCACTGGGTGTGGGCAGTGGCAGTTCAGTGGCACTGGGTGTGGGCTGTGGCACTTCAGTGGCACTAAGTGTGGGCTGTTGCACTTCAAGGGCACTGAGTGTGGGCTGTTGCACTTCAAGGGCACTGGGTGTGGGCTGTTGCACTTCAGGGGCACTGGGTGTGGGCAGTGGCAGTTCAGTCGCACTGGGTGTGGGCTGTGGCAGTTGTGAAACACTTGATAAACATTGCAAGAGTGATGGAGGAGCACTTTCTTGTTTTGGTGTTTTAATCTTTTTCCAAAAGCTGGTTATTAGTAATTGTTGCCCTAACTTTCTTTTGCGTGTCTCATTTGAAGGTGTCGGTTCCATATTTTGAACACATGTAAGCGGTTGGATGTTGACAGGGACCTGCACAGAACTTGCACCTACTGTACCGGTATCATCCAGAACTGGGGAATGAAGAACTGATGACTTAGGAGAAAAAGTAGCAGCATGTAAAGATCCATCCTCTGATGGGGTAAAGTGGAATTGTTGTTCTCTTGCTGTACTCCGCAACTGATTTGCTTGGCTTACATTAGGAACTAGTGCTTGTAATGTCCTGTTTACATTTTGGATTTCTTTAGGAACTTGGATGATGACTTTTTGAATTTGTGACATTTCTGATATTGACCTTTCATGCATCCTTTCATGCAGTGACAGCATCCTTTCAAGCACTGACATCATTTCTGAATGGCGATGATTTTCTTCACCCAAGATTCGTTCTTCAGAAGCTGCAATAGCTGAGTAGGTGTCACGAGCAGGAGGACTTGAATGCTGGGTTAATCCAGGAGTGTCAACATCTTCATGGTCACTTGAGTGAATTTGTCCTTGAGCGGCAACATCTGGTTCTACAAATAAAGAAAGACATTACAAACTGCCATGGAACTTTCACTTTGTTTTCACTATAATGATAGTTGTTCTCATAGTGTAACACATAACATGTTTCCATAATTTTTAATTTGTGTCCAATTAAAAGAGGATGCTTGAAGTAACAATGATGTTTCGACTCAGTGTGAAAGAAGAATGTATTAAAGGTTGTTGTAACCTCACAACTCCTAGCTGATAGTTTAAAACACACACAATACATGTTGTCAGGAAACACTACATCTTCTGTGACAATAACTGATGTGAAGTTCATTACATGTGAAAGGCATTTATTTTGCATGGCAAATGAAATTCTTCAAATGTACACATATGTGCTGCACCTCATACACTCACCTTCCATTCTTGAAGATGACCTTGATGAGACAGGTGATGAGACATGTTCAGTGTCAGGTGACACAGGAGCTGCAGGAGCAACTATATAGAAGAATAACATCAGAATTTAATTGTCATGTGTACATAATTAACATGAGGTATCTGTAGTGGGAGTAGTTATGGCTAAATATCAGCATCACATAACGAAATGACAATGATATGGTTCGGCCAATCTGTATATTATCCCTCTTAACATAAATGTACAGGTGAACCTAATCGGCACATTTATTTTAAACACCATACAACATACAATGTTCATGCATGAATGCGTTGTAAAATTAAGTGTTTTGTTGTACATACACTGCATATGTTGTGTAGTAATCTAACAATAATAATGTACATCACTACCATGACAGCAAAGTTGACTCTGCTTATAATTCAGTACCTAATTGTGGAAATGTGAATGAATGGTTTTAGTGATCTGTCCGAACATTTAAGAGAAGCAGGTGTAGCGCTCAATGTGGCTGACACTCAGCAACACATGCAATGTGTCGCTCACAGATGGTACTGGTGTGATAAGGTGGCGTATCTATAAGGTAAAAAGAAGATATGAGTGAACGAATGACTAACATACGTTTTCATATATAGTGGCCTGGTGGGTGAAAGTATTCAGATAATTACCATTTCAAATGAATGTGATTAACTTCTGTTCACCTTGTCAGCTTGTAACAACTGTAGTCCCACCCCCAAGACGTGACACCACCCTGACCTTTTATTTGGTTCTACCACCTGTAAGCCATCCCACAAGACTTGACCCTACCATGACCCTGAGATCTGGCTCTGTGCCCGACCCCACCCCCTCTGTTCACCTCTATGCTGTGATTACATATTAATTGCAGATGGTTTCACACACCGGTACATGAGCGAAATACAAATATGAAGTGAGCTACATATGAACACAATTAAATACCATATGGTACATGTTCCTATTTATGCTCACATTATACTACATGAAGCGAAAAAAGAGCTTTAATAAAACATAACGAAATGTGTTTGTGCAAATTATTTATGTTCTCCTTTGAATGCACAATATTCCATGCAAGACTTGATTAGGCAGTAATGGCCTGTTTATAGGTGTAACATAGATTATCACTAATATATATATATTATATGTATATATGTATATATCAGAAAAAGGGAAGGGAAACACAAAATGGATGTGCACCCTAAAAGAATTCACTTATATGCACACCAACCTAATATAAAAATTAACTTTTAATAAGTGTCTTAAAACATATATTACCAAAGTAATGTGCAATGTGGATTAAAAATGTATTAAATCTGAAATATCTGGCATCCGTGTCTTTAATTATTAAGTCGTGCTGTCCCAGATATCCACTTCGTATTAATGGGGTACTGAAGACAGAGGATGCTAGGAGTCAGGGTGTTAACCCCTCTGGAGCAACGATGAGACCCAGTGGTAATGATATATAATTTTCCACAGACAGAGCTACCTTGCTAGTTAGACCAGTGCTACGCACTGCAATAAGGGCCCTGGTGTAATGACGTGCAAGTGCCTGGATAGTGAGGTTAACCGATATAGTGTAATAATAATATAGACACTGCAACATACAACCACCAGACTCAGCAGTGCTAGGATAAGTAGCACAAAAATAGTGTGAAGGCACCTCGCATAGAGTGCAAGGAAAGCAAGCACACAAACTGTGAAATTAGATAGATAAATAAACAACTATCTACTAGGGTCTGCAAAGTTAGAACCAGGAGACTACAGACACTGCATTAAAACAGCTCCAAGTAGGAGACTGACAACATTGCGCGTCCAACGCGCATTTCCCTCTAGCAAAGGAGCTTCTCAGGGACAAAATTTTTCACTTTTCAGTTCACAGTTTGCACCCATCTTTTTGATTACCTCACTTACATAATTGATTACATTATACAATTGGTATGGTCCTGTGATCACTCCCCACCCCTTTGTTGTTTCTATATGTATATATGTATCGACACATAAATGAAAAAGTGAATTGTGCATTTGTGTGCACAGACACAGTGTAACGAAGTTATACATTACTGTGACAAAGAATGAGTGCGGGTGTGCTTTGTGATTATGCATGTAAACCCATTGTTTGTACAAAGATTCACACATACATTCAGCTTTCAACTATAGAGCAAAGATGTTGAATGCTTTGTAAGGTACAAGGTTGCAGTGTGGGTTATTCATGCAGGTCAAGTTGTGTATGTTTACTCATAATGATGTCATCACAATAGCTGAGCCAATACATGTTTCCAAACACACATAGATATATATATAAAAAGATATAGATGTATTTTATTTTTATTTTTTTCGGACAACTATATACTGCTGCGGCAGCTTTTATTCTAACAAATCACCGGTTTTACCTGGCTTGTTCCTGGAATGCGACGCTTTTCACCTGGCGCATGCCACGTTCATTTTGCGTTCCCAGCCAAGGGTCATGCCCGGCTGAAGCGCGGTTGATGGGTTTATTGATAATGGTTCGGATTTAATAGGCTGCAATGCTTCGCGTGTCCGCCAGATGGCAGATATTCATGAATTGTAATGCGCATGCGCTTCAGTAATGTGTCGGCTTGCAGGTGTTTCGTTTAAAAAAGATACTGTACCACAGTGTGCCATTGTAACTTGGCCTTGAGACTGAAGGAAGAGGTTGCAAAAAATGTATCAATTTAGGCTTTTCATATTAAAGAAAGACAAAGACCAGTTTCGGTTACAGTATTCTCCAGAGACCCACCCGCCATGAGTGTTCAAGTGCAGCCCGCTTTCCAAAAACCCAACAGAAGTTACGCGTATTTGATATGTGCCGCGATTAATGCAACAGAGGATAAGATGGCAACAGTTGTTCAAATTTATTAGTATTTTATCGAAAACTATGACTTTTACAAATTTTTGCGAACTCCTCATACGTGGAAGTGTGCAATAAGGAAAAGGTTATGTAGCAATCCCTGTTTTCATCGTATTGAGCCACAATTTGTTGGAGGGTATTGGTGTGTATCACCGGATTTTTCCGGTATCTATGATCATGAAGGCGGGAAAAGGCGAAGGGTCGTGTTAAAACCAACTAAGAAACGACAGTCGCTGCCAAGCAATGCACCAGCACCAGCACCGGCTTCCAATGACGGTCCCGCCGTCAGTGACAACCCTGAGCCTGAGGCTGAGCCAGATTTCGCGTGCAGTTTTGATGAAGCTTGTATGTACCTAAGCGATTTCCAGCCTCACCAGCTGACTACAGGTGGACTAGTCCCGCTGCAAACTATCGACGTGGATGATCAAGAAAGCTGGACTGGCAGTGGCGGCGCCAGCTGAATGGGAAATACTATGGTGAGTATTGTTGCCATATTATTTTCTGTGTTTTTTTTATTTTGACAATACAGTATAAATATCGGTGCGATTCCAAAGTCAAGTGATTCTCCTGTAAGCAGTATCATTGGCTGAGCGGCTTCTACAGTACTGTACTGCAGATACGGAACAATTGGTGGAACGCTAGGCGCATGTGAACAGGAGAAAATTATTGGTGGGGCTTGCTGGGTACTTCTTTAGGGGGCTGAGCATTACTGTACATTAAAACTTTTCTTTTTGTTTTTCCTCAGAAAAGAAAACGGCTAATGGGGGGATTGCGATGGATAATATCGCGTTGTGTGACAATGCCTGCACATTGTTGAATCGGATTTAAAACCACACGTCTACAGTTTTTTTGCCCTTGTTCCGGCCGTACAGTATACTGTGTAATAAACCCGAAAAAATAAAACTATGCATTTATTCTACATGTACAGTATCATTTACATTATGTGTGTTCTACTTTATACAGTGCCAGGTTCCTAACATCTATGGGCAAAATGAATTTTATTTCTAGGTGCCCTAGAACAGAAGTTCCCACGCCAATTGGCCGTGAACTTGACCGAGGCCTTAGTTCCCACGCCAATTGCGCGATTACCCTGACACCGTTCTGTTGCCACGAGAGGGTCGCTATTTGCCATGCAATCCTGCCTGAACTAGGACTACGTGGTGACCGAATCTGAGCCCTCTAGGTTGAACAGAACCGGAGTTATGGGTTCCAGGTTTCTGCTCATTCTGACAGCCGTTTCAAAGCAGCGCGGCTTTCTCCGCCATTACGGTCAATGATAGGACCCCCCTCGCCGGCGTGACCCTTTCTCGCCGCCATTACTGGTCGGACCCTGTTGGGGTCAAGTGAGGGGGTTCCTAACATTTATGGGCAAAATGAATTTTATTTCTAGGTGCCCTAGAACAGAAGTTCCCACGCCAACTGCCCTAGTTCCCATGCCAATTGCGCGATCATTGCTCTTTTTTGACAATGTTGCCGATCTTGCGGCTTTGCGGTCTGGCAGTAAAAAAACAGTGCAGTAAGCCTCGACATTTGTTACACTGTCAAAGGAGCAAATGGAAACAATGTAAGACAAATCAACATGTTCTTTTATTGGTGGAGTCAGTACAAAAAAAATTATTTACAAATACTGTACAATGTTGAAACATTTTAAGTGCACAGCAATTCAAAACATCAACAGGTGTATGGTTTACTGCTACAGTACATGTGTGAAAACATTTGTCACTCAGTATGGTTTACAGTCACATGTTTTAAATACAATACAGTACATTCTTTAATATCTTTAAAATATAAATATATCAATATATAAATATAATTTAAAATAATCCGTTCTGTGGGTCTGAGCGGGTTGAAATTTGCCTGGTCCTCATGCGGAAGGACCCTTGCCATAGTGGCCAAATATCAGCCTTCCACGTCCCACGGAACCAGAGTGTCAGGACGAGCTCACCACAAATGAGGCGGGACCGCGGTGCTGAGGTGGGATAGGATTAAACGCCACCCACAGCCACGAGGGCGCGTCTTGAGTGTAGAGTGGTCTGGGAGTCCGCGTCGGGGCAGGAGAGGTTCGGATGGTCGAGGGTACTGTTCGCCGAGTCCGGGGTTAGAGAAATGAAGCTGCAGGGTATATATAGGCAAGAGGGTCCAATGACCGAGTAGCAAGGTGGGGGTGTGTGAATGGGCCAGACTGAGGCAGGGATAGGTCCAGAGGAACTCCTGGAGGAGGCACTAGACGAACGTGTACATTTGATTGAAGCATTATGAAGGGTAGATATGCCTTTAAGAGGCTGGCGCTCCTCCATGTGGGCGCGCCCCCGTGTGGCCGTACTTGCGGGCGCGTGACCGGACACACGCCCAGGCCCGACACTAGAAGGAGAGCGCTGGCGTGCGCGCGCGCGTCTAGGCAAGATGGCGATCGGCGTCCTGGAGGAAGGATCGCTGCGAGGCGCGGGAGAGCCAGGTGGAACCACGGGTAAGTGAGGAGCACGCCGAGGGCGGCGTGACTCCCAGGTCGTTACAGTACCCCCCCCTTCAGGGGCGACCTCCGGGCGTCCATGACATGGCTTGGAGGGATTCTTACGATGGAAAGCCTGGACGAGTCGAGGTGCGTGGAGATCCCGGTGGGAAATCCATGAACGTTCCTCTGGTCCGAACCCCCTCCAGTGGACCAGGTATTGTACTCCTCCTCTGGAAATCCTAGAATCCAGGATAGACTGGACCTCGTACTCCTGTTGACCTTGGATCAGAAGAGGAAGTGGAGGAGAAGTAGTCTTAGAAAAGCGAGGACTCTGAAATGCTGGTTTAAGCAGAGATAAATGGAAGACTGAAGGCATCTTCATCGAGGGTGGAAGGCGCAGGCGATAAGCCACAGGATTAATCCTCCTGACCACGGGAAAGGGACCGATGAACTTGGGAGCTAGCTTCATGGTAGGAACCTTTAGTCGGATATTCCTAGAAGAAAGCCAAACCCTGTCTCCTGGGGCGAACTCTGGGACCTGGCGTCGAAGGCGATCTGCCTGGAGTTTCTGTCTCCCTGTGGCCACCTTTAAGTTCTCCTGAATCCTCGTCCATAAGTCTTTCAGCCGGGAGATGCGCTTTTCAACTGCTGGTACTCCTGAGGATAGAGGGGAGAAGGGTAAACGGGAAGGATGAAAGCCACAATTTATGAAGAAGGGCGATTCCTGAGTGGAGTCATTGCGGAGGGAGTTAAGAGCAAACTCGGCCCAAGGAAGCAGATCCACCCAGTCATCCTGTGTATCGGTTATAAAACATCGAAGGAGGTATTGTTCCAGGTTTTGGTTGGCCCTTTCCGTCTGCCCATTGGTCTGTGGGTGGTATCCCGATGAGAATTGTAGTGAAATACCCAATTTTCGGGAAAAAGCTCGCCAAAATCTTGACACAAATTGGGACCCTCAATCAGAGACGATGGTTGAAGGCACTCCGTGAAGACGAAAAATCTCCTGGATGAAAACATCTGCAAGCCTGGAGGAATTCGTAAGACCCCTCAAGGGAACAAGGTGCGTCTGTTTGGAAAAACGATAAATTACCACAAAAATCGTATTCATCCCTTTGGAGTTTGGGAGCTCTACGATGAAGTCCATAGAAATATGGTTCCAGGGCCGGTCTGGAATGGGTAATGGAAGGAGAAGGCCTACTGGTCTGACTCGGGGTACTTTGTTGCGAGCGCATGTGCCACACGCTTTAACAAACTCCTCCACATCCTTAGCCCTCTCTGGCCACCAGAAGGTACGTTGAACAAGGTAGTTGGTTTTCCGTATCCCTGGATGTCCTGCCGATTTAGAGGAATGGCACCACTCGAGAACCCTCTTGCGGTGTTGGGGTGCCGTGTAGAGTCTTCCCTCCGGGACCTTGAACCCCAACGGAGCCTGTGATTGCTCGGATTGAATCTTGTCCTTGATATCAAAGGAGTTGGCGGACAGAATACATTTAGAGGGAATTATCGTCTCTAGCTGCTCTTCAGACTTCAGACATATTTTTGGAGCCAGGAATGAATGAGATGAGGAAATTGAACCGTGAAAAGAATAGAGCCCAGGGGGCTTGTCGAGAGCTCAAACGATGTGCCCCTTCTAAGTAGAGAAGGTTCTTATGGTCTGTGAGTATGGTTATGGGTGTCTTCGTACCTTCTAAGAAGTGTCTCCACTCTTCTAATGCCAATTTGATAGCCAAACGCTCCCGGTTCCCAACATCGTAATTCCGTTCTGCGGACGAGAATTTCTTCGAAAAGAAGGCACATGGGTGTAGTCTGGCTAAGGGAGAAGTCCTTTTGGACAGGACAGCCCCAGCCCCGATGTCAGAGGCATCTACCTCCAGGGTAAATGGAAGTTTAGGATCTGAGTGGGTGAGGATAGGGGCAGACACAAAAGCCTTTTTTAGAAGATCAAATGCCCATATGGCGGTTTCAGACCATGATGAAGGATCTGCACCCTTCTTGGTGAGAGCAGTTATGGGAGATACCGTAGAAGAAAAGTTGTGGATAAAGCGCCGGTAATAGTTTGCAAAACCTAGAAAGCGTTGCACGGCTTTGAGGGTGGTCGGGCGGGGCCAGTCCAAAATAGCCTTAAGTTTTTCTGGATCCATATTGAAGCCGGAGTCAGAGATAACGTATCCCAGAAATGCCATGGACGTGAGATGGAACTGGCATTTCTCCAATTTCGCAAAGAGATGGTTCTCCCGGAGGCGTAACAGCACCTGTTGAACGTGTTTGATGTGTTCTTGAGTGGATTTAGAAAAAATTAGGATGTCATCTAGGTAGACGATAAGGAATTGGTTAAGAATGTCCCGAAAAATCTCATTGACGAAATCCTGAAAGACTGCGGGTGCGTTGCACAGACTGAACGGCATGACCAGGTATTCATAGTGGCCGTCATGGGTGTTAAAAGCAGTCTTCCACTCGTCCCCCTCACGTATCCTTACTAAATTGTAGGCACCTCTTAAATCCAGTTTAGAAAAGATAGTAGCTCCCTGAAGACGGTCGAAGAGTTCCGGTATCAAGGGCAGCGGGAAGCGGTTCTTGCGCGTGATGTTATTCAAACCCCGGTAATCGATGCATGGACGAAGAGAACCGTCCTTCTTCTTTACAAAAAAGAAGCCTGCTTCGACTGGGGAGGAAGATTTTCAGATGAAACCCCTCTCTAAATTCTCTGCAATGTAAGTGTTCTGGGAAGAGGTGCCCCGGGTAGTAGGTCAATCGGGCAGTCGAAAGGACGGTGCGGAGGTAGAACCTCGGAACGTGCTTTGTCGAACACATCGCGGAATTCCAAATACACAGAAGGTAGGGAGTCAACCTTCTCTGGCAGGGTAGACAACCCACCAATCTTCTGGAAAATCCTGGTACATGTCTTGGCACATGGAGCACCCCACTGGATGGGTTCCCGATCCGTCCAGTCGATGCGAGGATTATGGACTTGGAGCCAGGGAAGACCCAAGATCAGCTCAACAGGGGGAGTGTGGATAACATCGAGGGTAATGATCTCCGCATGACCGTCGACGACCTGTAGTAGGAGAGGCACCATCTATAGCGTGATGAATGCCGGCTGTAAGGGTCAACCGTCAATGGCCTCCAGACCCACTGGTGTCCTCTTACTGATAAGTTGAATATTGTTCCGTTTAGCAAAGGTTTGATAGATTAAATTGCCTGCGGAACCGGAGTCTATGAACGCCCGTGCTTGAGTATGAAACCCCTCTCCAGACAGTGTAACTGGCACACTATCCTGGTGGGAAGGACGTCTTTGATGATGGGAGATAGTGACAGTATTCCCAACGAGACTCTCCGGGATCTCATTGGGAGTTGGCGTTTCCCGGCTTGTGGGAACACTGGAGTACTACGTGACCGGAATTGCCACAATACATGCAGAGACCGGCATTGCGCCGACGTTGTTTCTCGGCAGAAGACAGCTTGTTACCTCCCAACTGCATTGGTTCCGGGGCGTCCCCGGATGGGGGTGTTGGAGACACGAACGATGGGGCAAGAGGCTTTGAAACCCGTTGACGGTAACGAGAACATTCAGTCCTCCGCTCTGCAGACGCTGATCCACCCGAACGCACAGATCGATCAAATCCTCTAGGTCAGTGGGACGTTCCCGCGCCGCGAGCTCATCCTTTAGGGATTCGGACAGGCCTTGCCAAAACGCTGAAGATAGTGCTTCATTGTTCCATCCTGTCTCAGCAGCCAGTGTGCAGAACTCCACAGCGTACCAGGCGACGGAACGATCTGCCTGGGTTATGTGATGAAGAGAGTTTGCTGCCGTTAATTGCCGCGCAGGGGTGTCGAAGACTCTTCGGAACTCATGGACGAAGAGGTCGATGTCCTGTGTGATGGGTCCTTGTTGTTCCCAGATGGGAGAAGCCCATGCCAGCGCCTCGTTGGTGAGAAGAGCCACGATATAGTCGACCCTAGAGACGGAAGAGACAAAACGAGAGGGCAAGAGTCGGAATTGGATAAGAAAGCATTGATTAAGGAAGCCCCTACATCCTTGGGGATCCCCAGCATAGTGTTTGGGAGAAGGAATACGGGGTTCCAAAGCAAATGGAGGTGCTGGAAAGGCTGTTGCGGAGGCTGTGGAAGCCGTGGGTGAAGGTACCCGACTGGAAGCTCGGGCTTGGATGGTAAGGGCATGAAGACTCTGCTGAAAATCTCCATCTGCCTATCATTTTGTTCCAGATAAGTCTCTAGCCTGGTGAAGAGATTCGTGTGGGTATTTAAAGTACGCTCCACCTCAGCGGGGTCCATGTTTGTAGGGCTGAGCATAATGTCAGGACGAGCTCACCACAAACGAGGCGTGACCGCGGTGCTGAGGTGGGATCGGATAAAACGCCACCCACAGCCACGAGGGCGCGTCTTGAGTGTAGAGTGGTCTGGGAGTCCGCGTCGGGGCAGGAGAGGTTCGGATGGTCGAGGGTACTGTTCGCCAAGTCCGGGGTTAGAGAAAGGAACGTAATCGTTTACCGTTTGCCAGGTCCGGGGTGCCAGAGGTGCGGAGAGTCGTATAGCCGTATGCCAAGTTCGGGATGCCAGAGGTGCGGGTCGTCATAGAGGAAGACGGTTCGGTATACGAGGAAGACTGCAAAACAAGACAGGACAAGACAGGACTAGGGAGGCAGAGAGTGATGAGAACAACTGGTTCTATGCTCAGCCGACGAGTTAATGAAGCTGCAGGATATATATAGAGAAGAGGGTCCAATGGCCGAGTAGCAAGGTGGGGGTGTGTGAATGGGCCAGACTGAGGCAGGGATAGGTCCAGAGGAACTCCTGGAGGAGGGACTAGACGAACGTGTACATTTGATTGAAGCATTATGAAGGGAAGATATGCCTTTAAGAGGCTGCCGCTCCTCCATGTGGGTGCGCCCCCGTGTGGCCGTACTTGCGGGCGCGTGACCGGACACACGCCCAGGCCCGACACTAGAAGGAGAGCGCTGGCGTGCGCGGCGCGTCTAGGCAAGATGGCGATCGGCGTCCTGGAGGAAGGATCGCTGCGAGGCGCGGGAGAGCCCGGTGGAACCGCGGGTAAGTGAGGAGCACGCCGAGGGCGGCGTGACTTCCAGGTCGTTACATGGAGATACAAAAATACAGTTTAAAAGCACATTACAAAAGTGGCTTTTTTCTGCCATGCAAGTCAATGGCAGAAACCTAAACTTTACCATTACCCTTACTTCGTTCTGTTGCCACTAGAGGGTTGCTATTTGCCTGAACTAGTACTACATGGTGACCGAATCTGAGCCCTCTAGGTTGAACAGAACCGAAGTTATGGGTTCCAGGTTTCTGCTCATTGTGACTTAGCCGTTTCAAAGCCTCTCGGCTTTCTGCTCCATTACAGTCAATGATAGGACCCTCCTCGCCGGCGTGACCCTTTCTCGCCGCCATTACTGGTTGGACCCTGTTGGGGTCAAGTGATGGGGTTCCTAACATCTATGGGCAAAATGAATTTTATTTCTAGGTGCCCTAGAACAGAAGTTCCCACGCCAATTGCCCTAGTTCCCACGCCAATTGCGCGATCATTGCTCTTTTTTGACAATGTTGCCGATCTTGCGGCTTTGCGGTCTGGCAATAAAAAAACAGTGCAGTAAGCCTCGACATTTGTTACACTGTCAAAGGAGCAAATGGAAACAATGTAAGACAAATCAACATGTTCTTTTATTGGTGGAGTCAGTACAAAAACATTTATTTACAAATTCTGTACAATGTTGAAACATTTTAAGTGCACAGCAATTCAAAACATCGACAGTACAGTCCTAGAGGGCAGCAAACAGGGCAGGTTTTCAGGGCAACCTTGAAAACCGTGCCTGTTTTCGGCCCCCCGAGACTGGAGTCGTGCATGTCCTGTGTAAAAAAACACACAACAACATCTCCTTTTTTTAAGTACAGCAGGTACTGTAGGGCAAAACATGTACAGTACAATACAGTTCAGCACAACAGAATGGTCTCACAGAAAGTCCTCCACATTGTCCATCCATGGCCGATTCCTTGCATGGTGCAAAACGCCATTAATGCAGTCTCGAACGCCTTTCATTACAGGATCTGTAATTGGATAAAAGCGCCGCATTTCATCCACAATGTTTTTCCTTAAATTGACAGGAAGCGCCTTTTTTACGCGATTCCCATCGTAGTTCACTTTGAAGGCCCAGTCGAGTAGGGAACATGGTGCTTAAAAATGAACAAGGCATACTTGTGGGGTACACCAGCACTCTTCACCCTATACTTCTCCCTGAGCCCCGGTGGCAGATCGCACAGGGTGATGTCGGGCAACGTATCGATGCGAGCGGGTGTAGGTCTTTTGAGAGTGGGTGTGCTTGAGGCGACAGGCGATGGTAGGTTGTCTCGGAGGAAGCTTTCCTCCGGTCGTGGTCGCCGTGTTGTCTCCTGGCGTGGTCTTGACGGGGTTGTCATGTCCTCCTCAACGGCATACATGTACACTACATCTTCTGGTGGAGGGGGTGCGCTTGGTGATGGATGGGGGTCGAAGGTCCCATTCATCACATCCATGTCACCCCCCTGCTCCAGCGTCGGGGAAACAGGGGCATTAGCACCGAGCAAATAATGTATGCCCGCTATGTCAGCCTCTATCTTCTCCATCCGTCGATCCATCCGTTGATCCATTTGTAGCATCCGTTGCTCCACATTTAACATTGTCTCCAGAAGCAGATCTATCTTTGCTAGCACAATAGAATTTCAGGGGAGATCCACACTTATCCCATTCAGCATCCGGTCTAACGAGCTGCTTCTTGGCATCTGGACATCTGGGGGGATGGGTGCAACGGAGGATGAGATGGGGGTTCCATGGACAGAAGCGGCATCGACATCGAGGAAGAGTGGATGAGGTGACCTGTGGATACCCGGTAGAGGAGAAGCGGCAGCGTCGTCAAAAGGGATGGAGAAAGTGACCTTTGGATTTCCCGGCGAGAAGCAGAGTCGTCCAAGAGCAAAGGAGACAGTGACCCGTGGATTTCAGAGGCGGCAGCTTCGTCAGATGGAACCGGAGAAGATGGGGGTGGAGAAGACGGGCTGAAGATTTCCGGGACAGCTACAGCAGAGTCGTCGAAGCATATGTGAGGAAGTGGTCTGCGGGTTCGATGGGTTGGCTCCCATTCGTTTTGCGTCGAGAGTACATCACTGTATATCTTCTTCACATAATGAGGCTTACGTCTAAGAAAACCATTAGCCTTTGGGGTCAGCAGAAGGTTTTCTTTATTGGCCTTAGCTTGTCGCTTTGGCGTGGAAACGGCAACCGCCTTTTGCTTTTTCAGCTTGACAGTGCCGGCAGAGGCGAGTGGGTTCCTGCGTCCATAGAATCGGGGCTGATCCATGGAAGCAGGTGGCACAATGCAGTATCTGGACAAGGGCAAGTTCAGATAAAGATCATCGAGTGGTGGGCTATGCAAAGTGTGTAACCTTTTATGCATGGCGACCAGGTACAGGTGTTGAAAGTGGGCGTACTCTAATGTGAGTCATTACCGTATAAATACACCATCCATTTTGTGTATTGACTGCACATAGAATACACATCGACTAAACATCGAATATACATTCTTGTGTTTGTATTTCTTTCTACTCGCAGCATTGCTGTTAAAAAGATTTCAATGGAGCTCAGCATGCGAATTAAGGAGATGTACACGAGCGGACACCGAATTGCTGCTATCCAGCGCTGGTTAGCTACTTCTGACCTCGTTGTGCCATCAACCACCGTGTGCTATCATGCATACGGAAAAAACAGAGACCGCAAAAGGGCACCAAGGGTAACTAACGCGTAAGTATATTTATAAAACTTAACAAAAAAAAAATATTTAAAACTGTACGTACTGTACTGTTCATACAGTACAGTACATCTACAGTACAGTTCTGTATCTACTGTAATACTGTTGTTATTTCTGTTGATTTATATTACAACATAGTTTGTATATTTATATTTATAGTACAACAGTATACATTTTTTGTATATTTCTATTTATCGGACAACGGTTTCCCAATGGTCACCGCTTCTACCAGGACACCGATCCGAAGCACACCGCGTCAACGGCATATATCCTTGAGCGTGGCATCAACTGGGTGAAGACGCCAGCGGAGTAAGTGCAGTAGACCGTGTCCCATTTTTGTTCCCCACTGTTTTTAGCTCTTAAACCAATTGTCCTTTTTTTCCAATGACAGATCGCCAAACTTCAATCCGATCGAAATGGTCTGGCATCAGCTGAAGGACCATATCCGGAAAGTGGCGAAACCCTCCAAAAAGGACGAGTTGTTGAAAGGCATAATGAGTTTTTGGAACGATGTACTCACCGTGGAACGCTGCAATAAATATATAGACCATATTGCCACTGTGTTGCCCATTGTCATCGCGCGTAATGGTCAAGCATCAGGAAAGTAGTACTGTGCTGTAGTATTGTAAGTACAGTATGATAGTACAGTATGTACAGTATGGCACAGATTTTTTCTTTCCAGATAGTCAGAGTATACAGTAGTTAGTTTTTTCTTTACAGAGAGAGCAGCACCAGCCATCAGGTTACAGTACATAGAATTTAACAGTAGTCAGAGTATACAGTAGTTCCAGTATACAGTACATTAGACTAGTTTGACAGTACTACAGTAAATGCCTACTACAGTAACTGCTCAATATTTTTCTTTCCAGAGAAAGCAGCACCAGCCACCTACAGTAGTTCTACACATCACACAATGGCATAATACAGTATGCACATACAGTACAGTACAGTAACTGCACTAATTTTTTGTTTTCTTGTTGTTTCAGGAAAAAAGGGTGGTCTGGGGGAGGTGGGTTTTTGTGTCCAGTCTAATCTGTTTGTACAGTAAAATGTACAGTATATAAACAGCAGTAATGATGTACACAAAACCTCTCCTCTCTCAATGAACTACTGTACTGTAGACAGAATGAGGAAAAGATAAAGACGGAAAAAATAATATTACTATACAGTATATACAGTATACAGTATATATATTATACAGTACATTACAGTATATATTATTTAATAATATTCTTAAAAATGTGCATTATTCATGTTTCCCCATGTTTTACAAATGTTTTCTAAATGGTTATCCAATTGCCATCTGCCAAAAGAACTTAATAAAGACTGCATTACTGTATGTATTATTCATGATTATTTTTATATTTGTATTTTTTGAGTCCTGACAAAATAAAATAAATATTTATTCACTTTCCTGCTAATCATAATCATTGACAACAACCCCCCCACCCGACAGTATAAGAATGAATGACAAAACATGAATCAGTTAATGTTTTTTTTACTCTCAATTCTCACAATGCTGTGCACATCAGATTTACATTTCAAATTCGGGAGGGGATTTTCCAAAGCGTTACCGTAAACAAAGCCTCTAAGGGTTGGGGGGGGGGATGGTGTGATTACACGCAGGCGCACTGAGGCTTTGTAGCTCGGCTATGGACGGATTAAGAACACAATGGCAATATTCAGAAGATTAACGACTCTGTGGAGAGACGGGGTTGGTAGGGTAGGGTGACTCATACGCTGTAAGCAGCAAGCTCCCATCTCTAAAAGGATTAGAGTACACGCAGGCGCAGTCAGCCGATTGACGCTTGGCTAGGAACGGATTAAAAACACAATGACTAAAGTAACTGCAGAAAATGAATGACTCTGGAGGTATGTGGCTAAAATAGTTAACAGTACTGTAATTTCAAAAGGCAGTTCATCATAATAATTTGATCAATAAACCCCCAAATACAACCCCCAAATACAGTACATAAAAAGCAAGTCACTTTAACTCCCTGTGCCTCAGGCACCAAAAACAAACAGTAGATTTTCTATATACCAGTACATATATTATTAATTAATATTCATATAAATGTCCATTTTTCATGTATCTCCATGTTTTACAAATGTTTTGTAAATGTTTCTCCGATTTCAATCTGCCAGAAGAATTTAATAAAGGCTGCAGTATGTATTATTCATGATTATTTTTATTTTTGTATTTTTTTTCCCTGATGAAATATAATAAATATTTATTCACATTCCTGGTTATCGTAATCATTGACAACAACCACACCCCCCCTCCGACAGTATAGTGTAAGAATGAATGAAAAAACAACATGAATCAGTTAATGGTTTTTTTACTCTCAATTCTCACAATGCTGTGCACATCAGATTTGCAGTACATTTCAAATTCGAGAGGGGATTTTCCAAAGCGTTACCGTAAACAAAGCCTCTAAGGGTTGGGGGGGGGATGGTGTGATTACACGCAGTCGCACTGAGGCTTTGTAGCTCGGCTATGGACGGATTAAGAACACAATGGCAATATTCAGAAGATTAACGACTCTGTGGAGAGAGGGGGTTGGTAGGGTAGGGTGACTCATGCGCTGTAAGCAGCAACCTCCCATCTCTAAAAGGATTAGAGTACACGCACGAGCAGTCAGCCGATTGACGCTTGGCTAGGGACGGATTAAAAACACAATGACTACAGTAACTGCAGAAAATGAGCAAAGCGTTGTTGTGTGTTTTTTTACACAGGAGATGCACGACTCCAGTCCCTGAGGGCCACAAACAGGCACGGTTTTGAAGGTTGCCCTGAAAACCTGCCCTGTTTGCTGCCCTCTAGGACTGTACTGGTGCAATTTCAACCCGCTCAGACCCACAGAACGGATTATTTTAAATTATATTTATATATTGATATATTTATATTTTAAAGATATTAAAGAATGTACTGTATTGTATTTAAAACATGTGACTGTAAACCATACTGAGTGACAAATGTTTTCACACATGTACTGTAGCAGTAAACCATACACCTGTTGATGTTTTGAATTGCTGTGCGCTTAAAATGTTTCAACATTGTACAGTATTTGTAAATAAATGTTTTTGTACTGACTCCACCAATAAAAGAACATGTTGATTTGTCTTACATTGTTTCCATTTGCTCCATTGACAGTGTAACAAATGTCGAGGCTTACTGCACTTTTTTTTACTGCCAGACCGCAAA
Organism: Ascaphus truei; assembly: GCF_040206685.1. Taxonomy (NCBI): domain Eukaryota; kingdom Metazoa; phylum Chordata; class Amphibia; order Anura; family Ascaphidae; genus Ascaphus; species Ascaphus truei. The sequence continues at coordinate 128,436,388 of NC_134483.1, forward strand.
GCCGCAAGATCGGCAACATTGTAAAAAAAGAGCAATGATTGCGCAATTGGCGTGGGAACTTCTGTTCTAAGGCACCTAGAAATAAAATTAATTTTGCCTATAGATGTTAGGAACCCCCTCACTTGACCCCAACAGGGTCCGACCAGTAATGGCGATGAGAAAGGGTCCCGCCGGCAAGGAGGGTCCTATCATTGACTGTAATGGCGGAGAAAGCAGCGCTGCTTTGAAACGGCTAAGTCAGAATGAGCAGAAACCTGGAACCCATAACTCCGGTTCTGTTCAACCTAGAGGGCGCAGATTTGGTCACCATGTAGTCCTAGTTCAGGCAGGATTGCATGGCAAATAGCGACCCACTCGTGGAAACAGAACGGAGTCAGGGTAATCGCGCAATTGGCGTGGGAACTAGGGCCTCGGTCAAGTTCACAGCCAATTGGCGTGGGAACTTCTGTTCTATGGCACCTAGAAATAAAATTCACTTTGCCCATTGATGTTAGGAACCCTCTCACTTGACCCCAACAGGGTCCAACCAGTAATGGCAACGAGAAAGGGTCACACTGGCGAGAAGGGTTCTATCATTGACCGTAATGGCGGAGAAAGCCGGTTCAAACCAGCGCGGCTAAGTCAGAATGAGCAGAAGGTTTTAGGCAACAGCTCGCAAACACCCCCATGAGTTTTTACACGGCATTGCAGTATTGCAGATAGCGAGAATAAAATGCTTAAATCACGGGCGCGAAAATAACGCAGTTCACTCCGGGCGAAAACGACACAAAACCGCACATAACTGGGATAATCTGAAATTCGCGGCGCTAGCCGAGTCGCCACTGTGTATATATACTGCACCGACACACTTTATTCGAGCAAATACCCAGTATGTACCTGGCAGATACCTGGAATGCGCCGCTCCTCACCTCTGACAAGCCCCGTTGCGTTTGCCTTCCCAGCCTGGGTTCATGCCTGGCTGACGGGCGGCTGATCTGTTAAATGATAATGATTAGGATTTAATAGGCTGCAATGCTTCGCGTGTCTACCAGATGGCATAAATTCATGAATTGTAATTCAGTATATATATATATACTGTGCAGTATTGCAGCCAGCGGGAATCAAATGCTTCAATCCCTGCCTGGAAAATACCTCAATGCACTCGGGCAGAAAACAGTCACAAACCTCAATACACCCGGGTATACCCGAATTCGTGGGACTAGCCGAGCGCGAATAAAGTGTGTCGCCAGTGTATATATATATATATATATATATATATATATATATATATATATAGATCGATAGAGAGAGAGAGAGAGAGAGAGACATATATACAGATATATATGTAGGTATGCTTATATTGGGAAAAACTATACGTTTCTGCGGAAATATAGATAAGAACTGTAACATACGACACGCGTAATACAGTAACATTTGTCACCTGCTGGAAATTGAGCCAAATAAATTCCGATATCTCTGTCCCCTGCCAAACCCTCCACGACGACAGGAAGAAATTTTTCCCGCATCTGCTCCTCCAATGGAGTTAACATTAGAGCTTGTGCTGGTGGCCCACCTCCAGTGGCAGAAGCATGCATCCGTTGTGCTTGGATTTTTATCTTTAAATTTGCCCTGATATCATCGAATCTCTTCCGACAATTCGCCCGGTACCTGACATGATTCCCACACGCAGACACAGCCAATGTTATTTGCTCCCACATTTCTTTTTTTGATGCTGAACTTGTCCGCCCTTGAAATACATACAAAATATATGACGTTAATTATTATTATAAAAACGAGCAGTTTCCTAAACTGCTACCTGTTCCAAGAGATACCAAACATGCTGGTTTAGGTTGAATATGTGTACCACATGAGCATTTACGTGGAAACATACAAATCTAAGGAAGCTTGCATGAATATTGTATGAACTTTGGCAAACTTTTTAGACTGATTGTTATGGTCGTTAGAAAGCATGAAGGAATATGTGTGTAACAATTAACTTTAATTGATAGATATTTGAGAATAATAGTTTGATATTAAGACATCTCACATGACCTAGGATAACATGTCTTTGAAGAATCAATGCAAAGATAGACTTACCTAGTAAATGCCCATACAGAGAGTCATAGTGCTCCAAAATCCCTGTGACAAGAACTCTGTTTTCCTCTTCATTGAAACGAGGATTACGTGGCTGCTTCACACGTTTCCTACGAACACGTGCAGGAGCAGAGCTTGGCTGCTGCTGACTGGACTCTCCTTCTTCCAATGGAAGAGACTCCAAAAGCGGGCCACCACCAACCACCCCACCACCAGACACACCAGCAGCAGACACCCCACCAGCACCAGCAACAGACACCCCATCAGCACCAGCAACAGACACCACAGCAGCACCAGCAACAGAGCCACCAGCAGCACTCGAACTCACAGCAACACCACTCGCACTTGCAGCAACAGCACTCCCCTGAAGCCTACGTTCACTCAGATGCGTACTCACATGACTACTAGTACCACTCACACCAGCATCACTCTTCCCACGCCTTTCAGCCATACCTATAGCACTCACAAAGAACAGAAAAGAAATTAAAAGACAATCGCACTGAACACTTACAAAGTGAAAACAAGACAAAGATGTTAACAAAACAACACCGGACAAACCTCTCACAATACACAACAACTCTCTTAGTCAATATGAAATATGTAAATCGCCCAGCTCTGTGCGTCTCTCTGTCTCTCTCCCAACAACACAGAGAATGAATAAAAATACACGCTGCCTTTAAATGGGCCGCTCAATCCAAAACATGCTTGCTTCAGCAGATTCAGCAAGAAGTTTCATTGGCGAACCTAACACCACCCCGCCATGCATGCCGATACACCTGTGTGTGATCGGCAAATCAGCGGCAGAGTGGGACCAAATGTTTTCGGCTTGATTCGGAAGGGATTCGGCACTTATTGCATATGGCGAGGGAAAATCGGCACAATCATGCCGATAAGGAACACTTGGCGAGAGGACTTTTTCTGCGCTTACTGCATAGAACCCACAGTGTGCGTTACACAGTGGTGGGATACAGCAGAGTGAGTAGTTGTACCTTTAGTTCTATAGAGTTATAGACATTATAGAGTGATAAGAGATGTTACAGTAAAGGCCTTTTATTTTACATTGTGTGTTCATTGTTTGGGTCCTGTGAGGGGCTCCTCCCACTACGTTGGGATCCCTCTCAGGTGGAGGCGCTGCACCAAGGTTGTAAGTATATCACCCCAGGCTCCCTGTGGCAGAGGCTTAGGCCCACTGTGAGCAACAGGTAAAGGGCAGCACCAGTAGCCATTTTATTTAGGGGGAAACAGGGCTATATATATATATATATGTGACAAACGGCTTACTCCGGGACTCCGCCGTCTGTCCAGGACTGTTAGAACACGATCTTTTAGGGTAGGTTAAATGACGAGGCGTAATGTGCTGTTCCTTTAAACAGGCTACTGCCTGGTTTATTCAGTCCCAGGCACTGAGATTGCCACACTGCATACATAAGAAACACAAGCAAAACAAAAGCCTGCTCACCTGAGCAATAACTTAACTGAGGTTTTACCCTGACTGGGATTGGGCGGCTTATCCGCTTCCAACAAACAAAAATAAGGAACTTTGCAATTTGATAAAGGTACAAAATGATTTAACCTGTTTGGGGAGAGGCTTTTCCCCTCTCTGCTTCCAGCAGCCTTCCTGCCTCCAGTCTCTTGGGGAGAGGGGAGAGGAACCAGAAAATCAGCCTTACATACCTGATTTCCATCTAGCAGGACAGATGACAGAAATCAGGCAGCAGACAAACTCTGGTCTGGATCCCTCACCCCTCAGTTCCAGCACTTGCCAAACTGTGGGATGGAGTGCATGCATTCTGAGGCTGCACTTTCCAGCCTAAACAGGATAGAAACTGTTCAGTATCCTGTGAGCCCTATATATGGAATTTATTACCATCCCCTGGTTTCTGTCACATATCCTCCACCCCAGCTCAGACCTCGAGGGATGAGCGACCATGGATATTAGGGAGTGCATCCTTGACAACCCATCAGCATTGCCATGTGTGTGCCGTGACCTGTGCTCCACAGAAAATTTAAAGGGTTGTAGGCTTAGGAACCACCTGGTCAATCTAGCATTCTTCTCTCTTTTTTGACACATCCAGGTAAGGGGTGCATGATCTGTGACCAACTGGAATTTTCTCCCCAAAGATAGTATTTGAGCGTCTCTACAGCCCACTTTATTGCAAGACACTCTTTCTCTACTATGGAGTAATTTTTCTCCTGGGGATTTAGTTTACTACTTAAATAAAGGATGGGGTGCTCCTCACCTTGAGACTCCTGGGAGAGTACCGCCCGCAGCCCTACATCAGATGCATCAGTTTGGACTAAAAACTCTTTAGAGAAGTCAGGTGTGACCAACACTGGTTGGGCACAGAGAGCTTCTTTCAGGCTTCTAAAGGCCTGTTCGGTTTCGGGGGACCACTTTACCATTAGCGACCCTCTTGTTTTTGTGAGGTCGGTTAGTGGGGTTGCCTTAGTTGCAAAATTGGAAATAAACCTTCTATATTAGCCAATTAATCCCAAAAAGGTCCTTACTTGTTTTTTTGTAACTGGCCATGGCCAATTTTGTATCGCCTCTACTTTGAGTGTTTGGGGTTTGAGTAAACCTCTGCCAATAGAATACCCCAGATACTTGGCCTCCTCCAGACCAATAGTGCATTTAGCGGGGTTAGCAGTTAGTGCAGCAGACCGAACTGCGTCAAGCACAGCTTGGACCTTTGGAAGGTGGGATTGCCAATCTTCACTATGGATTACCACATCATCTAGGTAGGCGGCGGCATACCGAGCATGTGGCTTTAAAATTTTATCCATCATTCTTTGGAATGTGGCGGGAGCTCCATGTAAACCAAAAGGCAGCACCTATACTGAAAGAGGCCGTCTGGGGTTGAGAAGGCTGTCTTTTCTTTTGCCGTTTCTGTGAGGGGAACCTGCTAGTACCCTTTTGTTAGGTCTAGGGTCGTGAGATATCGGGCTTTGCCTAGTCTCTCTACCAGTTCATCAACCCTGGGCATAGGATAAGTTTCAAATTTTGACACAGCGTTTAGTTTACGGTAGTCATTGCAAAACCTTGTTGTACCGTCTGGTTTGGGGATTAAAACTATAGGGCTGTTCCACCCACTTTGGGATTCTTCAATTACACCTAGTTTTAGCATTTTTTTAACCTCTAAACTTAAGCCTCCCTTTTGGCCTCCTGGATTCGGTACGGTTTAAGGTTAACTCGGACCCCCGGTTCAGAGACTAGGTCATGTTCAATTACCCTAGTTCTACCTGGCTTTGTAGAGAAGACTTCTTTGTTTCTTCTCACTAGGTTCTGGACCTCTCGTTTCTGATGTACGGACAGGGTTTCAGCTATGCTAACCTCTGGGTCAGTTTCTCGATTCTCTGACGGACCTGGGGGTACTAGGGTTAACAAGACCTCTCTATCTTTCCAGGGCTTAAGTAGGTTTACATGGTAGATTTGCTCAGGTTTCCTCCTACCTGTCTATCTCACCTTGTAATTTGCTTCTCCCACTCTTTCCAAGACCTCATATGGCCCATGCCACTTAGCAAGGAATTTACTCTCTACGGTGGGAACCAGAACTAGCACCCTGTCGCCTGGATAAAAAATTCTGACCCTAGCACTCTTATTATACGTATTCCTCTGTGCCTCTAGAGCTTTTTCCATGTGTTCCCTCACTATAGGTAGGACTGCAGCTATGCGGTTCTGCATCTGGGCAACATGTTCTATTACACTTCTGTATGGGGTAACCTCGTGTTCTCAAGTCTCGTTGGCTATAATTAGCAAGCCCCTTGGGTGTCGGCCATACAATAGTTCAAACGGGGAGAAGCCTGTGGATGATTGGGGAACCTCCCTAATGGCAAATAGCAGGTATAGTAATAAACAATCCCAGTTTTTCCCATCCTTATCGACCGCCCGGCTTAACATGCTCTTTAAGGTTTTATTGAACCGTTCCACTAAACCATCAGTTTGTGGATGATAGACTGAGGTTCTGAGATGCTTGATTTTTAGGAGTTTACATAACTCTTTTGTTACTTGGGACATAAATGGTGTTCCCTGGTCAGTTAAGATCTCTTTAGGAATTCCGACCCGGGTAAACAGAACTATTAACTCTTTTGCTATGTTTTTAGCAGAGGTGCTATGTAGGGGAGCTGCCTCCGGATATCGGGTGGCATCATCTATTTACCAATATATGCTGATGTCCCCTAGCAGACTTTATTAGGGGTCCTACTAGATCCATAGCAATCCAGTCAAATGGTACATCTATTATGGGAAGGGGTACCAATGGGCTACGATACGCTTTGAACGGGGCGGTGATCTGACATTCTGGGCATGAGGAGCAATAATTTGTAATTTCTGCCAGAACCTCAGGCCAATAGAAGCTTCGGAGAACCTTTTCTTTTGTCTTTTCCACCCCTAGGTGCCCCCCCAATGGGTGACTATGTGCAAGGTTTAATACTATATTACGGAATGTCCGTGGTACCAACAATTGTTTAGTTATAATAGATTTCCTCCTATCAACCCGATATACTAGTTCATTTTCTACCTCGAAGTAGGGGTAGGCAAGTGACCTATCTGGTTGGCAAGGGGTACTATTCTGGTCCCGTATATTCCCCCTTGCTTCGGCTAATGTGGGGTCTTCCCACTGGGCCTTCTTAAAACTCCCAGGACTGACCTCTAGGTCAGCGAAGGTCGTACCCTGTTCTGGGGTGGTAAGCGCCTGTTCAACATCTTGATTTGGGGTATTCCGTAGCAAGGTAGCCATGGGAAAGGGAATTTTACAGGACTCTTCCTCTTTCCCCTTTTTATATGGGCCCTCGTCAACCTCCATTTCTGAAAAAGGGAAAGGATTTGTTTCTTCTGTTACTTCTTTATGGTCTGCTATTGAACTCTGGGCGCTATTCTGAGAGGAGGACCACATTTTTAGAAAATGGGGAAAGTCGGTCCCTATTAACACATCATGTGCCAGTTTGGGTACTATACCCACTTTGAAATCTAAAGAACCAAACTCTGTTTCTATAAGAACATCAACAGTGGAATATTCGTGATTATCCCCATGTATACAACAAATTGCCACTCTTTGTGAACTGTTTACCTGTTTTTTTCCAATGGGCAACAGGTATTCGGACACTAGTGTAAGCATACTCCCAGAGTCAAGAAGTGCCCGAACCCTCTTACCATTTACCTTTACAAATGCCCAGAGATGGTTATTCAAGGGGTCCTCTGGGCTAGGGCCCATACATTGGGACCACAACGAATAAGGTTCCACGCTGTTGCATTGCATTGGTTCAGCATTTAGTGGGCAGACTTTTGCGGTGTGGCCCCTCTCATAACAATTTACACATTTAGGTACATAGTCTGTGTCCCACTTAGAGCCCTTTTCAGCTCCCCATGTTGGCTGTTGCCCTTAGTTTGCGAGCCACTGTTGCTGGTACCCTTTTACTGTCTCTGGAAGAGTCCTGGAACCTTGGGTAGTGGGGATGCTCCATGACTGTGGGTTGCAGGTGCTCTTCTGCTGCATTGTACCTTTCTACGAGGGCCACCAGCACATCTGCATTGTGGGGGTCACTCTGACTGACCCAACGGCGTAGGGCAGAGGGAAGTTTCCTCAAGAACTGGTCCATGACCAACTGTTCCACGATGTGGCTTGCTGAGTTGATCTCGGGTTGTAGCCACTTCCGAGCGAGGTGGATGAGGTCATACATCTGGCTTCGGGTGGCTTTATCCAACGTGAAGGACCATGCATGGAACCTTTGGGCACGAACAGCCGTGGTTACGCCGAGGCGGGCGAGGATCTCGAACTTCAGTTTTGCATAGACGTTAGCTGGCTCTAGATCAAAGTAAGCCTTCTGGGGTTCGCCGCTTAAGAAAGGTGCGATTAGACTGGCCCACTCAGCTTCTGGCCAACCCTCTCTCTGTGACGTGCGTTCAAAAGTGAGAAGATAGGTTTCAACATCATCCGAGGGCCCCATCTTCTGAAGGTAGTGTCTTGCCCTGGTCATTTTCGGGCCTGGGGCTGCGTCCGCCAGTGGGGTCTTAATGATAGTCTCTCTCAGGATCTCGAGTTCCTGCTGTAAGCCCTGGGCGAACCGTTGTTGCTCCTCTCTCAGCAAGCGGTTTGTCTCTTGCTGCGTTGCATTCGCGTTTTGCAGTTCTGTTAGCAGCTGTTGCTGGATTCCATTCGTCTGTTGCTGGTTTGCATTTGTCTGTTGCTGGTTTGCATTAGCGCTTTGCAGGGCTGCATTCGTCTGTTGCTGGTTTGCATTCGCGCTTAGCAGGGCTGCATTCGCCTGTTGCTGGGTTTCATTCGTCTCTTTCTGGGCAGCGACATTGCGTACTATCGCAGTCACCACGTCATCCATCTTGTTCGGGGGGAAGAAAAAGAGAAAAAAACCCATCTTTTTTATTTTTTTTTAAAGTTCTTTTACCCGCAGACCTTTTAGTGTTCTGCCCGCATTCTCCACCATATGTGACAAACGGCTTACTCCGGGGCTCCGCTGTCTGTCCAGGACTGTTAGAACACGATCTTTTAGGGTAGGTTAAATGATGAGGCGTAACGTGCTGTTCCTTTAAACAGGCTACTGCCTGGTTTATTCAGTCCCAGGCACTGAGATTGCCACACTGCATACATAAAAAACACAAGCAAAACAAAAGCCTGCTCACCTGAGCAATAACTTAACTGAGGTTTTACCCTGACTGGCATTGGGCGGCTTATCCGCTTCCAACAAACAAAAATAAGGAACTTTGCAATTTGATAAAGGTACAAAATGATTTAACCTGTTTGGGGAGAGGCTTGTCCCCTCCCTGCTTCCAGCAGCCTTCCTGCCTCCAGTCTCTTGGGGAGAGGGGAGAGGAACCAGGAAATCAGCCTTTCATACCTGATTTCCATCTAGCAGGACAGGTGACAGAAATCAGGCAGCAGACAAACTCTGGTCTGGATCCCTCACCCCTCAGTTCCAGCACTTGCCAAACTGTGGGATGGAGTGCATGTATTCTGAGGCTGCACTTTCCAGCCTAAACAGGATAGAAACTGTTCAGTATCCTGTGAGCCCTATATATGGAATTTATTACCATCCCCTGGTTTCTGTCACATATCCTCCACCCCAGCTCAGACCTCGAGGGATGAGCGACCATGGATATTAGGGAGTGCATCCTTGACAACCCATCAGCATTGCCATGTTTGTGCCGTGACCTGTGCTCCACAGAAAATTTAAAGGGTTGTAGGCTTAGGAACCACCTGGTCACTCTAGCATTCTTCTCTCTTTTTTGACACATCCAGGTAAGGGGTGCATGATCTGTGACCAACTGGAATTTTCTCCCCAAAGATAGTATTTGAGCGTCTCTACAGCCCACTTTATTGCAAGACACTCTTTCTCTACTATGGAGTAATTTTTCTCCTGGGGATTTAGTTTACTACTTAAATAAAGGATGGGGTGCTCCTCACCTTGAGACTCCTGGGAGAGTACAGCGCCCAGCCCTACATCAGATGCATCAGTTTGGACTAAAAACTCTTTAGAGAAGTCAGGTGTGACCAACACTGGTTGGGCACAGAGAGCTTCTTTCAGGCTTCTAAAGGCCTGTTCGGTTTCGGGGGACCACTTTACCATTAGCGACCCTCTTGTTTTTGTGAGGTCGGTTAGTGGGGTTGCCTTAGTTGCAAAATTGGAAATAAACCTTCTATATTAGCCAATTAATCCCAAAAAGGTCCTTACTTGTTTTTTTGTAACTGGCCTTGGCCAATTTTGTATCGCCTCTACTTTGAGTGTTTGGGGTTTGAGTAAACCTCTGCCAATAGAATACCCCAGATACTTGGCCTCCTCCAGACCAATAGTGCATTTAGCGGGGTTAGCAGTTAGTCCAGCAGACCGAACTGCGTCAAGCACAGCTTGGACCTTTGGAAGGTGGGATTGCCAATCTTCACTATGGATTACCACATCATCTAGGTAGGCGGCGGCATACCGAGCATGTGGCTTTAAAATTTTATCCATCATTCTTTGGAAAGTGGCGGGAGCTCCATGTAAGCCAAAAGGCAGCACCTATACTGAAAGAGGCCGTCTGGGGTTGAGAAGGCTGTCTTTTCTTTTGCCGTTTCTGTGAGGGGAACCTGCTAGTACCCTTTTGTTAGGTCTAGGGTCGTGAGATATCGGGCTTTGCCTAGTCTCTCTACCAGTTCATCAACTATGGGCATAGGATAAGTTTCAAATTTTGACACAGCGTTTAGTTTACGGTAGTCATTGCAAAACCTTGTTGTACCGTCTGGTTTGGGGATTAAAACTATAGGGCTGTTCCACCCACTTTGGGATTCTTCAATTACACCTAGTTTTAGCATTTTTTTAACCTCTAAACTTAAGCCTCCCTTTTGGCCTCCTGGATTCGGTACGGTTTAAGGTTAACTCGGACCCCCGGTTCAGAGACTAGGTCATGTTCAATTACCCTAGTTCTACCTGGCTTTGTAGAGAAGACTTCTTTGTTTCTTCTCACTAGGTTCTGGACCTCTCGTTTCTGATGAACGGACAGGGTTTCAGCTATGCTAACCTCTGGGTCAGTTTCTCGATTCTCTGATGGACCTGGGGGTACTAGGGTTAACAAGACCTCTCTATCTTTCCAGGGCTTAAGTAGGTTTACATGGTAGATTTGCTCAGGTTTCCTCCTACCTGGCTATCTCACCTTGTAATTTACTTCTCCCACTCTTTCCAAGACCTCATATGGCCCATGCCACTTAGCAAGGAATTTACTCTCTACGGTGGGAACCAGAACTAGCACCCTGTCGCCTGGATAAAAAATTCTGACCCTAGCACTCTTATTATACGTATTCCTCTGTGCCTCTTGAGCTTTTTCCATGTGTTCCCTCACTATAGGTAGGACTGCAGCTATGCGGTTCTGCATCTGGGCAACATGTTCTATTACACTTCTGTATGGGGTAACCTCGTGTTCCCAAGTCTCTTTGGCTATATTTAGTAAGCCCCTTGGGTGTCGGCCATACAATAGTTCAAACGGGGAGAAGCCTGTGGATGATTGGGGAACCTCCCTAATGGCAAATAGCAGGTATAGTAATAAACAATCCCAGTTTTTCCCATCCTTATCGACCGCCCGGCGTAACATGCTCTTTAAGGTTTTATTGAACCGTTCCACTAAACCATCAGTTTGTGGATGATAGACTGAGGTTCTGAGATGCTTGATTTTTAGTAGTTTACATAACTCTTTTGTTACTTGGGACATAAATGGTGTTCCCTGGTCAGTTAAGATCTCTTTAGGAATTCCGACCCGGGTAAACAGAACTATTAACTCTTTTGCTATGTTTTTAGCAGAGGTGCTATGTAGGGGAGCTGCCTCCGGATATCGGGTGGCATCATCTATTTACCAATATATGCTGATGTCCCCTAGCAGACTTTATTAGGGGTCCTACTAGATCCATAGCAATCCGGTCAAATGGTACATCTATTATGGGAAGGGGTACCAATGGACTACGATACGCTTTGAACGGTGCGGTGATCTGACATTCTGGGCATGAGGAGCAATAATTTGTAATTTCTGCCAGAACCCCAGGCCAATAGAAGCTTCGGAGAACCTTTTCTTTTGTCTTTTCCACCCCTAGGTGCCCCCCCAATGGGTGACTATGTGCAAGGTTTAATACTATATTACGGAATGTCCGTGGTACCAACAATTGTTTAGTTATAATGGATTTCCTCCTATCAACCCGATATACTAGTTCATTTTCTACCTCGAAGTAGGGGTAGGCAAGTGACCTATCTGGTTGGCCAGGGGTACTAGTCTGGTCCCGTATATTCCCCCTTGCTTCGGCTAATGTGGGGTCTTCCCACTGGGCCTTCTTAAAACTCCCAGGACTGACCTCTAGGTCAGCGAAGGTCGTACCCTGTTCTGGGGTGGTAAGCGCCTGTTCAACATCTTGATTTGGGGTATTCCGTAGCAAGGTAGCCATGGGAAAGGGAATTTTACAGGACTCTTCCTCTTTCCCCTTTTTATATGGGCCCTCGTCAACCTCCATTTCTGAAAAAGGGAAAGGATTTGTTTCTTCTGTTACTTCTTTATGGTCTGCTATTGAACTGTGGGCGCTATTCTGAGAGGAGGACCACATTTTTAGAAAATGGGGAAAGTCGGTCCCTATTAACACATCATGTGCCAGTTTGGGTACTATACCCACTTTGAAATCTAAAGAACCAAACTCTGTTTCAATAAGAACATCAACAATGGAATATTCGTGATTATCCCCATGTATACAACAAATTGCCACTCTTTGTGAACTGTTTACCTGTTTTGTTCCAATGGGCAACAGGTATTCGGACACTAGTGTAAGCATACTCCCAGAGTCAAGAAGTGCCCGAACCCTCTTACCATTTACCTTTACAAATGCCCAGAGATGGTTATTCAAGGGGTCCTCTGGGCTAGGGCCCATACATTGGGACCACAACGAATAAGGTTCCACGCTGTTGCATTGCATTGGTTCAGCATTTAGTGGGCAGACTTTCGCGGTGTGGCCCCTCTCATAAAAATTTACACATTTAGGTACATAGTCTGTGTCCCACTTAGAGCCCTTTTTCAGCTCCCCATGTTGGCTGTTGCCCTTAGTTTGCGAGCCACTGTTGCTGGTACCCTTTTACTGTCGCTGGAAGAGTCCTGGAACCTTGGGTAGTGGGGATGCTCCATGACTGTGGGTTGCAGGTGCTCTTCTGCTGCATTGTACCTTTCTACGAGGGCCACCAGCTCATCTGCATTGTGGGGGTCACTCTGACTGACCCAACGGCGTAGGGCAGAGTGAAGTTTCCTCAAGAACTGGTCCATGACCAACCGTTCCACGATGTGGCTTGCTGAGTTGATCTCGGGTTGTAGCCACTTCCGAGCGAGGTGGATGAGGTCATACATCTGGCTTTGGGTGGCTTTATCCAACGTGAAGGACCATGCATGGAACCTTTGGGCACGAACAGCCGTGGTTACGACGAGGCGGGCGAGGATCTCGAACTTCAGTTTTGCATAGATGTTAGCTGGCTCTAGATCAAAGTAAGCCTTCTGGGGTTCGCCGCTTAAGAAAGGTGCGATTAGACTGGCCCACTCAGCTTCTGGCCAACCCTCTCTCTGTGACGTGCGTTCAAAAGTGAGAAGATAGGTTTCAACATCATCCGAGGGCTCCATCTTCTGAAGGTAGTGGCTTGCCCTGGTCATTTTCGGGCCTGGGGCTGCGTCTGCCAGTGGGGTCTTAATTAGTCTCTCTCAGGATCTCGAGTTCCTGCTGTAAGCCCTGGGCGAACCGTTGTTGCTCCTCTCTCAGCAAGCGGTTTGTCTCTTGCTGGGTTGCATTCGCGTTTTGCAGTTCTGTTAGCAGCTGTTGCTGGATTCCATTCGTCTGTTGCTGGTTTGCATTTGTCTGTTGCTGGTTTGCATTAGCGCTTTGCAGGGCTGCATTCGTCTGTTGCTGGTTTGCATTCGCGCTTAGCAGGGCTGCATTCGCCTGTTGCTGGGTTTCATTCGTCTCTTTCTGGGCAGCGACATTGCGTACTATCGCAGTCACCACGTCATCCATCTTGTTCGGGGGAAAGAAAAAGAGAGAAAAAACCCTCTTTTTTTTTTTTTTTAAAGTTCTTTTACCCGCAGACCTTTTAGTGTTCTGCCCGCATTCTCCACCATATGTGACAAACGGCTTACTCCGGGGCTCTGCCGTCTGTCCAGGACTGTTAGAACACGATCTTTTAGGGTAGGTTAAATGATGAGGCGTAACGTGCTGTTCCTTTAAACAGGCTACTGCCTGGTTTATTCAGTCCCAGGCACTGAGATTGCCACACTGCATACATAAGTAACACAAGCAAAACAAAAGCCTGCTCACCTGAGCAATAACTTAACTGAGGTTTTACCCTGACTGGGATTGGGCGGCTTATTCGCTTCCAAAAAACAAAAATAAGGAACTTTGCAATTTGATAAAGGTACAAAATGATTTAACCTGTTTGGGGAGAGGCTTTTCCCCTCCCTGCTTCCAGCAGCCTTCCTGCCTCCAGTCTCTTGGGGAGAGGGGAAGGAACCAGGAAATCAGCCTTACATACCTGATTTCCATCTAGCAGGACAGGTGACAGAAATCAGGCAGCAGACAAACTCTGGTCTGGATCCCTCACCCCTCAGTTCCAGCACTTGCCAAACCTTGGGATGGAGTGCATGCATTCTGAGGCTGCACTTTCCAGCCTAAACAGGATAGAAACTGTTCAGTATCCTGTGAGCCCTATATATGGAATTTATTACCATCCCCTGGTTTCTGTCACAATATATATATATATATATATTTCCCATTCAATATGTGCATCAATATAATCTGCACACTGACAAGTGATTAGCTAAGCTGCAGATCGATCTGTTCTCCTGCAATCGATCGTTTGCTCCGGGTTATTTAATTCAGTTCTTACAGAGCATTCTGGGCAATGTAGTCATGGAATATGATTGACTGAGCATGAGCAGTTACTAGATTCACTTGGTGCACTGCTAGAGAGAGGGCGGGGCTCAAGAGTCAGAGCCTATCAGAAGGGGAAGGGGTTGTCCCTTTAGAAATGCTTCCTACATTAGAAACATTAAAAATGTCTTTAAAACATGTTTTTAAAATGCTTCAAGTATTTTTTCATAGTACAGAACTGATTTATTTTTTAAAAAAAACACATGTAGGATATTGCTTAAACTCCTGCTTTAAATAACGTGGTTGATGTTTGCCACTATAAAATCTCAAAATCCAGACATGGGAAAAATAATGGATTTGTTGAACACATCATCACTTTCCTTCACTCTTACAGTATATAGTCTTGAAAATATACAACGTTGTGAACAAAACAGTATAAAGCACTGGTTACACAAGTAAATACAAGATTAATATAACTAATTTCTATTGATATAAATAGAAAGATTATAAAAGGGATTTGCTGCCTCAGAGTAAACGACTTAAATATTGTACAGTAAGTGTGAGACATAGAGAAACAGTCTGTAATAGTATAAATAGAGTAAGCACCTAAAAACAAAAACCCTGCTGGTTGTAGACTAGATTAATAAATAACAATGGAGGCAGACAGAAACATTGCATAAACTGCAACTCAGAGAGGCTTACATTTATAGAAGTACTATTAAAAGGCTAGCTTGATGAAGCGGTATTTGGAGAGCGGGTGCCTGGTGAACACAGGTTGGTTCCTAATGTTTGAAAGAGGATTCAAAGTAAGTTACTATGAGTAAAAAAAATGACAAGAACCCTCAAATGTACACTGTACAGCAGATAAAACAAGTACATTGACATGTCTCAGGCAGATCCATAAACCTGCCCTTCTACATAGTCATTCAGAAAAGATATCCGCACACCAAAATTCACTGACCAGCAATTGTGGTCACCATATCACTGCACAGCGCCATCGCAGTAGCGCCCACTATGGACACCCGCGACTGACTTCAAGTACTTGTGACAGTGCTTTGTGCCATCGCCGTAAGTATAAGCGCAGCCTTATTCATCGATGTTTCACTGCATACAGTAGCTACAGCTTCACCAAGACCCACAGAATGCGAGGATATGGTGATATATAAAGGTGAACCACAAACAAAAACCACCTGATAAAATGTTACTCCTTCATCTTTGGGACCCCATAGTGATGTGCCTGTGTTTAGACATGTTCCTGGGAGCAGCCTACGAGCCCAGTGCTAACAGAATAGTGTGAACAAGGAATATTATAAACTGAAACTAATTAAAGTCAACGGTAGAATTCAAAATCTAAATCATTTTTTCAGTTGTACACTTGATTTTAATTTGTTTCAATAAATCTGGATAATGACATGTAAATAAAAATAACAGTTGTGGTGCATTTGCATGTCTCAGACAGGTCTGCAACCCTATCTTTCCCTATTATCGCTTAGCAAACGGTGCTTCCACTGCAGCTAGGGATTCTGGGTAAGGACATGCAAATTAGCACAGTGTGTCACTCTTTATTTCTTATCCATTTTAACATTGACCCCGTCAGCTTATGCCTGGGTTAAAGAAGTGCATTGCCAGTAATACCTACTCCCAGACAGCTGTTTCGATCTTCTGGGTCTCATCAGTGTGAGGCTGGTTATACTGGCTCTGCAATGTGAAGCTAGTACGTGGTTATTACCAAACATGATTTTTTTTTATGGTGGGTAACAAAAGTAACACAAACATTGTACAGGAAACAAAAATACCACTTGCAAATGAGCACTCACAGTGAGTCATTTATCCATTTTAACATGGATCCCTATAAGCTTATACCTGCCGTATTACACAGCTTTTTCAGCAATGTCAGGGTTAAAGACGCGTATGGTCAGCAATCCTACTCACAGATGACTATTTCAAGTGCTTGTTTGCATGTTGTTACCCAGAATCCCTGACTGCAGTGGACACATTGTATGCCCAGTGGAGATTTATGGAATTGCCTAAGATATGAATGTGCTCAAACTGTACGTGTTTTTTCTTTCTTAATTTGCCGTTCTAAGAGGGTAAAACTATAAAGACTGGTGGAGTAGAAAGGCAGCAAGCTCACGCACAGCATACTCTTAGGGCTCTTAATAATCAACATGCTGCAGTAATTCCTAAAGATCAAATGAAATAGTTTGTCTTGTACAGTTTGGACCCCTAGCTTCCACAAGAGAATTACTTTACTGTAGTTATGGTTCCACTGAGAAGTGTTTTCTCACATACTACAATACTGCAGTGTAAGCCAGTGAATTGAGGCTACAACATTATCATTTATTTCCCCTGACGTGTCAACGTAGGTTTGACAATAATTAGGTTGCTTAAAATTAAAAATGGCAATGCTGTCTGGAGCCACAGTGGACCATTTTGTCAAGTAGTAATAACCTGCTGTCACAATTTCTCATGAGCCAAGAGTTTTCTTGTCCTATTTTGCATGTACATCTACTGACATTACCAAGATTGTTTCTTGAATTATTCTGAAATAAATAGTGACAAAATATATATACAAATACAGTGCATGTATGTACATGACAATTTGAATAAACAATGAAGGAAAAAGCATAAATAAATAAGCATAACATTTGCAAGAAATAATCAACTGAAGTCTATCCAGTTCTATTGAATCTGCCAAATAAACATGTACTTGACTATAATGTGTCAAGTAATGTATTCTTGTCTCCCAGTGAAGGGCCATTTTTGTAGCAACATTTAGGCTGTGATTGCAGCTCTGAAAATGTATGCGCTTTTGAGCTATCAAATGTGGTTGGGATGCAGTAAGGCCCTGCAGGAGCTCTGAGAAGGATATGCAATGCAGAACTGAAAGCATTAGGGGATGAGCTATAAAGGAAATTCATTGGGAACTGTCAACAAATATATAAGAAAAAAAGAAATGTTTTTTACTTTATTCCCAGTGTACTGTAAAACCAAATGTAAGAAACATGTTAAGCATTTCGTCAAAATCCTATCAAATGTAATGGACAGCAAAGGGGCAGATACATTTTGCATGTTGATGTACTGTATTTGCAACACACCTCCTCCAAAACTAAAGCATATAGGGTAAGATTTACTAAGCTGTGCTATTTGATAAGACATATTTCAGTATGAATAAGCAGTCAGGTGTCTTCCAGTGCAGGAAGGTGTCTTGGAATAGCATCGCTTAGCAAATATAGGCCATAGTGTAATTTTCGCTTTGCTCTGCATTATGGGGATTTAGTGACTTCTCATTGCAAAGCGGTACATCTCTCCGCAGCACTGGAAAGATCATGGATTGGGTATTAATTATTGTATGGCACATTCATTCTCACAATAGCATACATGCCATCCTTCCTGATCAACAAGGGAGACTCATGACTTGGGGGTCAGTCTTCCTCCTTCCTCTCACTTGACTGGATTTCCCGATTTTAGACAATTGAAGAAAAATTAATAACTCAGACTGAACACACTCCCCAATGAGGCTCCTAGACAAGTCAAATCCATCTCCAAACAGAGAAGACCTGCCTACAGAACTCAGGAGAAGGAATGGTCTGCAGCGAAGCGCAGCCAACTCCATTGGCCACCAATGGAGATAAGGCTAGCAGCAATCAAGAGATGGGGTTCATGTTGTTTGGGGGAATGCCAATGACATTCTGGGTGGAGTTACATCTCATCCGCCAAACTAAAAAGGCTGTTGTGTATGCAATAATGTAACACCTGTGGTACATGGAGGCCTTGGCCATCCAACCTTGAAGTTGGGTCCGACTTTCAGGTGAGCTGAACTACCAGCATCGGATGGACCCCCAGCGCCCCGGGATACTTGTCCTTGCTCTCCTCACAGGCCTTGGCTGTAGTTCTAGTCAGAAATATTTAATTTAAATATTTTTGTACAGATCCCAATATAACACACTTTTTGTTCATTGCACCTTGATACTTAAGGTATATGTATGTTTTGCATATGCAATGTGTGTAATTTCAGATATTTGTGAATGTGAAGTGTTACAAGTAGAAATTCACACAAATTATAATGTTGACAAATTGTGAACTTTTGGGAAATCAACATTAATACAGTAAGTATTTGCCATGCTTTACAAATGAAGGATTTGTTGTAAGAAAGTGCCCTCTTCAGCAATTTGTTTTTAAAAGTACCTTTGGCATTTGGTTGAAGTTCGAGTTGGAAGCGAGTGATCTTGTGGTGCGATGTTCATGGATGGGAATAGGAGTCACCTGGCCTCCAAACTTTATTGCAGGCAGCTAATGTATGATGATGGCTGATTATTGACTTTACACAGTTACAGTATTTATTTATAAAATGTTTTACCAGAAAGTAATACTTTGAGAGTTTATTTATTTATTTATTTATAAAATATTTTACCAGGAAGTAATACATTGAGAGTTACCTCTCGTTTTCAAGTATGTCCTGGGCATAGAGTTAAGATGACTCTAGTAAGGAGTAGGATTCTGATTAACAACTGGCCTCAACCGCCTGAGTGTGCAAGGGCACTTGTAACCTGCCCCCGACCGGGCCCAGATGAGCACCTGGCCTTTTTTACCCACTGTATAATTGCCCCAACTGTGAGGAGTTGAGGGAAGATACATACAGTACTGAAAAAGGGTATGTTTTTTTGGGAGGTTAGGCTAACGGAGGGTAAAGTTTTTGACTGTGGCTTAATATCAGTTTTGCGAGGGTTGTACAGTTTCGATGGCAGGGATTAAGGTAGGAAATGTGTAACAGACAGTTTGGTAGCCAGCTGTCTTGCAAGTCAAGTACAGAGACCAAAATCAGTGAAATGGGGAATTTCCAGGTTAAAATGTGTAATTTTCATGGAAAAGTACTGATATTTTAGTAGTGACGTTGACGAGATGCTGAAGCTAAGATAATCAGTGAGAATTACTCCAGAGAAAATCAATGAGACTTGACAAGTAGTCAGTCAAAAAGACAGTCAGTAAGCTACTGTAGTGCCGAATATTCTAAAACAAACCTGGGGCAATCTCCAAAAAGTGCTGCAACATTTCCCACATTTCTGCACACAGACTTTGTAATACTTTGAGAGTTTATTTATTTATTTATAAAATATTTTACCAGGAAGTAATACATTGAGAGTTACCTCTCGTTTTCAAGTATGTCCTGGGCCTAAGATGACTCTAGTAAGGAGTAGGATCCTGATTAACAACTGGCCTTAACCGCCTGAGTGTGCAAGGGCACTTGTAACCTGCCCCCGACCGGGCCCAGATTAACAGCGAGGGTCCCTGTCAGTCCCATTCAAACTGAATGGGACTGCCAGGAACCCCTGCTGTGTTAATCCGATGGGCCATTAGTCTCTGCAGAAATGTCACTGATATGTACCCAGCATGTACCCAGCATATACCGGGCTAGTTTAAGGCAAGTTTAAGGCAAGTTTTAGAATACTCGTTGGCTCGTCTGTATATATAACGATTTATTCATATTGGTTAATATTCCTGCCCTGTTATAAAATGTTACCTCTGTAGAGCATTTAATGTCAACACGGCACTAAACCATAACTGACATAACAGCTGCTGCAGTAAATATCTCTGGAGCTGAACCCCATTAATTACAGTTCTGGAGACCCCCTGTTTCTCGAGACACAGACCTTCAAACCGGGTGCCAGGATCTCAGCAAAGTCCAAAAATCCCCTGTCACGCTGGCCAATAGGAAGCCGGACCTGATTACATCATGGCTTACTATTGGCCCACAGGGTGCGGGAGCATTGAAACGCCACCACAACATGACATGAACCCTGCTAGCCAAGCGGCTTCTGGAACCCCCTATGGATGTAAGTATCTCCAGAAGCAAGGGGTCTCTGGAGCTGAAATGAATGGGGTTCAGCTCAAAAGACCCCCTGCTTCAATCCTATGCTAAAAAAATAAATAAATCGCAAAACAAAATCACACACTTGGATTGCCTCTTTAATATGTATTTATTTATAGAAAGAAAATACAATTAACGTATATGTAGCCCCTTTTCCCCGTGTCTAAGGGAACTACGTGTGCTGCCGTTACCTGTGGCTCACAGAAGGCCTGAGCCTTTGCAGCTGGGAGCCTGGGGTGAGCTCTCATTCTCTTCGGTGCAGCGCCTTCACCTCTGAGAGGTATCCCAGCGCAGCGGGATAACCCCTTTCAGGACCACTTACAGTGAAATGATACACACACCAGTATATAACAAATGGTTTACTGACAATAGAATAACGATATGATGGTACCATACAATATAACACACACAATACAATAATAACAACACAGGGTGAGTGGCCCCCAAAGTACCTAGGGTGCCTGGCACCAATAACCCTGGTGTCCTCCCCCAATGAGAGTCATTCCCACCATGTGTAGGGAGTAGGGCTACCCCTGTGGACCATTGGTGCACTTTACCTCCCTGGGCACTCCTGTGCCCAGATACCGCTGGATGAGCCCTGTCCCCTGTGAGCCACCATACCTGCAGCGCACGCAGACGCGGAAGTGCTAATGACGGCGCCATTGACCTTGAGGATTGGAGGATCCGAGCCAGAGGCGCAGGGGAGTACATCAGAAGGACTCCCCACTCCGGTGGATTTCGGATGACCCAGAGAAGCATGAGTGTGCCCTTATAGCACTCATTGCGTTTTTGAGATTGGGAAAATGTGAGTGTGCCTTTTTCCCATCCTATCTATAAGCATGTGCAATAAACTGTATCACCCTATGTTTTCTTTATGTATACTTTAAGAGAAAGTTATATGTGACCAGATACTCTCCTGAAATATATATATAGCCATGCATAATAATGGTATACTACTTTCCTCTCTGTTGGCAGTAAGTCCTGATAAGTACGGGTATGCCAGCAGTAGTTATGGAGGTTTTCCCTCACACCCTGGTTGAGGTGCCCTATGTATGGAGGGGAGTGGCTGTATGCTCTGAGTCCCTGGATAGTGACATCAGGGATGCGCCTGCCTCCTGAAGTATATAAGGCACAACACCGTTAGTTAGTGTGTTCCAGCAGCTATGCGATGTAGCTGGTAACTTGTATTTTCCTTCATAAGGGATTGTAGGAACACTTTGTGACCCTAGTGCAGTAACTAGCTGTCCAGGTTGACCAATCAAGCCTGTCTAAGCCACTCTGTGTCCAGGGACCTGGCACCGAGAGGATCTCCCTAGGAGAAGAGGGAATCCCACTTCAATTTGGGAGGGCGTACCTTGCAAAGGGACAGCACAGAGAGATGTGCGGCTAGAGCCGGCAGCTGCATGGGGCAGTCTGCTACATCCCAATCTACAATAAAGATGACCTTGTTAATGAAACCCCCACTGTGTGAGTGTGAGATTACTCGGCAGTGGCAGTCACCACCAAGAAGGAGTTCCTCACCAGGACCATCTCCCTGCGGATGCACAGACCCTGATGAGGTGGAGGCGCTGCACATGATGTAAGTTGAACTCGCACCCACTACCTCAGCTACCTGTCCTGATGACATCCCCTAATACCATCAAGCGGGAGACTCAGGAGTCCTGTTGCCTACAGGTGCACCACCACACACGAACACGTAATGGGGGTTGGTTGTTAGAGTACCCGGGCCAATGTGAGATTGGGGGGGGGGGAAACCTGTTACATATATGTGAGTGGTTTGTTCACTTATCATCTGAGCACAATTATCAGTTTTACTGGGTACCACTGGTTTATTTATTTAAGTAGGTTGCACTCTATTGCGCTTTAATTCTTTCCCTTTCAATTCCTGTGTACAGTTTCTAGAGACTGTTTATTTAGAGCTGCACAGAGAAGCCTTATTATTATTGTTGTTATTTATTTTGTGCTTCTCTTATTTCACCATTGGCAGGGATGAGTGCAAGTTTTATTTATTTTATTTCTGTTTTATTTTAAATGGCAAATGCACTATTATCCATATCTGGTTAATAGTAATTTTGCCCACTACTGTACTGTATGTATTGGGGGGAGGGAGGGGGGATGTATTTATTTGAATGTATTCATATATAGATTTTTTTTAGGCACCGGATTGGTACCGCAAGTCAGCGAGTCACCCTCGGGGACCACACAAGGACCCCCGAACACCCGGGGAGACCACTATGGACCCCCGGGGCAGGGACCACCCGAGGAGCCCTGGACACCCCCGGACACCACCCACGGGGACCAACTGAGGTTCCACAGACACCCACGGGGACCACCCGAGCCCCCCGCTGGCCTCTGGTATCATTCCTGTGCATAAAAACAAAAAAAATTGCTTTTATGTGTGTTATGGGGGTATAGGGGTTGTTGGGGGCACAGGGGGTGGGTGGGTTGGGTATTGGTGGGTAGTACATATTGCAATGTTTATTGGGGGCATTTGCCCCCAATAAACCTACTATTGTGCCTTAACCCCTTCATTGCCTTTGCGGCTATCAGCTTAGGTAATGAAGCTGCTTTAATGTAAGTTATATTAATAGTATGCGGGGCCTGTATCTCGGGAAGTATGGGGTCCGCGAGGCTGAAACCAATGCGGTTCAGCTCAGGAGATCCCCTGCTCATTTGCACTATTATCAAAATCAATATTTTTACTGCACGATCGCCTGTAAGAGTCGTGCATGGAGACGCAGCGCCTCCATGCAGCTCTTACATGCTGATTTTTTTCTATCAGCTATCGCGCTATAGAATATGTAGCACAATAGCACTGATACAAAAAGCAGGTCACACGACAGTGCATTTTGTTGTCCGACTTTAAAAATGTCCTTCACTTCTAAGTAAATCCCGCTTTTGGCTTCATGTCTTATAGCACGATATAAAAATGCATTGTCTTACGCAAAAGCACTGATTTTATCACTGCTTTGTGACGAGGCCCCAGTGTATTTACTTCTTCTCCATAAGGAGCAACAGGTGCGGGGCTAGCTCTGGTGGAGGACTGCCTGAGGTGCACGGGTAGTCCTTCCCGCCCTGGCACACCCGCTCAAAAAATGCAAGGGGTTGGGCGGTGGGTTTCAGCGTAGGAGGCGCATTAGTGTGCACCTCAGTTCTGACCTGGGGTCACAGTGCTGCCGGGCCAGAGCCATGCCACTGGTGCTCACACTCCCCCTCCCCGGACAGTGTGGTGCTGCTTAGGGGCTGTGGAGGTAGTGGCGAGCTACTCACTGGCAGCTGGCGACGGTTGACGATTGACGGGTTGGAGATCCCTGCTGTAGATGGTCTATAATTTATAGATCAGCTAACTGCAAAGATGTGAACTATTTAATATATTAGATGCACAATATAGTGTCCTCAATCTATATAATTATAAAATAATGTATGATATAAATACATCAAATACTAATAATTATATGCTAAACATGATTAAAAAAAAGAAGCTATCTTTAACACTAACAATTAATTTTTATATACTGTAGTTAGGTAAGATCTGCGTTATGATCTGTAATGAATGGCTAACCTTAAGATCTTACACTTTATACCTGACAACCGTTGGACTGGGAGGTAAAGTGATTTGTTCATGCTTGCAAAGAGTCTGTGAATAAACACGGAGTCTCGAACTGGGTTCTTCCACATCAAAGACTAGTCTGTCTACCACTCCTCCCTGTAGTAGGTTGATAAACTGTAATGTAGCATAGCAAGCTGCCGCAAATGCCGCAGGTACACACCACATGAGAAGGCAAAAATGTGATTCTGGGAAACGTGATGACAATTCTGTGCTTATATAACATTTATCTTATATTCTATGTGAACATCTGTTACAAATTGGGTTTGAATGCTGTTATGCAAGCAAACTGCTGCACACATTTTTTGTCCCACACATGGTTTTTCTTTGGCTTTTTACTTTTGTCATGTTTTTTTGTTTCCCTCTTATGAATGCAAACATTTCCTTCATCTTCGTCATTTATATCTAGTCAACTTTGACATAAAGAAAACATAATACATTAAGAACAGATTCAAATGAATTCAATGCATAACTAGAACCCTTCCTTTCTGGACAGATATAACAAAGGCAATATGTTGATGCTCCCAAAAAAAGCTTTTCAATCAATTTTCCAAAGGGGCCTGATCAGAAAAAAAATCTGTGAGCAGGAGGACAGGAAGAGTATTGCAATATAATTCTAAATATATAATGAAGATAATACCCCCTCAGAACATGTCATTAACTGTCCATTAATGCCACGAGTGGAGGAGTTGAATTTACCGAAGTTTTTCCCCTTCAACTCTTCCCCTTGGGGCATTGATGGACAGGTAATGCCCAGCCCTGAGGGAATGAATACTGTCATGATATCATGAGATATTAGGTATTTGAATCAATCTGGTGCTTCAGGGGTTAATGTGGCTCCAGTTTGATTTTACAAATACAAAAAAATGTTTTATGGCCTGTTAAACTATTGGCCAGGCCTAGTTTTAGGACTGATAGAATGTAGAGATAAGAAGATATGTTTTGCCAGAGATGGGAGTAAATTATGGTTCTCCCGACACAAACGTGAATGTACTTTCAAAGCATTCCTGGAAGGTTCTACGCAGTGCCAGGGGGCGTGACTATCCCATACCATCCAAAAGATATGAAATATGGAATCATGGATTTGATAACTATCCCAAAGTATAACGTTTTGATATCTGCATTCGTGGCAAGGAGACGAATGCAATGAGGACAGGCACGTCAGGTCTAGCAGGTAATAAGGGACAGACATCCATTTGTCGCTCAAATTTAGGGATCATTTAGGGGAAGTTATGAGTGCGTTTATATATTGAGGCAAACCTTAAACGTTGTTTGTTTTTTCTCTGTCGTAAAACCATCAATCTCTCAGATGATTTACGACAGGGATGGACATATGTTGTTTCAATGGGGAAAAATAGTACATAAGACTTAGAAAGGTATTATGAAAATCAGGAAAGCAAATATGCTTAACCATGGCTGTGCTCAAAGCTGTGACCATGCAGCAAGCTTAAGCCTATAGGGAACCATGTTAAAAATGGTTTTTGAGGCAAAAAGTGGCACTGTGTGCTCATTTGCATGTCATTTCCTAGAATCCCTTGCTGCAGTGGAAGTGCTATATGCTGGGTGATAATGGTGAAAGGTGGGGTTGCAGACCTGCCTAAGACATGCAGATGAGCATACAGTTGTATTTGCATATTTGCTTTCCTGTGGAGGGTTTTTGTCATTTTTTTTACTCACCATAACTTAACCCAGTATTATGGTATAGCCTATCCCATAGCTTCTTTGCATACCCAGTCAATCAACCCCACACTGATGAGACCCATTAAGGTCGAAACAGCTGTCTGTGGGTGGTTTTCTGGGTATGCACCTTAACCCTGGCTGTGCTCAAAGCTGTGACCATGCAGCAAGCTTAAGCCTATAGGGAACCATGTTAAAAATGGTTTTTGAGGCAAAAAGTAGCACTGTGTGCTCATTTGCATGTCATTTCCCAGAATCCCTTGCTGCAGTGGAAGTGCTGTATGCTGGGTGATAATGGTGAAAGGTGGGGTTGCAGACCTGCCTAAGACATGCAGATGAGCATACAGTTGTATTTGCATATTTGCTTTCCTGTGGAGGGTTTTTGTCACTTTTTTTACTCACCATAACTTAACCCAGTATTATGGTGTGTATATATATATATATATATATATATATATATATTTATTTATTATATACCCCGCCCCTAGTCCTGCCCCCAACACCGCTTTAAAATAAAATATATAAATAAAATACATTTAATAAATTCCTAGTCAGAACAACATTTGTTTTTGACATAAATGTATTTATTGTATTACATTATACTACAATTAGGGGTGTGTGTGTGTGTGTGTGTGTGTGTGTGCGTGCGTGCGTGCGTGCGTGTGTGTGTCTCAATGTCGGATCTAGAAATAAAAGCCAGATGTGAATGACTAGTTTCCTGAACCCCTTAACCAGTGTCTGGACGTCGGCGCTTCACAGAGAGAGACAGACAGAGAGACAGACAGACACACACACACACAGAGAGAAAGAGACACACAGAGAAAGAGAGAGAAAGAGAGACACACAGAGAAAGAGAGAGAAAGAGAGACACAGAGAAAGAGAGAGAATGAGAGACACACACACTGAGAGAAGGAGAGACAAAGAGAGAGTGCGACAGAGAGCGCGAAGAAGAGAGTGCGACAGAGAGAGCGAAGAAGAGAGTGCGACAGAGAGCGCAAAGAAGAGAGTGTGACAGAGAGAGCGAAGAAGAGAGTGCGACAGAGAGAGCGAAGAAGAGAGTGCGACAAAGAGGGAGAGGGTGACAGGGAGAGGGTGACAGAGAGAGGGAGAGGGTGACAGAGAGAGGGAGAGGGTGACAGAGAGAGGGTGACACAGGGAGAGGGTGACACAGGGAGAGGGTGACACAGGGAGAGGGTGACACAGGGAGAGGGTGACACAGGGAGAGGGTGACACAGGGAGAGGGTGACACAGGGAGACTGAGAGGGTGGGTGACACAGGGAGAGGTTGACACGGAGAGGGAGAGGGAGGGTGACACAGAGAGCGGGACAGGGTGACACAGGGAGAGGGTGAGAGAGGGAGAGGGGGGTGACACAGGGAGAGGGAGGGTGACACAGGGAGAGGGAGGGTGACACAGGGAGAGGGAGGGTGACACAGGGAGAGGGAGGGTGACACAGGGAGAGGGAGGGTGACACAGGGAGAAGGAGAGGGTGACACAGGGAGAGGAGAGGGTGACACAGGGAGAGGAGAGGGTGACACAGGGAGAGGGTGACAGAGAGAGAGGGTGACACAGGGAGAGGGTGACACAGGTAGAGGGTGACACAGGGAGAGGGAGGGTGACACAGGGAGAGGGAGGGTGACACAGGGAGAGGGAGGGTGACACAGGGAGAGGGAGAGGGTGACACAGGGAGAGGGTGACAGAGGGAGAGGGTGACAGAGGGAGAGGGTGACAGAGGGAGAGGGTGACAGAGGGAGAGGGTGACAGAGGGATAGGGTGACAGAGGGAGAGGGAGGGTGACACAGGGAGAGGGAGGGTGACACAGGGAGAGGGAGGGTGACACAGGGAGAGGGAGGGTGACACAGGGAGAGGGAGAGGGTGACACAGGGAGAGGGAGGGTGACACAGGGAGAGGGAGAGCGTGACACAGGGAGAGGGAGGGTAACACAGGGAGAGGGAGAGGGTGACACAGGGAGAGGGTAACACAGGGAGAGGGTGACGCAGGGAGAGGGTACACAGGGAGAGGGAGACACAGAGAGAGGGAGACACAGGGAGAGGGAGAGAAGGTGACACACGCACAGACACACAGACACTAACTCTCACTCAGACAAACACACACACACACACACACAGTCTGTCACTCACACACACAAACACTCACCCGCACGGCAGGGGGGGTGCACATGGCAGCGGGGGCCTCCGCACGGCAGGAGGGCCTCTGCAAGGGGCCGCACCCCCTCCAGAGTCGGACGCCGACGCTGATAGAATGGAGAAGGCCGGTAGGGGATTTCCCCTGCTTAGAGCAGGGAGTCACACCGGTTAGGGGATTTCCCCTGCTAACAGCTGAGCTGGCCATCAGAGCAGGAGAAGAGCAGGGCTCGGGGTTTTCATTAACAGCTGAGTGCTTGTGTGACAGATCCGCAGACTTCCACCGAGGCAGCACACTGACGCCGCGTGGGGTGAGGAGGGGGGGGTCACGGAGGCCGGGAGAGATTGGGGTGAGGGGGGGGGGTCACAGAGGCCGGGAGAGATTGGGGTGTGGGGGGGTCACGGAGGCCGGGAGAGATTGGGGTGAGGGGGGGTCACGGAGGCCGGGAGAGATTGGGGTGAGAGGGGGGCCCCCGAGGCCGGGTGAGATTGGGGTGAGGGGGGAGGGGGTGGTGGATGGCACGATGGGAGGGGGTGACGGATGGCCTGATGCGAGGGGGGGCGGATGGCCCGATGCGAGGGGGGGCAGATGGCCCGATGCGAGGGGGGGCGGATGGCCCGATGCGAGTGGGGGCAGATGGCCCGATGCGAGGGGGGGTGGATGGCCTGATGCGAGGGGGGGCAGATGGCCCGATGGGTGGGAGGGGCAGATGGCCCGATGGGTGGGAGGGGCGGATGGCCCGATGGGAGGGAGGGGGGGTGACAGATGGCCCTGCAGGGGCCTGAGGCAGACAGGCGTGGAAGGGGCTGGCTGCCGGAAGGGGGAGGAGTGGAAGCGCTTTGGGGCTATGTATGAACTGTTGCATGCTCTGAGAGAGTATTTACATTTTCAGACACATTTTGCGACAACAGATTTTTGTGTGCCAAGTACATTGTTTTTTCTATTATAACCAGGGACCTGAGACCCTGGCAGATATATTAATTTACATATTTTATTTGCAAAATTCTTGGTTGGTTGACAGTGTATAGGTATGATTGCAATTGAGTTAGGGGTTAATATTAACTAATTGAAAGTACATTGCGCAGGAGAAAGATGAGTTGGCTAGAGTAGCTGTGTGTATTAACCGTGGTTGCATTTCTAAGTCACGTGCTGACTTGTGTGCTGTTCGTGACAGATGGTATATGGGGACGGATTGAGGGGAGATATTGTTAATTAGAGCTACCTTTGCAAAGGTGAAAATTGGATCAGCTAGAGATCTGTGTATTAACCCTTGTCCCATATGCTGGTAATGTGCTCACAGGTGTGCTATACGTGACAAATACGATTAAAGGCTATAGTCTATCATTATTATTGTTATTATATTTTGTGTGTTTGGAGTCAGCTTTTTTCAATGCTGGATGAGAAATGATTCATGTTGGTTAAGAAGTATTTGCATGTCTTTCAACCAATGTTTAATAAAATAGTTCCCTGTAAATGGAACTCATACAAAATAAGATTAATACATTTGCAAAGGCTTTTCTGCCCCTTCACCACAGTGCGGAGTGATATATAATTACAGTTATGTGTTTTTTTTTAATTCCATGTTACATTCATAATAGCATTATTTCTAGGAATAGTCTACAAGGAAAAAGTATAGGAATTAACTGTTTCATTGCGTGTCATCAAGAGATGTATCTGATAATATATCGTGATTTTCATGTAATAAACAACTGTATACTACTCATTACACAATTTCAACCCATCCATGAGGAGATTCCTTCAAAGGATTTTTAGAATGGTGCAGACATCTTTGGAACTGAAGGGGGAAAGCAGTAAAAACTCATGCACGCTTAGGCATGTCTATTTGCAATCAAATTCCTATCACTCTTTCCCCGTATACTTGCTCTTTGACCTTAGTGAGCCCACTCTGCCGGGCCATGACCAATGGATTACCCTTGACCTAAAGGAGGTGATACATTCATCTGTTGCTCTTGTCTCCGAGACACAAAATACTTCTAGTGTGCTTTGGACAGCAAATAGCCCAAGGTCATTTTGCTTTGTCAGGATGTTAGCTCTGCTCAACTGTTGCAACAGCTTGTAGCTATATATAGTATGGCCAAAGAGGCTTGTGACCACTGGTCATCCATGCATTAAAAGAATGTATAAACAAAAAGGACATATTACATTTAATCTGTTTTCAAAAGGTTTTGTTGTATAACAAAATAAAGTGGTAATTTTAAAACATAAAGCCCCAGTGCTACAACCAAAATGACAAATTATATAGTTAAATACTTATCTGTGGCCAAAGTATTTTAAAACCATCACATCAACCCGGTTCAGGTTTATTTTTTATATAGATACACTTTAAAAAAAAAATTACTACACTTTTTAGAATTTAGGTATCCCTGATAGGTTATTGGCATATAATACAGTCACCCTTACTGTAGTCATTGCCACCCGTAACTTTTGACAAATCAGAAAACCTTTTAGCCTTTATAGAGAAATATCGGATTGCTCCATTTTAATGGCTGGCTGTCTTACTCACATGCGAATCATATGCTAATGAGCCGTTAACCTGACATCGCAAATCTTCAGACCTCTGTCAATGTCAGAGCATGGAAATAGCGTTGCGATAATTTGGTCAAAATAAAACCTGCTGTAACCCACACCCAGACCAGATCATAGCATTATTTCTGGGAGTAGTCTACAAGGAAAAAGGGCAGGTCTAGCGTGGTACCCAAAACATTGTACGGAGTATAGGACTTTCATTACGTGTCATACAGAGATATATATTATGGATCGTATAAATGTCTGAAACACATGAAGTGATGCATCTGATAATATATCATGACGTTCATGTAATAAACTATACTATGGTTTTTAGTGATTAAAGTGAAATTTGTTTTTGTGACCAAATATGGTATATAATCTTGACAGTATTACGTATGGGTGTACAATAATGTGTCTACATATTGTAACAATAATTATCAAGAGACAGAAGTTGGGAACAAACCTTTTATTCCCACACAGTTACTTCACTGTGTGTGAAAAATAAATTTAAAAATAATTGACATGGAAAACAACATCACAACTATTTACAATAAATCATCTCCCCTTTTTGAAGTGAAACTTCCTTAGTGGCACCTCATTCGTGATGGGGCAAAAATGGATTGTGGAGACAGAAATGAAACGGATGTGACGTCAGTGCTGGCAGTTGAGGCCGGGCTGTGTTCTGGCTCAGCCCGACCCCAACACTGACATCACACCCGCTCCACAAATCGCTCCTAATGGACTGCGCTCCCTCTACACAGCCACAGACATGCAGCGGCGGCGGCGGCGATAGCCGCCGGCGCCGCTCCTAACGTCCGCAATTTCCCCTAGGTGGAGATGCGCACGGGCGGCATCCGGGGCAACCCGCTGACCGGCTCCTTGGACCAGGCCCGCTCTCTGTCCCAGCCGCACGCTCTGCCGGGCTGGTGACTCAGACAGAGCCCCCCTGCGCATGCCAATCGTCCCACACGTCCGTCGCCGCCGTTCCTAACTGCCGCCGCTGCCCACGCCCGCTGACATGCGCGGTAGTCATGGCGACGCTCGCTGACAGCTCGGAGACCTCCTTGCGCTGCCGGGTGAATGAGGAGGACGGCTTTCCCCCCCTCCTCCTCCTCCTCCTCCTCCCCCGCTCCACATTTACTCACAGCCGAGATCCTGCATTAGTGCGGCTGCGCCGAACTGCTGCTGCTCTCCGCGGGGGCCGTGGACGTGGTGCGGGACGTGGTGAGCCAGAGCTCCTTCCAGTACTGCGGGCTGGTGACGGCGGTGAGCCCCGGGGAGGCCGAGGGGGCCACCAGCAGCTGGAGGAGTGGATGGGGAACATGAACTTCACGGCTGAGGTGATGTGGGCGCTGCTGCTGCTGATCCCGATCTCCCCGCACCTATTCCTGGCCCCGGCCTTCTCCTCTCTCTTCCCGCTGCTACCTGGCAGAGACCTGCAGGCTCTCAACTGCAGCTGGCCAGACAAGAAGAGGATCCCGGGGCTGGG
Organism: Ascaphus truei; assembly: GCF_040206685.1. NCBI lineage: Eukaryota > Metazoa > Chordata > Amphibia > Anura > Ascaphidae > Ascaphus > Ascaphus truei. The sequence goes on from NC_134483.1 coordinate 128,468,134, forward strand.
GGACGTGGAGCTGCCCTCCTTGCCCCCCGAGCTACAGCTTCACATCCGGAGACTCAACCGCCTGATGGAGGGTATTGGGGTGAGAGAGGAGTGCTTCTCGTGGGGCACCTGAGTAGGATCATTGCGGGGGAGCTGGCCAGCTATCCTCAGACGAGAAACCGCAGGAAGCATACACTGACACACACACACACAGACTGACACACATACACACTCACTCACTGACTGACACATACACTCACACACTCACTGACTGACACATACACTCACACATTCACTCACTGACTGACGCACGTACACACGCACTCACTGACTGACGCACGTACACACGCACTCACTGACTGACGCACCTACACACGCACTCACTGACTGACGCACGTACACACGCACTCACTGACTGACGCACGTACACACGCACTCACTGACTGACGCACGTACACACGCACTCACTGACTGACGCACGTACACACGCACTCACTGACTGACGCACGTAGACACGCACTCACTGACTGACGCACGTAGACACGCACTCACTGACTGACGCACGTACACACGCACTCACTGACTGACGCACGTACACACGCACTCACTGACTGACGCACGTACGCACGCACTCACTGACTGACGCACGTACACACTCACTGACTGACGCACGTACTCACTCTCTGACTGACGCACATACACACTCACTCGCTGACTGACGCACGTACACACTCACTCACTGACGCACGCACACCCTCTCACTGACTGACGCACGTACACACTCACTCACTGACTGACGCACGTACACACTCACTGACTGACGCACGTACACACTCACTGACTGACGCACATACACACTCACTCACTGACTGACGCACGTACACACACACTCACTGACTGACGCACGTACACACTCACTCACTGACTGACTGACGCACGTACACACTCACTCACTGACTGACACACACACCCCAGTGATGCGCCCCCAAGTGATGTGCCTACTCCCCCGCTGCCGAGCACCTCCCATGTCCCGTACCTCCGCTGGGGGGCTGGCTGCAGCAGGAAACACAGCCCACAGGTCCACCGGGGGGAGGAGACTCAGACAGAGTTCCCCGTGTCCGCAGCTACGTCGTGGTGGGGGTAGGTCACAGAGAGAGACATACACACCACAGAGACACACACACACACACACACACACACACACACACACACACACACACACACACACACACACACACTGACTGACCCACGCAGATACAAAGAATTCAGTTACTATAAATATAGATGTGCAAATAGCTAAAACATGTGGTCAAACTTTTGTGTTTTGGAAGTGAAATTGTTTTGTGATTTTTAATTAAAAACATCACCATCACAAATAAAATTTCTGTGACAAAAAACAAAGAAGTTTCACTTACTATGCGCGTGCTCAGCACACACAGCTTTTTTTTGTAGCAGAACTGCTAGACTCACTAGGCCCCACTGGAAACGTGTCGGTAACACGTGCGTTAATTGGAACCCACGTTATACTGTAGTCACGGCCGGCTGGAAAAATTGTGGGGCTTACCTTCTCTGGCGCGATCTCTTGCAGTCAGTATCCCTCCTCACGGTTCCGCGACATCAAATGGCGTTGCGACATGACAACGGGCTGCCCCGTGATGTTGCGATGTCATGCGGCATCCCATTATCATGGCAACGCGATGCCATTTGACATCGGGGTGCCATGAGAAGGGATACTCACTGCAAGAGATTGCGCAGGAGAAGGTAAGAGAAATACAGAGGCCACATACACTTACAGAAGTCAGCATCATTGCATTGCAGAATGGTAAAATGCTATATTTTGGTCCAGAACCCCCAAATCTCTCTTACCGATGTTTCTGAACCAGCTGTACATGGACCAAAGGAAAAATATACCATTGTAAAATTGCATGCTAACAGGTTAAAACATTAGTTTGCACAATTAATACTAATAAAAATAGAAATCCATGCATAGCTTATTTTGCGCCAGATTTATAAAAATTTTAAATGTTTTTATCGGTCAAATAAGTGAGATTCTTGACGAAATGTGCAAAACTAGCCAAAATGCAGTCCTGACATTTTTGTTTTGTCAAGCTTCAAAAAACTAATATTGATGTATATATTGTATTGTATGTCTTTATTTATATAGCGCCATTAATGTACATAGCGCTTCACAGTAGTAATACATGTGGTAATCAAATAAATAACAGATAACATAAATAACAGATCATAGGAATAAGTGCTTTAGACATAAACGTAACATTAAGGAAGAGGAGTCCCTGCCCCGAGGAGCTTACAGTCTAATTGGTAGGTAGGGAGAACGTACAGAGACAGTAGGAGGGAGTTCTGGTAAGTGCGTCTGCAGGGGGCCAAACTTATGTATCATGTGTTCAGAATATTCACAGTGCTATTCATATGCTTCTTTAAGCAAGTGTGTCTTAAGGTGGGTCTTAAAGGTGGATAGAGAGGGTGCTAGTCGGGTACTGAGGGGAAGGGCATTCCAGAGGTGTGGGGCAGTCAGTGAAAAAGGTTTAAGGCGGGAGAGGGCTTTAGATAAAAAGGGGGTAGAAAGAAGACATCCTTGAGCAGAACTCAAGAGTCGGGATGGTGCATTGCGAGAAATTAGGGCTGAGATGTAAGGAGGGGCAGAAGAGTGTAAAGCTTTAAAAGTGAGGAGAAGAATGGAGTGTGAGATGTGGGATTTGATCGGAAGCCAGGAGAGGGATTTCATGAGGGGAGATGCTGAGACAGATCTAGGAAAGAGTAGATTGATTCTGGCAGCAGCATTTACAATAGATTGTAGGGGAGACAGGTGAGAGGCAGGAAGGCCAGACAACAGGAGGTTACAGTAATCAAGACGGGAGAGAATGAGAGCCTGAGTCAGAGTTTTAGCAGTCGAGCAACAGAGGAAAGGGCGTATCTTTGTTATATTGCGGAGGAAAAAGCGACAAGTTTTAGAAATGTTTTGAATGTGAGGGGCGAATGTGAGAGAGGAGTCGAGTGTGACCCCTAGGCAGCGTGCTTGGGCTACTGGTTGAATGATCGTAGTTCCAACAGTAATGTGGAAGGATGTAGTAGGGCCAGGTTTGGGAGGAAGTATGAGGAGCTCTGTTTTAGCCATGTTGAGTTTAAGGCGACGGAGGGCCATCCAGGATGATATAGCAGAGAGACATTCAGAAACTTTGGTTTGTACAGCAGGTGTAAGGTCGGGTGTTGAAAAGTATATTTGTGTGTCGTCAGCATAGAGCTGATATTTAAACCCAAAAGATGTTAGTAGGTCACCTAGAGAGAGTGTGTACATAGAAAAGAGAAGAGGTCCCAGGACAGAGCCCTGGTGTACCCCCACAGAGAGATCAATAGAGGAGGAGGTGTTAGCAGAAGAGACACTGAAAGTACGATGGGAGAGGTAGGATGAGATCCAGGATAGAGCTTTGTTCCGAATACCAAGAGTATGGAGAATATGAAGGAGAAGAGGGTGGTCTACGGTGTCAAATGCTGCAGAGAGGTCGAGTGATGTAAAATTAATCTTAGATTTAGCAATTTTCAGGCTTTCAGCAACATATCACCATACAGCAACAAAACATGGTGTACAGTATGTGACATATTTATTGTCTCAGCAGTAAGAGAATCTGTCAATTTTAGAGAATCTAGCAAATTAGCATATTAAACGAAATTGCAATGCACTTGACCTAATGCTTGGTGAATTGCTTGGGAACTCTGACTAGGTTGCAAAATGTTTCACCATTAAAAAAATAAATAGAAAAACACAGCATTTTGCATGTTTTGTAAACATCTGCGAAAGTTTTGCACAGCTCTAGTTTTGGCCCCTGTATATATTATTCCTTACAAGTTAAGTGACAGGCTTTACGATTCCTTGTTCTCTTCACAAGAGTAATGATCTGATAGATCAACTTTATGAGATTACTTTCTGCCTCTAACCAATCCAATGATACGAGAGCCTGCAGCGATTTTCTCTGCAATGCATTGGAAACCCCTCCAGTTTAGACACTAAATACACACATTGTTGAGGAAAAAGGGAACCCCTTTAATTTTTCATCATATTTTGTATATTTTTCACTCAATCCCCATGAAAATGTGCAGAATTGTAGTTCTGTTATGTAGATTAACACTATTACAGAAGCACAACTCTTCTAATACAATGCCTTCCAGGCCTATCCTACCTCTTCTAACACAATCTTAATCTTGTTTGTACTGTACCTATTACATACAACAATAATCATGTATTATCTGTAACTGTCCATGAAATGTCTGTAAATTGTATGTGTAACCTCTGTTCATTTAATATAACCATTTATTGTCATCATAATTCTGTGCCCAGGACATACTTGAAAACGAGAGGTACAGTAACTCTCAATGTATTACTTCCTGGTCAAACATTTTATAAATAAATAATAAATAAAACAAATCAACTGATGTTAACTAAATTGATGTCACTTTATTCTGTCAACAAGTACCAGATACACTGTAGTAAGTTCATGTTCATTAAACGAGAAATAGGAGTTTTTCCTTCATAGCTCGCAAATGTGTTAAACTTTTGTAATCTAATCGGATACACTAATGTTACTGTAGGAAATGTGTGCAGAACTGATAACAGAAGACTGCTTTTGAAAAACAAATGTAGGGTATTATTTCACCCAAAGCATTAACATCATAAAATATTGCTTCTATTCAGCATATAAGGAGTAACATAAACAAACAGGCTTAGCTCCATCTGGAGTGCTGACTAATACCAGACTTTAGTCCCTATCTGTGGGTCAGAGGGCTGAGGCCCTTACCAACCATAACACAAATTTCAGGGTGGGGTAATATTTAACTTCAGGACAACTGGCTTCCTCCTGATGGTATAGGGGTTAGAAAGTCCAAGGGCAGGGTGCCCTGCACAGCAGCCCAGGAGGTCTGACTGTTATGCAGCGTGGTCCCTCTTGTGCGGTCCAGGTGTGCACAGCTTCCAGGATCAGAGAGAGCTGTGTAGTCACTACTGCAAGGTTTTTAAAGCTGCAGTTCAGTCTTTTTTTTTTTTTAATTCAATAGTTTCATGTGTGCAATCTCTAATTACCTAAAGAACTGTATAGCTGCCAATCAATTCGTTCTCCATGTATTCATCGGCGAAATTTGGCAAAATCTTTAGATATGGGATATGTTTTTCCTCTGCTTCTGTCACTCAGTGGAAGCTCATGAATATTCATGAGCACTCCTGCACTGACATGTGTTAGAGGGAGGGCAGGGCTGACAAAGGGGTGTGCCAGGGCTTGTGACAGGACATGAAGGGGCAGTGCCTTAGTAAATGGTTGTTAAAATAGAATACAAGAAAATTGGTCTTTCAAAGTTGTTTTTTTAAAAACAGAAAATGCTGCAAGTATTTTTTCTTACTACAGAACTGATTTATTAAAAAAAAACACATTCAGGATATTGACTGAACTGCAGCTTTCAAGTCTCCTAATGAGCAGCGAGGAGATAAATTAAGATGCTCTGTTTTAGAATTAACCTCCTTAGTGCTGCATCAGGCTATGTAAACAGGTTTCCCCTCTCACTATCTGACAGGTGATCCAGCCTGTTACAGTTAATATAAAGTTTGAGTTGAAAGTGTGTGCTCAAAATGTCCTACATCGGCTGAAAAGTACACCCAAAGACAAAAACACTACTGTCTGATTGCCTAATCCATAACGTCAATCCACCTGCTTCCACTCGTGAACAATACGTTGTTTTACTAAATCGTTTTTTCAGTCATCCTGGTGACCGTCCTTTATCTGAAAACATTTTATGTAAGCGTTTTGGACCATAATTCTTGTGCTATCTCAAGCACTTTATACCACTTCTTCGCTTAACGCCATTTTGTAACTACAGTATGCACTTGATGAGTTCATCATGTCTTCATCAATTCCAAAGAATATTGATTAGATTATCAAAAAATTATTAGATGTAATAATCTACTGTGACAGACCTATAATTGCTCACATTTTCATTATAAAAATTCTGCAAGATATGTCAAGAAATAAAAGGAGTCCCTTTTTCTTCTGAACACCGTGTGTATATACATACAGAACAGTATGTGTAAAGCACATTATCAGCTCTTATGTATTAATCTGATACTTAAGTGTACAACCGCGTCTCCCTTGTTCCTAACCCCACATTAAAAAGCGTTTCCCTACAGTAATTACATTATCCCTGCTGGTAAACTCTGCTCAGAAGGAATTCTGGGTGGCAGTATTCTACATGGGCTGAATACAAATAAGTCTGTGAAAAATGCCATCAAGTTAGGTGAAGAACAAAAGCAAACTGACTTCAAAGGAACAGGACCAAGAGGAATCTACAGTTCCCTAACATAAGGGGTTTAACAGGCTTGGGTAAATAGGTGACAAAGCAAGCAGTTATTGGGCCCTTTTTTCTCCCTCTGTATCACACAGGAGACGCTTTTAGAACAAATCATGATCAAAAAAAGTCGTTCTTTGATATCCGTTTGTGCCACGGCTGCTGCTAGCAGCATTTTGTTTCTCCTGATATTTCTCAGCTGTTCGTTGAGGCGTGAGAGTCCTCTCTGCACATGTCTGGAGTCTGGGCCGGCTTACTGCAACACACACACACACACACACTATGTCCAGCAAAACTCCACTGGTTTGTTATACATGATGAATTCTGGCCCACAGACCTCCAGAGATTAGAAAGCTGATCTGGTCTCTTCATCCTTACTTTGCTGTCGCACTCTTTCTGTTTGGTCACTGATGTGTGGCTCCCTTGCAAAGAAACCGTGAACTTGCCAACTGGCCAGTAGTTTTTTTTTCATGCATATTCTTTCTATTACCTAAGGATCTACAAGAAAGGGAAGGATAAAAAGTATAAAAAAAAAATACTCCCCCCTTAATACAGTAGTAAACTACATTAAAAAGAGAGGAGACGGAAAGAGAGAGGGGTATTGCAGAGGTACAGTACAGCAGGGAAGATAGAGAAAGCGTGTGAGGGAGAATGAGAGCAGGGCAGAGAGAGAAACAGTGTGTGAGAGGGAGATTTTAACTATATCAAAGATGCAGGAAACAAAGGGTGTCACCATTTGCTGCCGTTCGCTGCCGTTACACCTGCTCTGTTATTAGTCTTTGGTAAAATATTTGCAATGTATATTGAAGCATTTCCATCTTCACACATTACCTGATCTCACAGCTCTAATTCAGCATAATCCCACTTACTTCTTCCCCAACACCAACTCCTTCAATTAACAAGCAGCGATCCAAAACCCACCAACCTTCTCATCCCCCTGTACATTATGTCACCACTTACCCTTCCTTATAGATTGTATGCTCCTTGGGGCAAGGCGCTCCTTGGGGCAAGGCGCTCCTTACCTACCGTGAGAATATATGTTAATGTTTGTTATTTTATTGTTTTCGTCCTCCAACCCTATTGTACTGCTCTACAGAATATGTTGGCGAGTTACACATAACTGATAAGGATAATAATAATAATAAATGACTATTGTAAAATACTGATTACATATTGCAGGGAAGTAACCACCGTTCTCTGATTTGTTTCCTACATTGATACATATTGCTTGGCCCCCTGCAGACGCACTTACCAGAACTCCCTCCTACTGTCTCTGTACGTTCTCCCTACCTACCAATTCGACTGTAAGCTCCTCGGGGCAGGGACTCCTCTTCCTTAATGTTACTTTATGTCTAAAGCACTTATTCCCATGATCTGTTATTTATATTATCTGTTATTTATTTTATTACCACATTTATTAATACTGTGAAGCGCTATGTACATTAATGGCGCTATATAAATAAAGACATGCAATACAATACAATTGAGAGAATGGGATTTTACACAGGTCATTCATGCAAGGGCCTGCAAATAGAAGCCATAACAATAGTGTGGTATTAACATCCACCAATTTACAGCCACTTTGTCATGAGGAGTTGAGTTAAATTTTTAGACAAAAATAAAACAAACATTTTCCTTTTGCTGAAATGTTTTACTGAGGCATGAATTAAACCGAGAAAAATGATATCGCCAACTAATAATCAACGAGAAACATTGGGTATGTAGTTTAGATATCAATCTTTGTAATACAATCTTTGCTAATGTTTTTCCCCTATAAAGATGCCCGTCTACACTCTGTATCAGATAAGCTACTACTTACCTCCACAGGTGGCATCTATGGCCTAAGCAATTGCTTGGAGCCCCAAATTGTTCAGGGAGCCTCTAATAATGTATTTCTTAAAGAACCCTCCCTTTCACTCTAGTTACAGCTTCTTGAGTCCAGTAAGGGTTGGCATTATATTATTAACTCCCTCTGAGGGATCCATCAAAACAAAATTATGCTCAAAAAGACAGTTTACCTCAGACTGGCTGATAACGTGAAATACTCACATACAGTATATATATACTTGTGGATGGTTCAAAAAAACTTGACTAGAGGTAGCTCCTTTTTAGAAGAATAACACTGAGAAAGATTCTTGGTAGTAATTATACTGATATACTGATTTACTGATATCATGAGCTTAACACAAATGTAAGAAAAATAACAACCAGATAGCCACCTAAGGCAGATGATACAGAGAAGGAATAAACAGACAGGGCAATAAATGGATGAAAGGGACGGTGAGACACAGGACCATACACCCATCAGCAGTGTGCAGGGGGGTAAGGATGCAGGGGGGGTGGGGGGGAGAGGTACTAATTACAGATGTAGCAGCCTAATGTTCTTCTTGCTCATATTCATCAGAAGTACCTCTTTCTGGCCAAACTGTAGCCAATGAAAAGCTCTTACTGGTATGCCCATTCTACTGGAATAACAGGACGTTGCATAATTGTTTTCTTCCACTGTTTCAAGGAATTTTAGGTGGGCTACATATATAGATAAGGATTGCTTGAACACAAATTGACAGATGTCCTGTTGTTTTGTGATGTTGTGTTTCCCGGCCTTTGCTTGCCATTATTGGTGATAATAGTTGGTAGTAATAGGTTAAATTTGTTGGCCTGTCGGTCGGTGATTAGCACATGCCAACCTAAGCCTTTCACCAATTGTGCCACTTTCCTACCTCACTCTTAAATCGATTAAACAGTAAGTGAAGTAGAACTCAAATAGGGGTAAATCTTTCTAGGAAATTCAGTCATCATATTGGGTTTACATAGTTGAAACCGACATAAGGTAGACAATGTGCAATAGAGATGCATATTTGGTAGGTTGTATTAATGCTTCTAGATGTGACTAAACATTTGCAGATTGTCATGGTATTTAGTTATAGCTTATGAGGAATCATTTGCAATTCTGGGATACGTTGCTTAGTTTTTAATCTCCAAATATAACAGTGTCTCTTTACATGAAACAATTTTTATCGTAGGAAAAGTGAGGTGCAAACTTGGTTGACCATTCCTTTGGTAATTTGTAATATATTGTCACCACTCATCAATATCGATATACAGTACACAATCAAAGGTTACTAAAAGTTACCAAAGGAATTTAAGCACAGGTAGAAAATGCATAGAAAATGCAACAATTATAAGGAACCTGTTAGGTGTAAAGTTCAGCAACACAGTGTATTCAAACTTTTGTATAGCTTATCATTGATCTTCATCTAGAAGCAGTATAGTGTATTGTTGACCTTGCTCTTGAATCAAAGTTGTTTGGCCATTTAAGAAAAAAGGGAAAGTGCAATGATGCGCATTAGATGATAGTCTCAAGGAAGTAATTCAAGGAAAACCTCTCACCCATCTAATGAAAGGTGATTTCAGTACATACATGAGGCACCTTGAAAAGAGAGCAGCATAATTGAAAAGGCAATCCTCTCTCAAATTGGTACTCTCATTGGAGTTACTTGTTAACACCTGGGGATCCTAGCGAGCAAATGAAAGCTTCAGCAAGAGCATACGTTTTCTACAAAATCCTCTCTCATGTGTCCAGCCAAGGGTATAAAATAAGTCAGCACTTCTAAAAAGGCTGGCTTTTCACAGCCATCAGGAGCCTGCCAAGGCTGAACCTTGGAAGCGTGTTAAACTGTACATAGTAAGTAGTGGAGAGGAAAAAAAGATTAAAGAAAGAATACAATTCATGTGAAGAAATGGTTGTGACTCCAAAGAAGCAGATGATCTAAAGGAAGGAATAGATTCCCTTTAAACTATAGACTCGGCATACAATTCAAATGATTCCACATGCAGCTGGCATTGGCAGACAGCCACCCGCCTGCATATGAATAAAATCAAAGGAAAAGACCCTGAAGCTTAGACTTTTTAAAAAAAGAGAGAGAGAGAGGGAATAAAAATGTTGTTAACATTTCCCCCACTAATTATGGTATTGATGATCATCAATAAAAAAAAACATCTTAGAGATGTACAGTATCTCTGATTTTCTAAAATCACAATGGACGCATTACAAATATGATACTATATACTCAATCGCATAGAAATATCAAGGGAAGGGAAAAGGGGTGGGTGCTCTCGCATCAACCTTTAGCAGATTTGATAGTGGTGCAATAGGGACATATGGTACTGTATAATAATAATAATAATAATAATGAACAGGTTTCTTTTAGAATGCACTCAGTACTTGTGTGATGTTATTAGCATCTGTGATTAAAACACTTTAATCAGTAAATTATACAAATAATTAGGGATTGGTATTAACAAATCTATTGCCAATCCACAGACCGAACATACATACGTACAAACATATACAAATGCGAACATAAAGCAGAGAGATAATAACAACCACTTCAATGTATAGTTGGGTCTCCCAGAGATATACTCTGATTTAGTGTGTAGGCCAGACACTATATTGATTGATATTATCTATTTTTTTTAGTGGACTAAGTCCTCCACTTTAATTTATCTCAATAACTCCAAGGTGATGATAAAAAAATCAGACTTGGAGCACAAAACCTCTCTGATAGTAGCAGAGGCTAAAAGGAGGGTGTGAGTAAATTCAACTCTGCAATAAAATTGTAGAGTGCGTACATAGCCTAAATCTTAATTTAGCATAGAATAAATGTATACGGGCCCAGTACCCTCCTTCTACAGTGTGTTCGAAACGATGATGGCCATGTACGGTCACGGAGTATATAGTAATGGCTCTTTTTAGTACCCATTCACATTCCATGCAGGCCCTGGTATTAATACGCTAGTGGACTGGCAAAACAGAGTCGGCTACCATGTTCAGCCTCTCTCGATCACTTCACATTGTCTAGCTAATAAGGAAGGTGGCTGTTGGAGGTATATAGGGTATCAGCTGAGTAATCAAACGTGTTGTAATACTTATTATCAGCCATACCATCCCAACAGTATACCGGATTAACCCGAGTATTCCGAGGGCTACCACTCTCTGTCACATCACAGACCCGCAGATAACTATCTGCATGGAGGAAATATAGTCGCCGGCAGTTATTGTTAAATCCGCAAGCATTACCTTTGGTCAGAATCACCTATGGGTAACTGGAGCACATTACATATGGGGTAGATATACAGTATAATGGCGGATTCTGTCCTGTACATACAAGGACTTGTGTTCATTCACCATAATAAGCACAACCCTGATAGTTAGAGATAGGCACACAAATTGTGTATTTAGCCTAGACTAGGCATGGCTACAATTGCCATATCAAGTTATAGCCTTGTTGTAACTTTTCTTCCTTGTAATAGTAGCAAACAATTGCAGACAGATTCGAATCTACAGCCCGCCATGAGTTTACATCGTGACGTCAGCATTCACGTACCACCTGACGTACGTTTCGCATCAACACACTTTTTAAGAGGTGGAACAGCCCAGCCAGCGGAGGCTATATTCATAGGTATGCAGTTGTTATAGAAACGGGGTGAGTATTAAACCTTATCCTTGCTGGACTGGATGCTATGCTAGAATATTGAGATAGTTAAATCAATAGATATTTAAGTTGATGTTAAAACTGAGTGTAATTGGTATATCTAAAACCTCGAGCTAAGGCAGATAAACTCAAATACAGTGATGAATATAACTTTGCGTTAGTGGCTGAGAATGCCCTAATTAGGCGGAGAGGTCTTCAAAGCATGCCAATGCTGTAATAGAATTATAGAGCACTTGGCACAAATATAGCAGATGTAGCATGAGTCTAGTAATAGAATAAATAATATGAGGTAGAGGATATATATACAAATGGTTAACAAGTGGTAAATACTGTATAATAGATCTACAAGGTAATTATAGTAGGGTTCATACTAGATGAATATGTTGTCTATTTCACACAAATGGTGAGAAGACAAATCCCTCATTCAGACTCTGTAGGGATAGTGTCTCCAAATTCTAAATCCATCAGGACTCTTTTTGGAGGATTTCCCTATCCCAGTCACCTCCCCTTGGTCCTCTTGTTCTCCAAGTCTGATTTTCTATCATCACCTTGGAGTTATTGAGATAAATTATATAAGTGGAGGGCTTAAACCACTAAAAAAAAATAGGTAATATCAATCAATATAGTGCATGGTCTACCCACTAAATCAGAGTATATCTCTGTGAGACCCCACTATACATTGAAGTGGTTGTTATTAACTCTCTGCTTTATGTTCGTATTTATATACATGTTTGTACTTATGTACTGAGTGCATTCTAAAGGGAATCTGTTATTTTTGTTTATTATTATTATAATTATTATTATATGCAATCACATAATTAGACCTGTCAATTTGAGGATGTGGATCAATGTATAAACCCATCTTCATGCCAGTAGAGACACAGATATAGTGCCATATTTACAAAGCAATGCTATTCCACAAGACACCTTACAGAACATTCACTGGGACTTAGTCTATATCTGCCGAAGTGGCAGATTGGGCTGTTTTCGAACAAATTCCCCATTGACTTCAATGGGGAATTTCATCCAAAAATGGCTCGATTGACTGCTTTGGCGCATGTAGAATAAGCCCCACTGTGTCCTTTGGGGGGTGTATGTTGTCCTATATAATTGTTTAGTAAAGTAGGCCCATAGTGATTTATGCCTCCGATATATATCAAACAAGTTTGAAACTTAGAATACACTGTGTTTAATGTTATAGCAAAATGTAGATAGCTGTGGACCTGAAAAGGAAAACCAAAAGAGTGTTTTGGGAGTAAGGATGATGATGAAGAAAGTAAAGAAGAGTGATGGTTAATTCCTACTCAGAAGTATGTGCCAAGAATATAAAAGATCAGAATATACAAAATCTTCCCTTCTATAAATAGGAAACACAGCTTTGCAATGTGAACTTGGAAAGTGCAGTAGCCCACAACACACCAACAACTCATTCCACAAATGTATCAAATAATAGGTTGTGTTTTCTTCTTGTAGAACAATGAAACATTTCAAAAGAAGGTTTCCAAAAAACAGTTTGCCAACACAATAATCAACCTGAATTGGGTTGCTTTTGGCACTAATCCTAAGTAATCTGGTGGTTAGTGCTTCTATCACAAAGATATAACACAATGAAAACGTATTTCCATAAGTGGACATGGATTTTTTAAATGTGTATGTTATGCATTGCATAATTAACTGGATGCGGAAAAGTATCTAGCCAATCATATTGCTGGCTTCTTGCACCTTTGTTTTAATTCCTATTGAATTATTTATCACCCAATAGAGTCACTTATACTCTACAGTACATGTGAGATACATGTGAACATGCTTGAGAAACCTGTGAAATAAGTACATTTATATACTTGTAGCAAGGTTCCCCAAGGTCACCCTTATCTCCGCTGCAATAGGAGAATAAGGGAAGGTTGCAGAGTGTGCAGGGAGTGCTCCGGTGCACCGGAGGCTCCGAGGCGGCCCGAGTGTTCAGGGCGTCGCCATTTTTGGGTACTCGCGCATGCGCCGTGAGCCCCATTGGCGACGGCGACAGAGGAGAGGTCGCGCATGCGCAGCAGGGGTTGCGGTAGCCCGCGAAGCATTGACCAATCAGAGGAAGTGTAGAGTCGGGGACGCCAGGGAGCCAATAGGGCGACAGGATTGTGGTAGGAAGAGATATAGGAGGTTTCGCAGGGGAGGACGCTAGGCAGAGAAGACCGGGAAGGGGAAGAGGTAGGAGCTCTGCATGTAGAGAGGCAAGTAGCCTCTACACTAGGCCCCAATACCCCCAGGCCCAGTACGCCCTGAGTCACAGTCAGTATAGAGTTAATGTAGGGACAGGCCCTGGAATATGAACCTGACACATTAGTGAGGGACGCGTCAAGACCCAGAGACTGTCGCGGCATCATCACAGAGGTTTGGGACCAGACCTCTTCAAGCACAGGAGCAGCAACCGGGTGGGACCGCCCCGGAAGTTACCATCATCGCATCTGAGTCGTCGGATCCTTTGCGAAGTCTGTTTGCAGGCCCGAGCGCAGGAGCGCTCGGCAGGTAACCTTCATAAGTGCACCAACTATAATATCAGTACATAAGTGGCTGCGCAGTCACACACACACACACACATACCTTACTTTGCGGGTGGGGTTGTGGTGTGGGGGAATTGGACACGGTGTGGGTACACGGTGAAGGGTCGCGTCCTGCGAGACGCGTTAGCTATTGTGTCTCCTAGTAGAGTGATACGTAACTGAATGACATGCATGGTTATGGTTACCAGAAGTAAAGCCACTGTTTCTTTTATATGCGGTGTGCGTAGTATTGCATTATTGTCCTGTGAGGAACAACTCCCGCTCTGCTGGGAGCCATCACAGGTGGAGGCGCTGCACTTGGTAAGAGCTTACCCGTACATAAACTTATCGCCCCAGGCTCTCCGTGGCGGAGGCTTAGGCCCTGCGAGCCCACAGGTTAGACAGCATTGGTAGCATTCTGTATTCACTAGGAAACAGGGCTACATACTGTATGCAAACGAGGTAAGTTAGAGAAGCTATGCAAGCAGGCAAATTTGTTTGCATTTTTTAAACATAGGATTGAAGCAGCGGGTCTCTGGAGCTGAACCCCGTTGATCTCAGCTCCGGGGACCCCTGATTCCAGGGATAATTACCGCCATAGGGAATGACGTTAGCCGCTCCAGTTCGCTACCAGGGATCATGTAATGGCCGCTTTTCACAGCTCCTGCACCCTGCGGGCCAATAGAAAGCCGTGACATCATCCAGTGATGCTTCCTATTGGCCCACGTAATGCAGAATCTTTAAAAGCAGAAAAATACCGGCACACCCTACAGAGGTAAGTATCTCCGGAAACAGGGTGTCCCCTGAGTTGAAATTAATTTGGTGCCGCTTCGGAGAACCCCCTGTTTCAATCCTATGTAAACAAATATATTCAAATATTACCCATCTCATTTGCATATGTAAATTAGCTTATTTCCCAGGTATCTGACTTGTGTTCACAGCCTCACAGGTATCTTTCCACATGTTGTATAGAGGAGGGTTTTGGGTGGTATTTCAGTCAATGAGTATCCTACTAAAATACAATTCTTGCTCTGCCTCTCTGCCGCAATATTGCAAAACAAAAAAAATGCTTACGAAATGTATAGTGCGAAACCAACGGTCAATTGTCCATGGTACACAAAATGCTGCAGACATTTTGCACATCTCTTTTTACCACTTTAAGTCCTGTACAGTACTACTACTTTTAAAAAAAAGAATTTTATGAAGGTCCTACAAACTGAGTTATTGCCAAAAATATTATATAATTAATTTCACTCTGAGGCATATGGAAGAGAAAGTTGAATTGTTTTAATAGTGCAATTAATGTCATTAGGGTCATAACACATTCATTGAATAGTGGACTATACAGTAAGGATAGTACGCTTTCAGAGATAAAATGTCCTGCAGTTTCCCTAGCACCTAACTCCTAGTAACTAAGCTCATTGATGCCCAAAGGACGTACCATGCTATGTTAACTGTAAAGCCTGGAAAAGCTTGCTTTTCATGAGACCTTTTGAAATCGAGCACTTGAAAGATTCACTGAAAGAAAAAATAATGCCAAGAGAATTTCATGGCAAAGATAGATCTAACATTGCTCTCTTTCTTGCAAACTACTGCCAATTTTCAACCATGAGGAACATTTCTGAAGTTCTTACAGGAGGGATTAGTTCATTAAGAGGTGGTGAGGCTTAGCACTGTCTGTTACCCCAGGAAGTTTCATCACATTGCTATGACTACTTGTTCCCTGCTGAGATCTTTAGTTCACAAGGTCGCTAATTTACCCAGAAGACATCTTAATAGTTGCCTACTGAAATCTATTCTTCATTGTCATCTTACATGTGTTTGTGAATGTGTATAGGCTGCTGCATCAATATATGGTGGGAATGCCCTGAACTTAAATCTATTTGTGTACATGTGAACTTACTTAAGTAGCCATGATATGCAGGGAAAAGTGTCCGGTGGGAGATAGTCCAACGCAAATTTCAATATATGATTCCAAACCTGCATTGAATGCAACTTGCAATCATTACTTTTCCATGTGTTTCTGTCACCTTATCTTTATAATCAGCAGAACAGAGAAAGTCTCTAAACGAAATCAGTGGCATTTAGCGTAGACAGTGTGCGTAGAAATGTTAATAGTTTAGAACAGTCTAAAAAAATATATATAAAATAAATGCATACACAATGAATGTTAGCACATGAATAGGTGGCATGATTCACGTTTTAAATGATAAAGGAGTCAGAATGAAATAAAAAAGCCCAATGCTGCTCTGACCCACACAATGATTATTACGATTAGTACAGTATAGCAGTAGCAAATCTTACACTTCCAGTGCAAGGGTATATTTATATTGACAATTACATTATTCTCTAAATGTTTTGCACTTCTAAGGATCACCACAATCCACATTTAAACTAGTTGAGTGCGAGGAGCTGTATTTCCAATCAATACACTCATCAACACCCAAAATTGTTATATGTAGTTTAAATAGGAAACATTCTGTATGTCAGAAAAATAATAGCAGCTTACATTAAGTTTGTTTATTTATTCTTTGCTAAATTCATATATTCTGATTAAGCAAAAAGTAGAATTAATGGGCAGAAGTAATTGCCCAAAGACCTTGCATTCTAACATTTTCTATCTTGAGCCGATTCGCTCTTTTAGGGTAATAATAGGCGAGAATCATATTTTCAGTCTATGGATTTTGGGCTTTTTAAAATCAGGCCTACAAATATAATCACAATAAAAACATGTTTTTAACTGGAATATACAACATGTAGGAAACAGGAACTAAACAGCTGTGCTCCTGGGTGGGTCACTGGGGCACAGCTTCATGGAGATTGTGGGCCAGGACTCACCACTGCAATTTAACAGGCTATTCAGGAATTATAAGCATGTGGGCTTAATTAACTTGGAGATATTGAAGTTAGATCAGAAGGTTGTAACCAGGATGAGAAAACAACTCATGAAAGGAAGAATTAAGCTTTTTAGATGGGGAACTAAAGCCACTGTGAAGTGGTTAATATGTGAATGAAGACATTTTTATGAAGCTCTGTTTTAAAGCTCATAAATCACTACGTCAGGTCAGCCCACTAAAAAGGTGGCACATGAAAAACCACAAATAATGAGTCAAAGTAAGTTACTTAACCAGTGGTTCTTGAGACCAGTTCAACATTAGCAGATCCTGCACTTCCAGTGCAAAGGTACATTTATGATACCAATGACAACCACTTTATTGTTTAATAGTATTAACTTAGCTTTAACTGAATTGACTGGAACACTAGTACAAATTAGAAACAGGTCAGATGGCTGTATGCCAACTTAATATACTACTGTATATACCCAACACACATAGGTAACCCAGCGGTATTAACCCAAATGGAACTGAATTGATTGATAAACTGGGGCAGTTTAGATGGTAGAATGTCATTTATACTTGTAGTATAGTCAGGGGTGGATTTCCCCTAAGGCTTACTAGGCTAGAGCAGCAATTTGGGGGGGGGGATGCAATTTGTGTTTATGTTGAGAGGGGGGTCTTACCTTCTCCCGAGCGGACACCTCCTGCAGCATCACGTCATGGCAACCCAACGTCAAAAGATGTCACATGATGATGCGTTGCCATCGCAACACAGTGTCACATGCCGCTGTGACATCATGACTACACTATGCTGTGGAGGAGGGCTGCCCCCAAGCATATGGGCGGAAAAAAGGTAATACATAGAGGTAACCCAACAGTCTTAAAACAAATAGAACTGAATTGACAGCTACAATTTTGACTTCAATATCTATATAGCCAGTACACACCCATCTGAGCTGTCTGTACATGTAGATTCTACTATTACCAATTTTTCTGTTGCAGTTGGCTTAATATCCTTAGGTTACCTGTTGGGTATATTGTAAATAGGTTGACAGAGAGTTACCACCATCTTACATGTCTCTGCACGCTCTACTAAAATTCCAGTTGCGCTAACACTCTTAGGTTACCTGTTGGGTATGTAGCCATGCCATCTGTGGCTACTAGTTTGGCAGTAAGTCCTGGTACAAGCAGGCCTTGCCAGTACCTGATATGTGGTTTACCCCCTCCAAGGAGCTGCAGGCGGGAGGTGATTACATCAGGCCTGGGCATGACCAATCATGAGCCAGACCTAGTGCTCTCCTCTTGGCAGTACTTAAAGGCCGGACCACCCTAAATTTAGTAGTGTCCGCTCCCCTCTGAGGAAGGCAGGTCACACAACTGGAAGACTGAGCTTGGGGCCTTCCCTTGTGCTCTTCCCTCCGGGGGAGGTTGTGTGGACCCTCTGCCTCTGCTAGGGAGGTGGGGAAGAGCTAGGATGGCTGCAGGTGCCCTTGGTCTGTAGTGGCAGTCCAGGGATCATCATTCAGTGAGAACTGAGAGTACTGCATTGGGCAGAAGCCTGCCGTGTAACTGTGAGGTACAGAAGACAATAAACCGTTCCTGTTGTTACTGTATATACTGTACCCCCTGCTTGGTGTGTGACCTTACTGGGGGGAGAGGTAATAAGTTCTACTGTGGGAGATCACCTCCAGTTCCTGGAGCCTATGGCAGATGGAGGCCCTGCACTGCTAAAGAGATATGTGGAGTATGAACCCCAGAAGCCTGTTCCTGTGTCCCCACTACCATCGACGGACGACTCAGCCCTCCTGTTGCCAGCAGGTATATGTACCCTACACTGTAGTAAAGGACAAATCTCACACCGGGTGGGGGAAACACCGTTACAGGTATATATTTATAATACAGGAAGGCGCTAATAGGAATAGGGGCTCATACTTTGGCTGACATCAGAGGAGGGGGCGTGCCAAGCTGGCTCGGGATGCCCCGTGGGCGGGACATACGATTTGACCAATGGGAATCGCGGCGTCATTCTGCCGCTTCCCCCAGTCAAACCATTGGCACCTACTGGACAGGCTCCACTGAGTCTGACAGATCAGAGGGTCCTCCTCGCAGGGGGTCTGTGTTCTCTAGACTCAGTACTCCACTTTTCTCTGGCCACGTAGCACCCCGACACCTCTCAACATCCCGTCTCCTCTTTGAACTACGATGTCAATCCAGACTCCCCGCACCTATATGGATACCTGGGCTGACTGAATAGACATTTATAGTAAAAGCACAAAACATCATAAAACATATTTTAATAAATGTTATAGCTTGGGAGACCCTACATAGGGACATAGGACATAGGACTGGGATATCTGGGATATCTGGGCTCGAAAACCAGGAGTCTGGGAGACACTGGGCAGCCCCAGTGTAATTTAACCCACGTACAGGCAAATGCTGCCTGCATTCTGGGGAGAATTAGGGAACTACCGGTAACTTTGGCCACCGAACTCCTGCAAACAAAATAATTGCATTTTGACCCAAATATTCCACATAAAACTTACACACAAGAAGTTTCACGTTTCTAGGGCAAATGGAACGTGTAAACAGGATAAGCAGGGGTCACTTTATTTTTACATGTACAGTTGTGTGAAAAAGAAAGTACACCCTCTTTGAATTCCATGGTTTTACATATCAGGACATAATAACAATCACCTGTTCCTTAGCAGGTCTAAAAATGAGGTAAATACAACCTCAGATGAACAACAACACATGACATATGATGTGTCATGATTTATTTACCAAAAATAAAGCCAAATGGAGAAGCTATGTGTGAAAAACTTACTGCTTCCTTAGGAATTAAGATGCTAAGTAGCAGACAGGTGCTGCTAATCAAATGCCCTTGATTAATTGATCATCAGCAAGTATGACCACCTCTATAAAAGCCGAAGTTTTAGCAGTATGCTTGTCTGGAGCATTCAGGTGTGTGTTAACACAATTATGCAATTGTTATATTATGCCATGGGAAGTGTCTTGTGTAATATATATGTAGCCTTGTTTCCTTCTGAATACAGTATACCACAAATGCTGTTTAACCTGTTGGCTCGCAGGGCCTGAGCCTCTGCCACGGAGAGCCTGGGGCAATGTATATGTAGGGGTAATCTCTTACCAGGTGCAGCGCCTCCACCTGCGATGGCTCTCAGCAGAGCGGGAGTTGTTCCTCACAGGACAATAAAACAGAACTACTCACACAGCATGTAAAAGAAACAGTAGCTTTACTAGCGGTAACCATAACCATGCATATTTCATTCCAATCAATGTTACTCTTCAATGAGACACAATAACTGTGAGACACCCTTCACCATGTTCCCACACCGTGTCCAACACCCCACACCATAAACCCCCAAGGTGAATGTATGTGTGTGACTGCGCAGCCACTAATATGGACAATGTTATAGTTGGTGCACTTTATTGGATGTTACCTGCCGAGCGCTTCTGCGCTCGGGCCCGCAAACGGTCTTCACAAAGGATCCGACGACGTGGGGCTGTCTGTGATGTCCTCCAGGACACCCGGCGACTGATGGTACGCCTGGAGAGGTCTGATCCCAAACCTCTGGTATGCAGCTGTGACAGTCTCTGTGTCCCTAGCTCCACACACTAATTGACAGGTTCCTATTCTAGGGCCAGTCCCTATATTAACTAGACTTGACTGGGACACAGGGTCTATCTGGGCCTGGGGGTATGCAGGCCTAGTGTAGAGGCTACTTGCCTCTCTAAACACTGAGAAGCACCTCTTCCCCTTTCCGGTCTTCTCTGCCCAACGTGCTCCCCTGCGCAACCTCTCCCTGCTCAGTCTCTTCGCCCTATTGGCTCCCGGACGTCACCTGGTCCTGCTTAGGCTCATGGAACTTGTAGTCACCTGCTCTAAACCTCCTCTGGTTGGTCAGTGCTTCGCACGCTCGCGCAACCACTTGCTGCGCATGCGCGACCTCTCAGGTGTCGCCGTCTCCTACGGAACTACTGCGCATGTGCAAATACAGAAATGGCGGCTCCCTGGACGCTGGGCCACCGTGGAACCTCTGGTGCACCGAAGAGCTCTCTGCAACCTTCCCTAACTCTCTCACCACAACGGAGGTTAGGATCAGTCTGGGGATGCCCTTTCCCCCTCCCCTGAGGCCCATACGCTTTCCCACCCTTCCCCCAGGCCCATACCCTTTCCCTCCTGCCCCCAGGCCGATACCCTTTCCTCCTAGGCCCATACCCTTTGCCCTCCCAGGCCCATACCCTTTCCCCCAGGCCCAAACCTACCCCCTTCTCTCACCCCCCTGATGCGCAGAAGCCTGCGTGATCCATACCTAGGCTCGTGATCCCGGGAGCAGATCAGTGTTCTCGTGTGTTAACGGAGGAAGGGAACAATGTTGATTGAGAAGACCCTAGAGAGTGATTCATGCTCCTTGTGGATACAGAGAGGCCCCAACTGTTCATCTCCTTTTCATTTATTAGGAGCAAACAAGAGGAAAATATCTGCAGATGCAGCTTCTCCTAAACTTCTGCTCCAGTCTCCATGTCTTTAAGACATCAATCAAGATTCATCTGGTAATTGATTGGACACTAAGGACTGGTCTGATATTTGATCTGTGATCACCTTAGGTGTTGTGTGGTAAATCTAGGCACCAGTTATACTGTGTTTTTTATGTGTTCATGTTGACCTGTATCGGTCATAGTTTCTAGGCAGCCTAGACCTTTAATATAGAGGTTTTGTTTGTAATCACTTTAGTAATAATTTTTACGATATTGTTTTAAGCATTAGCACTGTAAGCACTTATTTTTCTTTATAGCCAAAAGAACTGCAATATATTCCTCTTCCTCAATTAGGAGAGCAGATGAGTGCAAACCCGAACCGCTGTAAACTCTGGCATGGAGTTTCCATCCCACAGTCTCAGCAAATGTGAAACTGTGGAATGGATCATAATTTTCCTTTTTTTTTTGTTGTTGCACTTTCTGCCTTAAATCGGACAGACTGCTGCCTAATATTCTGGAACTATGTCACAATATATTTGTAGCCCTGTGTGGTTTGGGCTATAGGTCTGCCCTCCTCCTAATACCTGGTAAGGGCAGTTTTGCCAGGAGCAATCATGGGTTTTCCCCACTTCATGCAGTGCAGTGAGTCAGTGAAGGTATGTAGTGTCATCAGGCCTTGTGTCCAATTAGAGACACATGGGTGGTGCCTACTGGAGCTTACTTAATGTACTGCAACTTCCTATTTAGATCAATTGGTCTCTGCCTTGATAGAGACAGGGTACCCGTGCCAAGCTGCCAGGGCTCTGGTAGGCTAGAGGCCTCCCTTCGGGGAGTGTGGGTAGACCCATACCTCCAATCCCACCAGGGGATAGGGGAAGAGCTCGAACCCCTCTCGGTGCCTTGGGCTGGGAGTTGGGTTCAGGGACATCCTAAGGGAGAAGATCTGCTGTGATCTGTGCTGCTGAATTAGGAAGATCAAATAAAGAAGCTGCTGCATTTTATCTATACCTCCTGCCTGAGACTGAAGTCTATTGGGAGGAGGGAGATGTGTTCTTTGGCAGATACTTCACCCCATACAGATGGGGGCTGCTCAAGATGGAGGCGCTGCACCTGTAAGTAGATTTCGGGCACAACCCCAGAAGCCTGTCCTGTTCATCCCCTATACCATCATGCAGGAGACTTAGTGCCCCCTGTTACAAGCAGGTACTATTCATTCAGTTAAACATCATGATTATGTTTAAGATGTTTATTCCTGAGTATTGTTTGGTCTTTCTCAGTCCCAAATTGACAATATAGTTCTCTTTCTTAACCCATTTTTGTTTCACACACAAAAAAATGTCCACATATTTTCTATAAATATTTTGTTTTATTGTCTTTGGAACCTTAACCTAAAGTCTTGTGAAAGCCCAGGTGTTCCAAATTAATTGATTTTCTTATCCAAATCCAGTTTTGACTTCAAAGAATTCTAGTACAGTGTTTAGTAGTACTGATACTGTATGTTTTCAATGTATTTTGTGTAATTGTGAGATCATTAAAAAAAAAAAAAAGAGAAAGAACCTGTATAAAACACTCACTAGATCCCATACTACGTTAAGAATGTTGCCAGATCCTATATAGCACATAACCAAGAGCAAAGAGCAAATCTCACAGGTAGTCCATATAGAAAAACAACTTGAATACCTCATTAAAAATATGGTGAAAGTCTAGCTACAGGCAAAATAAAGTTAAATTGAGGATAAAATATACATATAATGGGAAAATGTGACCCTATACAGTACGTAGTGCTCTAGGCCTCCTAGAAAGTAATAGTGTGGAAAAATTAGGAGGGACTCATTTAGGATTGCCTGAAGTTTGTGCTTAAGGGAGTTCCCTTGACACCAAGCCCCTATTTATTTGTAACGGGGGTTCCACCCCACCCAATCGCATATATAGTGTGGGTGCGGAGAACATACAATGTTACCAGGTGTGGTGCTTTACCTGCTTGGCTCACAGGAGGGCTGAGCTTCCGCCACGGGGAACCTGGGGCAATTATATTAAGAGTAACACGGTACTCGGTGCAGCGCCTTCACCTGCGATGGTTCCTAGCAGAGCAGGAATTGTTCCTCGCAGGACACATACAAATACTCACACACCTTAAGTATGATAACCAATACTGTTTACTTAAGGACACATGAACCATATACATGCACAGAATGATGGGTGTCCCTCTCTAGAGGAGACACTAACTAATGCGCCTCACAGGACGCTTCCCTCAACACCGGGTGATCCCACCCCGTGTCCATATGATCCCCACCCAATGTCCCGCACTCTTGTAAAGAGATAGGATATGGGTGACTGCGCAGTCACTATTAAAGCTAATGGCCAGTTGGTGCACTTGTAGCTTTAAAGTACCTGCCCGAGCACTCCAGTGCTCGGATCTGCAACACTTCGCAAAGGATCTGTCGCTCGGCGATTCCGTCTGATCCCAAGCTGGAGATAGTCTCGGTGGGCCCCGACTTGAGCCCGAACCTCTTCAAGGGAAACGCAGCGTCCGCTGTGTCCCTATCTAAATCTAACGCTACTATGACAGGATCCCTAACCTAGGGCCTGTCCCTGTAGCACCACAAACTGGGGAGTGAGGACCTCTCTGGGACCTAAGGGGTTAATAGCCTGCTCCGCTCTCCTAACTCTTCCCAGTCCTGACTCTCACTAACAACTAGCACTTGCAGCTGCGCGCGGCAACCTAATGGGTGCGTGCAGCAACCGTGCTGCACAAACCCTGTGCCTTCTTGCCAGACCTCACAGCACTGACAGCCGTGACCCTGACAAGACAGCACACACACACTCACTAAGGGCAGCGTCCCTATCTTGGGCCGTCCCTTAGTGCTTACCCACTAGCCTGGTGGGGAGTTGCGGCCTACCTGGGATGTGGGGGAACCTTACGCGATGCAGGAGCTTCATTCGCTCCTTACACCCTTCCTTCCCCTTCTGCTCCCCGCTCCAACTGATGTAAGTGACAGGGTCCCTAACCTGAGGGCTGTCCCTGGCAACACTCACTTTACTGGGCAACTCAGAGCTATCTTGGGCCTTGGGGGCTGCTGGCCTAGTGCAGGGAGTGGACGCAGGTGGTTGGAAGGGAGCAATGGTTGCAGGAACACCCCAAAAATAAAATACAAAAGAATGATTGTGCAGTATATTATGATATTGGAGACAGTGGGAAATCTTGGCTCTATAGATTGCCTAGTTACAACAAGTAGGTAGAAAAACAGCGTGTGGAAAGACCAGATGGTATATTGCAGGCCGCAATTTGCAGGATCCCAATCGGCTGGAGGTGAAGGAGATCTCACTCTGGTAGGGATGCCACAGGAAAAACAGAGAAAGACCATTGTGCAGATCAAACAATTCAATTTATGGTATAAAAACAGAATAAGAAATGTACTTACAATAAGTACATATAAAATGTACACATAGCGTTTACTTTGGAGGTATAACGAGCATCAGTAGAAGAACCTCTGGCTGTTGCAGCTCCTGGTGATCCTCGTCGGATCGCGATGAATGGCGTCTGACGTCACTTCCGGCGCAATGGTGACGGCTTCCGGTCCGGAACACACAGGGGCTGGCAAGCAACAAAGGAACCGCAAGCTCGGCACCTTCACCTTCTAAGCAGCTGTGCACGCTGCAGGAGTCTTGGAAATAGCTCTACGCGTTTCGCTGTGTAGACCACAGCTTTCTCAGGAGCAAGTCACTTGCTCCTGAGGAAGCTGTGGTCTACACAGCGAAACGCGTAGAGCTATTTCCATTCACCCATTCATCGCGATCCGACGAGGAATTTATGACGTGAATTTATCACTTTATCACTGCACTTTTTTCTAGCGCCGGTCTAAATCATTTGGTTTCATCTCTAGTGCAGGGAGTCACTGACTCCTGCACCCTACCTCCTTCCCTTGGCTGCTCCTGGGTCTGACTGGGTCTGACCTGCGTGATGCTAAATGCGTGTTACCGACACTACGGCTTGCGCTTATACATCCTGTCACTAACCCAGAAAGGAAACTGCAATGTCTGAGGGGTAAGGTGGGAATCACAGATAAGTAAAAGAGACGGAAGATGAAAAGGGCTTCTGTGGTAAGGGGCATAGTAAGCATCGGTCTCATTAAAATCTGTCACAGCACAGAGAGAGAAATGAGCAGACCTGCAGACTAATTAGATGTCACCTGCTTCAGAAAATCTTGACACGCAAAGAGAATAAAGCAGCACAGGAAGTCACACTGCTCTGTAAATTGTTTTCTATTTTATTGGGTCCAAGCTTCCCCCGGTTGAAGAAGGATCTAAATGAATCTGGGGGTAGCAGATGATCAGAATTTGAACTTACATAAAAGAAGATGCCTCCGTTCCAGGGCTTAGGTAATTAGTATTTTAATGAGACAGTCCAAAACGTGGCTTCAGCTGAAATCGCTCAAGCAATGGTTTTATAGAGCTTTGTTGGTTCTGTGAGGGAGTGGAGAAAATTCATTTGGAATAATGGATCTTCTTTAGTTATTTAGTAATTAATAGTCACTCTGTTATTGTATTCATAATATCACAGTTAAACATACTCAGGGGATAATGAGAAATTTATTGTCAGTGCAATCCATGTTGGCGACTATATCAGAAATGGAGAGCTCAAGATAACCAAACCATATGTAACCCATAATATCCTTATTGCTGCTGCTGAATAAACATTTAATAAGGGGTGGTTCCCTCCTTAAAAATATAGATATATACTTGGATCCTTAAAAGTCAAATACAATGAGTATCAGTTTTGAAAAAATATCCATATTGTATACAACCATGGTACAAACCACAATATAACATGCTAAATAGAGTAATTTGTTCAATATTCAAATCATATCATGCCAGTTTCTTTTGATCTGTACTAACATATAATATCCCTGAATACCACAGCTGAATGTCAATCAAAACATCTACATGTACAGTGTAGCTTTTTCAGATCGACCACGTACTTACAGTATTCCAAATGCATGTTACTTGACAGACAATGAAATGGCCATTGCTGCTATCATATTTACATATTTTATTTATATATTCCAACAAAAAAAAAGTAATCCCAGTTGCGGACACACAGAACCTCCAAATGTATGAATGGATGATATTATCGTAAAAATGAACTTTTAATATATATAATAAACTAAGAAGAGGGGACTAAATGATGATGAAATAAAATATGACATTAAAACAACCTCATTAAGTGCCCACTTGAATGTGTACACACCCAGTATTACTATTACAAACAATATAAAGTAAGAAAACCTCCAATCGGTTTCTAGTGATACCTTGGATTTCCTCAGGACTCTTCTACTGTCTTTAGGTGGCCACAGTCTACACTAGCAACCATTTACTACCCATTGGAGGTTACAGTGTTCTTACTTTATATTGATTGTAATGGGGCACGTACTCAGGCGGAGATAGGTACTCAGGTTGGAGCAGGTACGCGATGTAGGTTCATCTCGTTTTTGGAGTTGGTTGGTCCGTACTGGTAATGGTATTGTGGCTGGCACAAGGTTGGAGCAGGCAGATTGGTAGGACGGGTAGGTCTATTATTCAATCTTTTGTTCCCGACAAATCTCTTTCACCTTCGAAAGTTGCCATCATCGAACATAACCATCCATGGTACGTGCAGTATTTATCACCCGCCCCTCTTGCTTGGTCGTGGAGGTGTTCAAATAAAGCAATCATTCATGCTTTAGTTGTGTCTAATAGAATTCCTCCACCCTTCCTGGTTTGGTGTTTCTTTGTAGAATTTGTACTTGTCAACGATATAGTCAGTACAAAACGTATGACACAGATTCCGTAAATGCACAGAGGTTTTTTTAATAAAGTGTGAAACTGCAAAGTAGAAACAGTATGTACTTTTCTAGGTCATTAGACAAAGATGTGTACATTTTATCTTCTGACACCTGCTTCAGACACTGAACATTCAGCTTCAGACATTCAGAGTATTATAGGCAAAGATATTGCTACCTGACACGCATTGAACTGCAACACCACAAATAATAATTTAGTCTGACCACAAATGAAATCCGTTCAGGCTCAGTGCTGCAATGTGCACGGCGAGGCCACAGATGAGGTGCACACTTTGTCAGCTGTTGAACAAAATCATGCTATATCTGTATACACATTGATAAACATGATCAACAATTTACACATGATTAGAGTGAGACAGAACAGAGATCTAACATATCAATTTCAGACAATGCCATGTTAATACTCAATGAGTTATGAAAAGCGAGTGAGCGAGAATGGCTCAGGTCACATAACCACATGGAAAGATTCAGTTGATGGAAAAAGGAACACACACAGTATTCTAATAATTGATAAGGGTGCAATAGAAAAGTATATTATGTGAGTCGGTTCCCAATTAAATTTACACTTGAGACGGTAATACAGTTGTAACAGACTTTATTACACCCACTGGCAAGCTTCCATGAGTGACATAGCATTACTATTATTGTTTATTTGCAAAGCGTCAACATATTCCACAGTGCGATTGTAAGAGACATGTGCAGAGGTACACCAGGGAGACAGATTTGGGGAAATTAAACCATGGCTTTTATTCAGCCAGTCACTTTAAACAATACAGTTTAAAGAAACGCAAAAATAAATAAATCCTATCCCTTTGTAAGTGCTAACTCACATTTCCAGTCCCTCTCTGCAAGGCTGGGAGGATAAGCCTCTTTCCAACCTATGACCCCAAAGTCCAAAGAGGTACCTGTAAGCAGGGGGCCTGTTATGTCAGTCTATGGGACTGGTTGGTGTCCGTTGAGGGGCCACCCTCTGGCGGGTTCCAGGGTCCGCTGTGCCCTGGAATAGAGGTTTGGGTCCTGGTATCTTTAAAGCAGCACAGCCATGTGCTCAAGAGATCTCCTGCAGTTCAAGCGGGAGGCTTTTCTACCTGTCTGATTAGTCAGGTGGAGACTAGTTAATTGTCTAGTTGCAAATAGCCAGCCCCCTGCTGGATTCCTCAGACCAATACAGACTTTCTTTTGAAGCACTTTAAGACAGGGGTTAAGAACCTGTAACAGTGGTACTGTGGGGTACAGAGTTCTGAAAATTACATAAACAGAGATACATACCAAAAAAGGACAAATAAATGCAGACAGATACAAAGGTAATGAGGGCCCTGCTCATGAGAACTTACAATCTAAAGAAGTGGTTAATCAACCTTTTTTTAGTTTAGGAACACTAGAATTATATTGTGAAATTTTGGAGAATCCCAACCCTTTTATTCCCCCTGTCTATCTCTTCCCCTCTCTTTCCATTACTATCCCCCTCTCTCTCTCCCCCTGTTACTATCACCCCTCTCCCCCTAAAGTGTCCACTCTCTCTTCTCCCTTTTCACTCCCCTTCCCTCTCTTCATCCTTAGACTCTCCCCTCTAACTTTTCTTCCCTTATACTCCCCTTTCTCACTCTTCCCCCATTCTCTCTCTTATCCCTTTACACCCTCCTTCTCTCTTTTCCCCCTTACACTCTCCTCTTCTTTCTCTTCCCCCCGACACTCCACCCTTCTCTCTCTTCCCCCTTACAGTCTCACCTTTCCCCTTACAGTCTCCCATCTCTCTTTTCCCCTCATTCCTCCTCCACACACATACACATACACATACCAATCTTACCTTTGGGTTTGGAGGTCTGCAGTGCTGCTCCGGTCCTGCACCAGTCCGGGACTCCGCAACTCCCTCCTCCGGTCAGGCGGAAGTTGGACCCAAGTTTGGACGCCGACACGAGGAGGGAGAGGATTGCAGAAGCCACCAGCCTGCTGCTGGTGAGCTGCTTGGATAGTTGGCCATGGAATACTTGAGGGGTGCACTTCAAACCTTGGTTGAAAATCACTGATCTAGAGGGAACATGCTAACCCTGCCCGATTTTCACATGTGGCTGAATCAAGACAATGGCTGCTTTTCCTGCTGGCACATTGCTTATGTCCAGCATCAACATGTCAATGAGTGCAATAATATCTGCAACATCTGTTATGTTATGCTTTAAACAAATGTTAAAAAGCATTGTTCATATTCCTCAAGTATTGGTTAATTAAGTGACATACCAACAATATTATTTGACTCTTTGTTTACGAATCATTGTGCTGGAGATGGTTATAAAAACAGGTCATGCATGCTTTCAATTACATTTTGCTACTCTGAATAGACAGTAGTCAATACTGGTTAACACACACAAAGATGTGTGACATGTGACATGACAGTGGAGAGTTAATTTACATGAGAAAGGGGGAACCCAGCTTAGGAGCTTGCATTGCATCTTAACAGTATTTATATGTAGCCTGCCCTTTGGGGACTACTACGGCAGTATAAGGGTTAAGGAGCCTAGAGCGTTAACTGTGTGGGCTCACACAAAGTAACTCCTCTCTCCCATTACATATACAGGGTTACTTGGCAGAAACTAAGCCACGACCACTTTCACCACTAGGATATAGATACCCAGGTAGAATGTTTTAAAATCAGGTTCCTGATCGAAATGGCCAAGGTGAACACAGTTGTTCACATCAGAGGAGGCATATACCTTACAGATGTTTGGCAGGTTCGTATCGGCCTCAATACCAGTCTGCCTAGTAGTGGCAGTTAGATTGCAGAACCAGGTTATGGATCCCTTGATAGTGATAAGTCGGCCAGAGCATGAAAGGGGCTCCTTATTTACAGAGCATAATGGACGCTATGCAGAACAGGGATGGTTTAGCTAAACCAAGTCAAGTGTCCCTAGCGTGTTAAAGATGAAGGCACCTAGGAACGCAGAAGATAATAGTACAAACAGCTAGGGAGGTGCAGAGGCTTTACTGATCCTGTGTTACCCAACTGATCCCTTTCTTCTCTGTTCCCTGGAGCATCCCCTTCTGGGCCTTACTCTCTCTCCTCTCATACTGTTCTCAGCACCCCCATCTCTGGTACTGAAGGCCACCTTCTGGTTTAGAGTTGGCTAGGGACCTTCCGGTTTGGTAGATCCTACTGTGCCTTTCCCCATTTCCATGGACACTAGCTGGTAAGGGCACTGTCCCTAACAACAAAACAAGAAATTATATACCAGCCTTATAACACAATGAGGCCCCTCCACACTGACTCCTCTGGGGACCTAACTTTCAGATCCTTCTCCCTCACTATATATATCCCACTGTGATGACACAGGCAGAACTGGGTGGGACTTATCCTCTAAGGTCATGGTAATCCCAAGGGGGTTATATAATATATAACTTCAAAATACTGTACTTTAAACAACATCATTCATGTAGACATATTTATATATGAATATTGCTCCTCGTTTATCACGTATGTAGACATCGAGTTTATAATATCCTTATATTTCCTTAAATGCACTTATTTTCAAGGAAGCTTCAATCAGAATAGCTTGGTGTTATACAGGAATACTTTTTGCTCTTATTTTCCTGTGGGCATAGTACATCTTGTGACTGGATGGAAGTGGCAATTGCATAAAACCCAAGATGATAATGTTGTATAACACAAAGAACTCCATAAATCTGTCTGAACTGAACGAGAACCAATTTCTTTTAATATCTAAATGTACGGGGTAATATAATTAAATGCATTGCTGCTTGCGGAGCAGTCATAATGAACTCCCTTATCACAGTTAGACCTTCTACTTTACAAGCTGTTGCAAGCATGGATTTAACAACCATTTAAATGGGTACAATTGCATTATAAAATCATCTAAATGCCTCCAAATTATATTTAAAAAAAAGATTTTTTTGTCACTTGAAACGCTGCAAAATTAAAACTTTTAATATAATACAGCTGCAACTAAATATGTTTAGAGAGAAGAACCTCACTCTAACTCTTAAAGAGTTCATATGGAGAGCTGGGTGCTACCTGGAAAATATTCAGAGAATACTGAAAAATATGTACTAGAGCATACATAGGACGAATATACATTCGTCCTATGTATGCTTTAGTACATATTTTTCAGTATTCTCTGAATATTTCCCAGGTAGCACCCAGCTCTATATACACACAGTATGTATATATATATACTGTATATCTAGTGCCCCTAAAACAAAAATAATAATAAAAATGGTGTTCATCTACAAGGTGCCCATCTTAAATTAGAGCCCTAATGCCCAGAATATCCCTATATAAGTGGTAATGCATTGGCTACAGTTCTAGTGAATATAGATTTAGTTGACAGAATACGGATCTGTATCAAAGCCTTGATACTATATACCTATGGTAGAGTGGCAACAGTGTTAGTGTTTAACAGTAGATTCCCCTCTTCTGTACTTTTCCATATTTAAAATAGTGAGGAATTGAAATTGCCCTCCAAGCATGGATATAGTAAATGAATATGTTTCTGCTAGCACTATTATCTGCAGGGTATTTATTAAATTGACAGAATGTGCTCTGGGATATTTCAGCTGTAGAGAGATCAGACTGTTAGGCAGCTACTGTAGATGAAACAGCATCCGGCAAACATGTGGGTATGTATGAGGATTCACCGGGTTTTTACCATTGTACTAGGAAGCAGATGATGCAGACTTAGTTGTATTAGCCATAGCCTAGAGGGCTAACCCGCCATCAGCATCATAAGGAAGGTAGTATGCCAATCAAACTGCGTGGGCTGCATTACGGTAAGGTAGTGAACTTATTTGGTCACTATTGCATATGTGGCAGCCGTGCGGGTGAGAGTATACTCCACGCGTTGAGTGTGTTACCTTATTTAATTTAATAACATAAAGCAATCTGCACTATTGTTGCTTTTCTTGTTTTATGTGGGATCTCCCCCTCCCCCTCTCCCCTTCACCTTGTTCTGATGGATGAGTGATGAAGGTGCCTAGATGTTCTAATGATTTGGTCACTCTTGATAATTAGACCAATACATGTGAGTGAGATACTTACCAACTACATTTTTATCAACAATTGTCTACACTATATTGCACTTTTTTTTATTTCACATGTCCTTGGATTTATTTGCGCTCTGGATCCTGTTTCTCTATTTATTTTAGTATGCCTATTAAAGTTTGATTTTTATTATTATCCAATTATTTCTTGTAGTGGCGTGCACAACTAAAGGACCTCTGTGTTCTATGTATGCTCTAGTACATTTTTTTTTAATATTCTCTGAATATTTCCCAGGTAGCACCCACCTCTTCTAGAACACCTGTAACTAGGAAGAAGAAAAGAAAACACATACTGTAAAATCACCAAGTAACATCGTCTTACAGCAGTAATCCAAAATTTCATCTCTGCGGACACCCTGCTTTTCAAGATATTTACTTCAGTAGGGGATGCCGGTATATCTGCAGGCAGCAACGATGATGAGGCTTGTTGGAGCTAACATAATGGTGACCCTAAATGTCTGTACATATACTATATAAATGTCTGTACATATACTATATACTGTATAGGAAAAACAAATCCGCAGCACTCACAGGTAATGATCAAAATTAAAAAGGTTTAATTCATCAAACAGGCATCAGGGGTAGAACACAAGAAAAACTGGAGCAACGTTTCGGACCTCACGGTCCTTTATCAAGCCCCTACCGTGAGGTCCGAAATGTTGCTCCAGTTTTTCTTGTGTTCTACCCCTGATGCCTGTTTGATGAATTAAACCTTTTTATTTTTGATCATTACCTGTGAGTGCTGCGGATTTGTTTTTCCTTTTCTCTCTGTTTTTGTCGCTGGATGGTGGTCCTGGCTTCTCTGCAAGCCCCTGATGCAATAAGATACGTTTTTTGTCCTACCTTTGATCCCAATTGGAGTGCCCTGGACATTCCTGTATTTACTATATACTGTATAAGTATTACCTGTATACTGTATAATCATTAACATACGACAAAATATGTGGGGGAATAAAATGCATTTCACAAAAATAAGTCCTTTTATTTAGTTTTTTCATTGTTTTTCTTTGCAAAACAGTATAATTTACAAATACACAATAGATACATAAATACACTACCACCCCAAAAAACACCTACATGACCCCCCAATACACACACTACCCCCCAATACACTCACATGCTACCGCCCCCCCAAATAGACACACACACACACACTACCCCCCAATACAGACACACTCTACACCCCAAATACAGACACACACTTCCCCCCCAAATACACACACACACACACACATATACTGCTGCGGCAGCTTTTATTCTAACGTTTGCCGGGAGCTGGCCGGGAGCGCCGCGGGTCTGCTTTCCGTTTAAAAACGGATTTTCCAGCGCGGCGGCCGCTTCAATAGATAAGCGCTAATGGCGCTTACAATTGAAAGCGCCCGAGGCGCGGGAAAACCGACCGGTTCTCGGCCGAAGACTGCCGTGCGCCGCCCGCGCTATTTTTAAAATGCGGGGGCAGCCGCATTAGCTTTAGCCCGGCCGCCACTGTATATGTATATATATATATATATATATATGTAGCCATGTCTAAGATTGGTGTACATATCTCTTTTTCATGTTGGCAGTAACCCTGGTAAGTGTGCAGGAGTGCCAGCAACAATCAATGGAGGTTTCCCCTCACACCCTGGTGAGGTGTCATATGTCCCCAAAGGAAGTGACAACATGCAGTGTGTTCCCACTTAGTGATACAGAGCATGTTTGTTCTCTGGGGGGTGATATAAGACACAGCACTGCCTAAAGTTAGGAGTTCAGTTTCCTGTTGTTGTGCTGCTCTGTTCAGTGAGAGGCACGTGAAGGTCTGCAACAATGTTGCAGTGTCTCCTGCTAGCTGTGAGTCAGTGAGCATACGCAGCAGAGTTAGAGGAGCTGAGAGAGACAAAGCAGCTCAAGAGAGGAGCTTACAGCAGCCAGAGAAGCTGGGGAATCTCTTTGAGAGGATAGGTGGAAAGCAGCTCTATTAGAGAAGGTACCTTCCTAAGGGAGTGCTACAAAGAGATGAGTGGCTGAGCTGTTAGCTGTGAGGGGCAGCTTGCCCATACCACCATCAATAAAGATGCCCTGTTCGAATATACCTCCACTGTGTGAGTGTGAATTTACTCAGCAGTGGATGGCACCACCAAGAAGGAGTTCCTCACCAGGACCATCTCCCTGCGGAAGCACAGATCCTGATGAGGTGGAGGCGCTGCACTGGATATAGGTAGGACTCTCACACACTACCTCAGCTGCCTGTCTGGATGACATCCCCTAATACCATCAAGCGGGAGACTCAGGAGCCCTGTTGCCTACAGGTGCACCACCAGGCACGAACATGTAATGGGGACTGGTTAGACTACCCGGGCCAATATGAGATTGGGGGGGGGAAAACCCGTTACAATTGGAGGCGCTGCTGAGATGACCTGTCAACAGGACAGGCTTTTGCTAGGCACACTAGGAAACAGGGAAAGTGTATCCTGCCACTTTGTGCTGTGTTGGGATGGAACCGCAGGGACGACCTGGGAACCTGAGAGGAGTTAGTGGGTCTGGAGAGGGGCTATAGCTGTCCTAGTCACCTTGAGGTAGCGCTAGGGGTAGGATGCCTGAAGGGATAGCCTGTTAACGAGGTCAGGAATTCTGGAGAGGATCTGCACTAGGCTAGCCAACAGTAGGTAGACGCCCAAGTACTGCATGGTCCATTCCAGATCACGCCCAAGTACTCTAGTCCAAGTACTCTAGTCCATTCCAGATCACTTACCGAAGGGAGCACAGACTGGGAGGAAGGAGATACAGCAGACACAGCAAGAGTGAGCCTAGCCTGAGGTAGTGCAAACACGAGTCAGATCTACATTAGGTACACAAGGTGGTGCACAAGGCATGTTTGTTGTATCGGTATGGCAGCTGCCCCGCAGAGAGGAGCTCCATGTACAATCAGAACAAACACAGCAACCAAAATGGCGACGGCGTTGGAGTCAGTAGTAATGCTCAATCAGTCCATTGTGTGTGAAGAGGACATGGGACAATTGATGAAGCGGTACTTCAGTCTTCGTCAGAAAGACGGAGAGGAGCTATCTGAGTTCCTCCTGCGGATTGGAGCAGTCTTACGGGAGATGCGAAAAGGGGATCGTATTAAGGCCACTGAAGTGGAGGTGTACTTTTGTTATCAAATTCTGAGAGGAGCGATACCTGACCATCCTGTCGTGTCCAAGATGCGGTGCTCCTGGATGCGGGGTGACCCCCTGTCCTTAGGGAGGCTAGTGGATGAGATAGAGAAACATGAAGTTGCAACTGCTGCGAATATGGATGGCAGAGCGATCCAAAATGGCGGTTCCCGCTTCCCTGGGAGACCGCGTGGGCCAGTTGCAGAAAATGCTGCAAATGCTAAACTTGAAGAAAGTTGGCCGGGATTGGCGCCAAAAGAAAAACTCCACCCTGCGGGGAGGTATGGCGCGAAAGCTGTGGCCGCGCCCTCAAGGACTGTGAAGGACTCAGAGCCCCTCCCCGGGGATGTGAGTGACTCAGCGCAGAGCCAGAGTCACTCCTTGAAAGAGTGTGCCGCCCCTCCTTTAAATTCCACCAGGGGGAGCGAGAGTTTTGAGCAGTCATCAGCCATTTCTGTTCACCAGGAGGAGGAGCCGGGACTCTATATCACTATGAGTCCTGCTGAAGTTCAGGCTGTCTTCAGGGAGAAATTACTTAGTGCCTCCCGCGACCAACACCCAGCTGTGGTGATGCCCCAGCCGGTGGACCACACCAGTGAAGCTGGAGATAAAGAATCACCTACCTCAGCTGTGGAGGTTGTAGAGGGCCTGTGTGCCCAAGTGAACATTTTAGACCCGGTTCCCGAGCAGGAATCACCTGCCCCGTTATCCA
This sequence comes from Ascaphus truei, assembly GCF_040206685.1. Classification (NCBI taxonomy): domain Eukaryota; kingdom Metazoa; phylum Chordata; class Amphibia; order Anura; family Ascaphidae; genus Ascaphus; species Ascaphus truei. Next base: position 128,504,559 of record NC_134483.1, read on the forward strand.
TGGAACCGAGCGACCCATCGGTGGTGATGCGCCCACCGGTGGACCACTACAGCGGTGCTGGAAAAGAACCGGCAATTACCTGTGTCACGGCAGAGCGGAGTCTCGTGTCGCCGGTGCAGAAACAACCTGAGAGGCGGAGTCCCACGGCCGTGGTGACTGACGGAACAGACGGTGGAGAGGAACCCATCCCGAGCCGACGGAGCGGTGAGATGCATCCTTATCCTCCACAGGCGCCGGTGGTGGCAACGGCGGAGAAAGGCCTAGCCCAGGCCCGGACGGAGCAGAGAGCAAAACCATCACTTCCGGCGGCGGATGTCGTTCTGGAGGAAGAGGTTCCGGTTGGGAACCCAACGCAAGATGGCGGCGAGTCCAGCGAGATGGCCGTGTCCTCTCGGCCAAGCAGCTGTACCAGGTTGCCTGGGTCCGAGAAGAACCCGCAGGCCCTGCGGAAGCCTGGGAGTAAGGAGGCGAGTGAACCGGAGTGCCAGTCCGATGGTACTGGGCAAAATAGCGAGAAGTTGCAGGTCGTAGCCCCGCGTATGCCGGCAGTGTTTCCCTATGCCCAACCCCCGGCCATAGTTAAAATCCCTGTCCCTGTCACTTTTTCCTACGGGTCCCAGTCTAGCCAAGGGTTGTCTGGGGAGTCCCGAGCCACTTTTGAAAATCTGGACTGGGGTGACTGTTTTACCTCTGATGAGGGATCGGGGAGGAAAATGGCTATGCAAAGGATGTTATACAGCCTTATGATGACAATCGTGCTGTTGGGGTGGGATGTGATTCTAAGAGCATTGGGTCAAATTTTGGGTCTCCAGGAACTTTTGGAGTTTCATCTGGGGATTTGGGTAATGTTGCTCATATGGTGCCTATTGCCCGGGGAGCCCCCTATGTGCCCTCACTGTCAGAAAGAGTTATTAGGGATCGCCAAAATTGGGTACGTAATTTTCACCATTTCTGGGAGGGCGAACTTACGTTAGAAATGGGTTCCCTTGATGCAGAAAATTGGGATCCTGGCGGGTTAGATGAGACGTGGTGTAGTCACGAGGGGATATGCTACCTCCCCAGGAGATGCCTTAGGGAGGTGTATGGGCATGATCCTTTTGGTCCATCAGCATCCATGCCAGAATTTTGGGCTGATTGTGGGTGTTCAGTATGTCACCTAGAGTGTTACAGCATTGATGCTCTAAGCCCAGTGGACCATGCTGTACGTAAGCCACCTTAAGAGGGTATAGGGGAGTAATGGATACTACAGTAATGGATACTACAGCAGGGGGTAATTCTGGTTGTTACACATCTACGTTAGGATGTGTCTGTTATTATGGTTATAAGAAAAGATATGTACTGTAATAATGTGTTGTTATGTTTTGCAGTGCTACCTGAAGGAAGGTTCCGCAAATTTAGGTCCCCAAGCGAGGGCGTTGGGATTCCACCAGGGGGAGAATGTAGCCATGTCTAGGATTGGTGTACATATCTCTTTTTCATGTTGGCAGTAACCCTGGTAAGTGTGCAGGAGTGCCAGCAACAATCAATGGAGGTTTCCCCTCACACCCTGGTGAGGTGTCATATGTCCCCAAAGGACGTGATAACATGCAGTGTGTTCCCACTTAGTGATACAGAGCATGTTTGTTCTCTGGGGGGTGATATAAGACACAGCACTGCCTAAAGTTAGGAGTTCAGTTTCCTGTTGTTGTTTCCTGTTCAGTGAGAGGCACGTGAAGGTCTGCAACAATGTTGCAGTGTCTCCTGCTAGCTGTGTGTCAGTGAGCATACGCAGCAGAGTTAGAGGAGCTGAGAGAGACAAAGCAGCTCAAGAGAGGAGCTTACAGCAGCCAGAGAAGCTGGGGAATCTCTTTGAGAGGATAGGTGGAAAGCAGCTCTATTAGAGAAGGTACCTTCCTAAGGGAGTGCTACAAAGAGATGAGTGGCTGAGCTGTTAGCTGTGAGGGGCAGCTTGCCCATACCACCATCAATAAAGATGCCCTGTTCGAATATACCTCCACTGTGTGAGTGTGAATTTACTCAGCAGTGGATGGCACCACCAAGAAGGAGTTCCTCACCAGGACCATCTCCCTGCGGAAGCACAGATCCTTATGAGGTGGAGGCGCTGCACTGGATATAGGTAGGACTCGCACACACTACCTCAGCTGCCTGTCTGGATGACATCCCCTAATACCATCAAGCGGGAGACTCAGGAGCCCTGTTGCCTACAGGTGCACCACCAGACACGAACATGTAATGGGGACTGGTTAGACTACCCGGGCCAATGTGAGATTGGGGGGGGGGAAAACCCGTTACATATATATATACACACATATATTGGGCCTCTCTCCCTCACTGTCCTGCTGGGGGGGGGGGGGGCTGGCTGGTGCTGGTTGGGCTTCTTGTTGCCGCTGGGCCTAACGTTTCCAAAGCTGCTTGCCTGCCTCTCTCATGTACTGTCCCATGATAGATTCAGTGATGTCGGCTCTCGCCGCAGGTTGGCGACATGCACTTCCGACGCGCACTGGCAGGAGAGCCCAGCGCGGAACAATACAGGATAGAGAAAGTCTTTCAAGCAGCTGGGGAGACGTCGGGCCTGGCGGCAACAAGAGGCCCGTCCAGCACCGACCAAGCCCCCCTGCAGCCACCACCAGGATAGTGAGGGAAAGAGGAAGCAGCTGGGGGTTAGCAAACTGTAGAGAGCAGCAAAAATGAGCGGAAAGAGCCGCTTCCGGCTCGGGAGCCACAGGTTGTCGACCCCTGCACTAAGGAGATCAGTATCTCAGCAAGCAGAGGGTTCGCGAGGCTGAAATTAACACAGTTCAGCTCCGGAGACCCCCTGCTTTAATCCTATAATCCTATATAATAAAAATGAAAGCACTGTATGCCTGTCTGCATCTTCCTGTGTCCCTAGGGGAAATCTCATTGGTCCCTTGGGCCGCCCGCCCCCGCACCTCTGATTGGCCTGAGGTGGAGTGACGACACACACACACAACACACACACACAGTGTCACACACACACACACACACACACACACACACACACACAGACACACACACACACACACACACACACACACACACACACACACACACACACACACACACACACACACACACACACACACACACACACACACACACACACACACCACTCTCTCTGTCCTCTCCCACCCCCCATCACACTCACCTCCCCCCTCAGCTCCCCCCCGGTTCTCCGCTCAGCTCCCCCCCGGTGCTCTGCTCAGCTCCCTCCCCCCATGCTCCACTCATCTCCCCCCCGCCCTATGCTCCACTCACCTCCCCCCTGCCTGATGCTCCACTCACCTACCCCCCTGCCCGAGGCTCCACTCACCTCCCCCCCTGCCCGATGCTCCACTCACCTCCCCCCCCCGCTTGATGCTCCACTCACCTCTCCCCCCACCCGATGCTCCACTCATCTACCCCCCTGCCCGATGCTCTACTCACCCCCCCCCGCCCGATGCTCCACTCACCTCCCCCCCGCCCGATGCTCCACTCACCTCCCCCCCGCCCGATGCTCCACTCACCTCCCCCCGCCCGATGCTCCACTCACCTCCCCCCCGCCCGATGCTCCACTCACCTCCCCCCCGCCCAATGCTCCACCCACCTCCCCCCCGCCCGATGCTCCACTCACCTCAGCCCCCGCCCGATGCTCCACTCACCTCCCCCCCCGATGCTCCACTCACCTCCCCCCCACCCGATGCTCCACTCACCTCCCCCCCGCCCGATGCTCCACTCACCTCCCCCCCCGCCCGATGCTCCACTCACCTCCCCCCCTCCCCGGCAGGGGGACAGACAGCTGACACGCGGCACCTAAGATGGCGGCGGCCGGAAGGACCCCCTTCCTCCCTCGCGGAGTAACTAAGATGGCGGCGGAACGAGAGGTGACGTGTGTGTGTGTGTGTGTGTGTGTGTGTGTGTGTGTGTGTATGTGTGTGTGTGTGTGTGTGTGTGTGTGTGTGTGTGTGTGTGTGTGTGTGTGACACTGTGTGTGTGTGACACTGTGTGGGACACTGTGTGTGCGTCAGGCACTGTAGGGTGGGGAATGGAGCTACGGGGGGGGGGGCAGGAGCGTAGAGAAAGGGGGAGCCGAGAAACATACAGGGAGAGTGGAGAGGAGGGACCCAGAAATTTTAAGCAACCCACCCCCCCTCCTGTCCTCTGCCCCCCCTCCTGTTGACTGCCCCCCCCCCCTCCTGTCCACTGTCCCCTCCCCCTCCTGTCCACTGTCACCCCCTCCTGTCCACTGTCACCCCCCCCCTGTCCACTGTCACCCCCCTCCTGTCCACTGTCACCCCCTCCTGTCCACTGTCCTGTCCCCCTCCTGTCCACTATCCTGTCCCCCTCCTGTCCACTGTCCCGTCCCCCTCCTGTCCACTGTCCCATCCCCCTCCTGTCCACTGTCGTCCCGTCCCCTCCTGTCCACTGTCGTCCCATCCCGTCCCCTCCTGTCCACTGTCCCCTCCCCCTCCTGTCCACTGTCCCCTCCCCCTCCTGTCCACTGTCCCCTCCCCCTCCTGTCCACTGTCACCCCCCTCCTTTCCACTGTCACCCCCCCCTCCTGTCCACTGTCACCCCCCTCCTGTCCACTGTCACCCCCCTCCTGTCCACTGTCACCACCCCCTCCTGTCCACTGTCCCATCCCCCTCCTGTCCACTGTCCCGTCCCCCTCCTGTCCACTGTCCCGTCCCCCTCCTGTCCACTGTCCCGTCCCCCTCCTGTCCACTGTCGTCCTGTCCCCTCCTGTCCACTGTCGTCCCGTCCCCTCCTGTCCACTGTCGTCCCCTCCCCTCCTGTCCAGTGTCGTCCCCTCCCCTCCTGTCCACTGTCGTCCCGTCCCCTCCTGTCCCCTGCCGTCCCGTCCCCTCCTGTCCCCTGTCGTCCCGTCCACTCCTGTCCACTGTCTCATCCCCCTCCTGTCCACTGTCGTCCCGTCCCCTCCTGTCCAGTGTCATCCCCTCCCCTCCTGTCCATTGTCGTCCCCTCCCACACCTGTCCACTGTCGTCCCATCCCTCCTGTCCACTGTCCCATCCCCCTCCTGTCCACTGTCCCATCCCCCTCCTGTCCACTGTCCCGTCCCCCTCCTGTCCACTGTCCTGTCCCCCTCCTGTCCACTGTCCAGTCCCCCTCCTGTCCACTGTCCCGTCCCCCTCCTGTCCACTGTCCCGTCCCCCTCCTGTCCACTGTCCCGTCCCCCTCCTGTCCACGGTCCTGTCCCCCTCCTGTCCACTGTCCCGTCCCCCTCCTGTCCACTGTCCCGTCCCCTCCTGTCCACTGTCTACCCCACCAATCTGTCCACTGTCTCCCCCACCTCCTGTCCACTGTCTCCCCCCTTCCTGTCCACTGCCCCCCCACCCTCCTGTCCAATGTCCCCCCCCTCCACTCTTCCCCCCTCCTGTCCACTGTCCCCCTCCCCTCCACCTGTCCACTGTCCCCCCTCCCCTCCACCTGTCCACTGTCCCCCACCCTTTTCCCCCCCTCTCCCCCCCCCCCTTTCCTAGCGGGAAATTTAACTCACGGGCAACGCCGGGTCTCTCAGCTAGTTAAGAAATAAAAGAAACATGAGCTGCATCCTGGAGTGCTGGTTTAATGCTGAGAATGTTGATCCTAGCCTTTTTGTAAGTATAGTTTTGCTAGTGCAGATAGAAATAAATCTTATGTTATATATCAAGATTCCTTTTTTTTATCAAGCTAATTTTTTCTCTTTGTGCAGTCATGTTCTTTGTCATTTGTCAATCATGCTGTTGTGGCTTTTCCGGGGCTTATAAGGACTGTGATTATTGAAGATATGCTTTCCCAGAAATGCTCCTTTTTTGTTTGTCAAGTAACAGTGCTGAGCAGACCCCGCAAGTTTGTTTGGATCGCCAACCTAAGACGCGGAGTTCAAGAAGCTATGTTTATTTGCAATGGCAACAGAATAAAAGCATACAAACATATACAAAAGGCACAATTATCCACTTTGTGACCCACCATTAACCTGGAAAGGATTAGATTTCTCACACGAGTAGGTTACCCGGAGGTGGTGCCAGTGGTATCCGCTATAGTCCCTCTGTTTCCGGGTTGGGGAAACGGTCCATTATGGGGTACAGCAATGTCCTGGGGCCGCTTGGAGAGCGGGCGCACAATAGATAAAAACAGTCCTTGGTGCAATTGCCAGTAGCGGCTGTCCCACTAATCCGGGGCCCGACCTCCACTGGCTGGTTGTTGCAAGGGGTAAAAGGTATCAGCTCTCTGCTGCAGACAGAAGCTGGTGGCTGGAGAAATTCTTCAAACAGACTTTGGTTGCTTGGCTTTGTTTCTTTTGCTTGGTTTCTTGGCTCAGGACGCACCAGAGTGTATGGAACTGGACCCCTCAGAAAGACAGGGGTTTAGTTCTGATAGTCCACTCAGAGTCCTACTGCAAGCAGGACCCAGGAACTTAGTCTCTTACAAGAGACTCACAGTACATCCCACACTTTATACAGATACAGCCCCCTCAAGAACTAGGTGCATAGACAAACTGAGACAGGATGAGCTGTTATAAGACACACAGGAACAGTTTGGGGCTTTCAGTTATACCTCAAACTTCAGAAAGATGCCAGAATGTCTGCATGCATCAAAGTTTTTTTCTGGCCTCTTTAGATCTGGCTGAGTTAGGCGTGAACTGCGGACACTCTATTCCCTTGGAGTGTGAAACAGGTTCTGGCGAGACTGGGGACACCTTGAAAAGTGTTAGATTACACCCAAAAGGTTCCTGGCTGACAGGCCGGGAGGTGTGAGAAGTAGCCCCCCTTACACAAAGGAGTCCTCTCAATTTAGATTACTCCCTTTGATGGGCCCACCACCTGACTTCATTGGACATGCAAACAGAGGCATTTGTATTTAAGGAATGGTTGTCACCTGGCCAGTTCTTCCTTCATTAGAAATGCAGGAATAAAACTTCCAATGTCCCCTTTTTTACTGGGGCAAACCCTGACCCCCTAAGGCATGGGTGCACAAACTGGGGGGTGCTAGATATTCTTGGGGGGGGCGTGGCAGTTATAGAGGTCTAGCGCTCTCCCCCAGGCATTTAAATTAAATGCTGGTGGACCGCGCGAGGCCTCTATAATACACTTACCTTTCCTTCCAGCAACGCATCGTCATGGTAACCTGGCATCAAAATTCCTAAGGGATTAGGAATCGTGGGGATAGGCTGTCCTACTGGCCCCCAGGGTCTACTATCAGGGGACCCCTGCAGGGAGTTTCTAGAAACTCTGGAACCGAAGTTTGGCAACTTAGCAGATTGGTGCGTTTCCGAGGTAGGAATATGACACTGATTATTTCCAACAAAAGACTCATTTTTTCATCCCCATGAAGGGGTCCCTCAAGACTTTGGGTTTTTCTCCTTCTAGCAAGGTGTGGCGGTACGAGATACTAGTTGCTAGGCCCAGCGGTTCCGGAGTTAAAACCCCAAACATGTTATTGAGTGAATGGGTCCAATCCGACTTAGCCCACAAACAGTACAATACAAATACATAAGAAGAGACAGGGACATTATTCATAGGGGTACACAGCAATAATACATTTATACACATGTTCCCTTGACGTGGGCCGAATCTTCAGGGTGAACCCAGAGTTACCATAGTACCCCACGTCACATTGTTGCAGCGGGACAGTGAGCTGCAATACAACATTGCTATCTCCAATTGCTGCCACTGTAAGTCCATTGCCCCAAACTTGACTTGCCTTTCAATTGCAGTGCAACATGGGACCGTTAAACTAATATTAATGGTATGTGTAAGGTCTAAAAACTGGGTGACTTTCAATTATTTCAAAATGTTCCTTTGTTCTCATTCAGGACCTTACTCATAAAGCTCTAAGGCTGCCAAATAAGTAAATAATACAGTATTGTAGTTTTTGGCCAATGTCAGTGTGATCAGCCAAAAACTACCATTAACTGCCATTGACTTGAATAGCAGTTTTCTGCAGCTTCATGAATAAGGAAAAAGAGCCTGCGATTCATGGGTAAGGTCCTTACAATAGGGAGTCTGATTGATGGGGGAGGGTTAATGTCAATGTAGTGTGCTCCAACTCGGTTCCAAGGTAATTGTATTTATTTATATTCGCTTTCTGTGTGGGAGCAAACCAGGTGGTAAACTAAACTATCAGCTAAGCTGAAATTAATGCATACATTTCCAGGATAACTTTCAAATACAGTTTGACCTAAAAATACATTGTTTTAAATGATCAAGCACCAGATAAATTAAATATGTAATTGTCTGCACATTTCTAAAATCATATAGTGACAAAAGTGTGTTCTGCAAACCCAAACTCTGTCTAAGATTTTCACACTCTGAATCCATCTGTTATTGTTAGACGTTCAATAATCAGGACTACAAACTTCCAAGCATCTAAACTTGCTACTTAGATTTCAATCCCTCTCCAATAATTACAAAACAGCAACCCCATAAACATAAGTATTCCCCTTTATAAAGCTTTAGTAAGACCACACCTTGAATATGGAGTACAATTTTGGGCACCACTCCTTAGAAAAGACATTATGGAACTAGAGAGTGCAGATGTGACGGTTCAGGGGATTCCTTCCCCTCCATGTGTCCCTGGCGCTGTGCTTCCTCATGTCCCTTCCTTGCCTCCCCATTCTGTTCTTCCTTCCTCCTCCCGTATCCGTCCCTCTGCGGTAGCCCCTGACGCTCTCCCAGCGTCTGCGCGCGTTCCCCGCAGGGCACGCGTGTCTTCTCAGTCTCCCGTTCCCCTCTACAGCAATCCCCGCTCACGGCCTCCCTCTGCTCCCGCTCTGGTCCCCTTACCTCCTGCAGACTCTCCTCCGGTTCTCCTTCCGTCCTCGGCGGCTGCCCCTGCGGCGCGGCGCTCCGCGCGCCTTTTGACACAGCCTGTGCCCGCGCACTCTAACCTTACAGAGGGCGCGCGCACACGCTCCTCTTGTAGGCATTCCCAGACCCCTGGCTCCTCCGCTCATGCTGTACAGGCTATCTCCCTCTCTGACTCACCTGTCTCCTCCTCCTCTCCTTCTCACCTATCCCTGCTGCATCTCACTTCACCTTCTGCTCCTCCTCTCTCTCCCATTGGTGTTCCCTCCTTTATAACCCCTGTTTGTCCTCTAACTCATTGCTCTGCATAGTTCTTTGTAACCTCTGTGTGTGCAGTCCTATGCTTGGCTCTCCTGTGTTTTCCCGCTTCTGTTCCTGCTCCTGCTTACCCCTGGATCTCCTTGGCTTGACCTCTGCTTGTACTGGATTACCCTGCTCTCTCCTGCCCTTGAACCCTGCTTACGGACACGACTTTGCTGACTTCTGTTATCCCTGGACTCTGGCTTACGGACATCACTATCCTGCTCTCTATTGCCCTAGACTCTGGCACACAGACATCACTAACCGAACTCTATATCCCGAGGCGTTGCAAGTATACTCTAACCATCTTTCTACAGGCCCGGCCACGCACTACCACACTCCGGGCACACCCTCACTGCTGTGGGTGCGTGTGTTAACCCTACCCACCTCAGTACTGGGGACTGGCCAGGTCTGCGGGCATACAGGCGTTACAGCAGAGAAGAGACACCAAATTAATAAAGGGGGTGGACAATCTAACTTATGAGGAGAGGCTTGCTAAATTAGATTTATTTACATTAGAAAAGAGGTGTCTAACAGGGGATATGATAATTATATACAAATATATTTTGGGACAGTACAAGGAGCTTTCAAAACAACTATTCATCCTACAGGCAGTACAAAGGACTCAGGGCCATCCCTTAATGTTGGAAGAAAGGAGATTTCACCAGCAACAAAGGAAAGGGTTCTTTACAGTAAGGGTAGTTAAAATGTGGAATTCATTGCCCATGGAGACTATGATGGCAGATACAATAGATTTGTTAAAAAAAAGGTTGGACATCTTGTTAGAAAGGAAAGGTATACAGGGTTATACCAAATAAGTAAACATGGGAAGGATTTTGATCCAGGGAGTAATCCGATTGCCAATTCTTGGAGTCAGGAAGGAATTTATTTTCCCCTTATGAGATATCATTGGATGATACAGTATGTCACTGGGGTTTTTTGTTTGCCTTCCTCTGGATCAATAAGTAAGAATAGCTATAGGATAAAGAAGCTGTTGTCTAAATTTAGCATAGCTTGAACTTGACTCTGTAACTATGTAATGTTATGGGCAACATCTAAAAAATATTTTCAGGGGGATTTGAAAGTATTCATCTTTTATAGGCTTACATTGTGAAAAATGTTAGGTCAATTATTTTCCATGCTACAGTACAGAAGCATTTAAGGGCATTAAATTATAGTGTTACTAATACATTCCAATATAGGGTTAGGTTTTGGCTCGCCTGGTTTCTGCTTTACTGAGCAGTTCCCTGGAGGTATATGTCTCCTCCCTTCAGGATAGAGCCCCTACCAATTTCCCAATTAGCATAAAGGTATATAATACATCTCATTGTCAGTCTACACCCTCCACTGAAGTGTAGGTGAGTATTTATGGCTGACAGAAAGAAGACATATGTGCAAGTATTCAATATTTCACATTAGGGTATTTGCGCATCTACAGTACACCTTTATCATAAGGGAACTTTGTTACTGGCTTTGACCAGCTTTTAACTGCACTAAATCACAAATAAGCATATCTTTCATTTATTTAACCTTTCAGGGCACTTTCACATACGTCACAAAGTTTAGTCCATAGGACAACAAGAAGTTGCATACTGTATATTCAGTGTACCTGCTAAACAGAGTTTACCTTGACGAGGTTGGTAGGATTTAAACATGTTTTGATCAAACGATGCAACCAAATGACTCCTTTGTTACACAGACTTAGTTTCTAAATGTAAAAATGTCACTAGCATATTTTAGCTCATTTGGGAGGAGCGCAGGAATTGTTCTTTGTTTTGTATTGTGAAGAGGCAACTTTTTAATAGAGAATTTGCCATTAGGAACCCCAGTACTTCCCTAAATACAGTACAACCTAAGCTCTCCTAACACAAACAAAGAAACTATTTTTGTTGAGAAGTCCAATCCTGGTGGTAGAGTATTGGTAGCCTGCATCACTCAAAATGTACAGTTAGGGTCATGTTATTTTTGGAGAATAGTTTTCTGGGACTGAAAAAATATTGAGATACAAAACATTATTTTGCAGTTAAACAACATCTCTCTCTCTCTTCTGTATCCATCTGCTGAACATCAAAGACTGCTGTCATAGCTTCTGCCAGATAAAAGTGACAACTGTTATGGTGTGGGACAAGAGCTAAAGACTGAAACACAGAGATAAAAGCAAATGCAGTTTATCATGGGGCTAAAAATGTACAAACCTATGAGGGAGTAGGAATAATTTGTGAATGCATTGTAATAAAACATCATTAACTAAATGTCATATTTGCATCTGTTCCCGCTTGTTTGTCCTTATTTGGTATGTCATTCTGTTTATGTAATTTATATCACTCTGTTCCCCCATTTACCGCAATGTGAAATATGTCGGTGCTTTAGAAATAAAGGATACCAATACCAATAATAATATACAGTATTTAACTTCATTGTTAAGGCCTGATGGTTGACCAGTATCAATTTCTATAATTGCAGTCTTTGAATAATGACATGTATCATGGTTGGTTTTTGTATAATAATTGAGCTTCAGTATTGTTTCTCAATCTCTTGCTACATTTCAGCAGGTGTGATTGAAAATGGATAAAGTCTGCCAATGAAAATATTTCCTGTGATAAAATATCAATTGGCAGGAATAACTATGGCATTTCCACCTGGTGGGATTCTATTTCTCCCAGCTGTCAGGAATGTTTTATTTCTTTTTTTCTATTGGGGAGATACGCCAGTGTAACTCCATTCATGTTCAAGGCACTTTGACACTTCTCTTTCTTTTTGGTAGTCTTGTGTTTTTTTTCTTTTCTTCAGCCAACACAATTTTAATGGAAGTTCACACAACATCTTACTATGGCCTGACAGGTTATTCCTGAGTGCAAAAGCATTTTGGGCCATGTTTACCAAGCAGTGTTCTGCCACAAGGAACTTTCCAGTGATGAAAGATACCTGTCAACTCATTGACTTCAATAGACTTTGAAGTGTCTTCCAGCTCCAGAAGATGTCTTACTGCAGAAGACTGCGTATGCTTAGTAAATATGGCCCATTATGGTTACCCTACATTTGTTTTTTTAGTTTTATGGAAAACTGTTTATATTATCGTGTAACTGCTTTTTGTTAAAAAAAATAACATTATTGAGTGTCAATAATTTGAAAATTGCTTCAGGAAAAATAGCCTCCAAGGATTATTGGATAAACCGATCTGAAATCCAAACTTCAAACAGCACACCAAGATTTATCGGAGAATATGCAATGAGTGGGACATTCCTTGGGTCTGGCTAGGGGCTTCAATAGCAATGATCAGACACCATTTATTAGTCTTTACAAAAATATAATTTATTCCATCGGCATTTCTCCAAAATATAAAATCCCACTGTAGGATTTCACAATCATGGTGAAAAAGTAAAATTACAAATGTGGCTGCAGGGTAAGGAATAGAAAGTTGCGATGTCATCTCCAGAAGATATTGCAACTTTCTATTGACGTTCCCTTAAGTTGATGAACTATTTCTGCCCCAACAAGCACCACCACCACTATACTATCACTACTAAGCTGAAGCAGGGGGTTCTCTCCAGTGTCTCCCAAGTTTCTATTGACCACTGGAGCTAGCCATTACCTTGTTGCCATGTGTATCCATGGGGTAAGTATTCTCGGTCTAGGACGACTTGCCGCAGCCAGTCCTCCGCAGCTAACGCGCTGCTGCAGAGGGCAGTTCGCCGCCGGCCATCTTACCATGAAGATACTGTAACATTCTAACCTTACCCCATATCCCAGAAGCCCCTAAAACCCCCTAACGTTAAGTCCTTACCCTAAAACCCCTGACCTTAACCAGTTACCCTAACCCCTTAACCTTACCCTAAAAAGCTTGGCCCCCTAACCCTAAACCCCCTAAAGGTAACCCCTTAATAACTTAATTCTGGAGCGAGATAGCCGTCTGCAAGCTGCCCTCAGCTGAGTCAAGTTGGTCCATTCCGCAGTGTTCTTGCCTCAAAAGGTACATCAGTACAGGTGGCCTTTCGTGTCAGTCCCCAGAGTCTGGATAGTTGTCTGCTTTGAGGGTCCAACCTCTGGCAGGGTCCTGCGTCCTCTGTGTCCAGGCATAGAGGTCTGGTCCCCTTGTGTCTTGCTGTCAGCACACAGCCCTCCTTAGTGCTCAAGAACTAGCACTAAGCACTAAGGAGGGCTGTGCGCTGACAGCAAGACACAAGGGGACCAGACCTCTATGCCTGGACACAGAGGACGCAGGACCCTGCCAGAGGCTGGAACCTCAAAGCACACAACTATCCAGACTCTGGGGACTGACACGAAAGGCCACCTGTACTGATGTACTGTACCTTTTGAGGCTTTGAGGTGATAGACTGGGTCTAAATACGGGTAACGCCAAGACTTGCATACGTAACGTCAAATGATCAAGTGTGCTGATCCCCTGAGGAGTACAGGATTATCCATTGAACTTTTGGCGCCAGGTTTTTTTCTTTGTTTTCATATTTTCTGTTAGTACTGACAGTAATACTAGGCAGCCACTGTATTTTGCTTTTTTTACTTGTCACATTGGTGTTTTAATCTTTAGCGCTTGTTCACATTTTTTCTTTAATCCATTCTGCTATCACTCTTAACATATGTTCTTGCCCTCTCTTAACACTCCTGGGAGGTACATGCATTTGTTACTAAGATAACTCATTTTATTGTACCAGGCCCCCCTTGTTTTGTTTGTTTGTTTAGCATTATCCATGTGATCCTGCTATTTTGGGCCCCTTCTGACATCCTGTTCTGGGGAGGTGGTTATTACCCTCCTTTCCATGCAGGAAACTGCCACTTTCTCAGGGGCTGTAAATTTTGTATATGGAGACCCGCTTTTGGGCTGATCCCGACATACCAGAGCCCTATCTAAGCAGCTCTCTGGTATGTCTGCATTCAGTCTCTGGGACCTGCATATGTCTTCTGTCCATGTTGTAGGAATCATAACTGTTAAGGAACTGTTCCTAACTAAATCACAATAAACAGGGGGGCCTAATCTCTCCTTTATAAGGGAAACTTTTCTCCTGCCTCTACTCCCCGAGACTCTGGCTCTCCTCTCTTTCTGGAACCTCCCTCTCAATGGTTTCTGTTGAGGGAGAGGGGGATTGGCCCGGTATTAAAGGGGTTGCACCCCATATGGCCACCCCCTGACCTCACCAGGGAGGCAAGGGGTTAACTGGACTGCGGTCCAGGAATGTGGTTTTTACCTTGCTGCAACATCCAAATGTGTATTCCCCTGTTATAATGTATTGTCACGATTTCAGTGTCTGCACCACACACACACTGGGATCCGTTCGGGAGGAGAAGGGTTAATAGTTAGGAAGTGATTATAGCCCTTTGTTCCATGATCCCGCCTTTTCAGGCTTCATTTTGCAGTTTCCCATAGGTCGCCATTGCAGCTCCATTGAAACCTATGGCGAATCCGGTGGTTTGGGCCCGTTTCCATCGAAGACCAGCAGGTGGCGTCCAAGAGGAGGAGCGGCGGTTCCACATTGTAAGTCAATGGAGCCATTGATTTCAATGGGGATTCTTCGACGCTGACCTCCAGGAACGGGTTGGCAGCCATCCAAACAGCAAACCGCAGAAGCGGATACAATGTCTGAAAAAGAGCTTTTATCACACTAGTTCAAGGTCAACTACAATTGGCGTGGGAAACTTAGGTTCTAGGGCACCCAGAAATAAAATTATTTTTGCCCCTAGATCCTAGGAACCCCCACACTCGATCACCACCAGGTCCGAGGATTAAGGACCCCCGTAAAGTGTCGCGCGCGCCAAGAGGGTCGCGCCATTGACTCCAATGGCGGAGGGAAGAGCAGCGCGAGAAAACGGCTAAGTCCAAAAGCCTAAAATGTGGAAGCCCATATCTCCGGTTCTGAGAAGACCAGAGGGCTGGGATTTGGGTCACATGTAGTCACTGTTCCGGCATGACTGCATGGCCATTTCCAGCCCTCTCCGACCAACCAGGCAGAGTATGGGCCCATGTCAAGAATTGTGATTTTCCCCATAGACTTCAATGGCAGCGTTACTCCATTGAAAGACTATGGCGGAGGAGCCCTATAGACTTCAATGGCGGAGTTGCCCCACTAAAAGACTATTGCGGCGGAACCCATTGACTTCAACGGCGGAGTTGCTCCATTGGAAGCCTATAGCGGCGGAGCCCGTTGATTTCAATGGGAAAGAGTGAAAAGCAGAGATTCATTTTTAGAGCGGACAATCCTGAATTAAAGTAATAAGAGTTTTAAATTGTATTTGTGTATCTCTGGCTCGGAGGGTCGCAGCAAGCTGAAACTTGGCCACCATGGAGAGTCACCACCGGCATGAGGGACTGGCAAGTTTCAGCCCGCTCGATTATTTTAATATGTCTTGACATTAAAAACTGTATTGGATTTCGAAGTGGGGACAAAAGCCCGCAAAGGTTTCTGAATCTGGTTAATGTAAATGCTCAGGGGGGCGACCTATTGTCTACAACAGACCCCCTGATCAAAGGCTCAGCCACCGTAGCTGTATACATTAGGGCGGAGAAATGCAGGGCTTTGGTGGTCTGTAAGTGCTATAATTCACACCTAAAGACAAAGGGTTTCCTGACTAGATCCAGGTCTGTAGACAGGCCGGCGCCCTGACTTTTGTGTGGGGCTAAAGAAATGAGACCCCCAGGGCCAGAAGTACGCATGTGCCAACTAGCTGGGGGGCATGGGTTATCATTGTTCCCACGTTAGAGATTGGGTGCAGGCCATTGTTCTACAATGGCCTGCACTCAATGATAGGTATAGGACTGGAATTACATATAAACTGGTGTCAGCCCTATACCCTTTGTCTTCATTTTACCAACTACTTGATGCCTGATTACTGTTGAATTGCTAATCCTGTTTTCCTGATTACTTCATCATTCCAATCCCTAAGTAAGTGTATTTCTTGTCTGTTATTTGTACTATCCTGTGTGTTCACCTTCTTTAAGGAATAAATGATCTTTATTATATCTAAATCGTGTTCAGTTCAACCCAGTCATTTGGTGTAAATTATATCCTATCACAAGTTACCGTGACAGTCCCCCTCTGACTTATATCTCCACTGACGTAGTTCCATCTGTCATTACAGGGTGGAGTGTATCATCTAGTGCTTATTAATAACTCCCTATCTAACCTTAGTAACCATCGCAAGGAGGGTAGGGGGAGAGGGGGGACATGAGTGTTACCTGTTGTAATGCTAGTAAGATAAAAAATACAAAGTAGCAAAAAGTACTTTCATGGCTCTGCCCTGTCAAACTACACACATTTTTAGCCAGTCTCCCTCACTGAACAACTGTCACTAAGGTTAGCTTCAGAGATGCTACAACCTTCAATGAAGCTTTATTCATGCAGAAAGTTTCCACTAAAATGTAATTTATTTGGTCCAGAACCTCTATTATTATTTTGATCAGTGAACTTTGACAGCTACACTCACCTTGATTTATGCTATAGTGCTAAGAACAAGTCTGGAGAAGATTTTAATAACGGCAAAAAAGCTCAGATCCTATCAGCGTATATTGCAGACTGGGTTATGAATACAGCCATTGTGTGAACCATTTGCAGTTCAAATACATAGCCAGAGGATGTTGACACATATCTTCAAAATAATTATACTGAAATCATTCTTACAATAATTAACTTTCCTGGGGCTAGCTTTTTTTCTTGCTCACCAAGAAAGTGCCTCAGCTCTTGATGTATATCCATATGATTTAGTTTTTAACAGTAATATTTTCTTTTGTTGCACACGGAGGTGAACAAGACAAATAATGTGCTTCGAACACTTCTCCATCATTAGATTTTTCCAGAGGCAATTTTTTTCAAAAGGACAAGTGGTAACTATTTTTAAAGCCTCACCGCGGGCAAATAAGCCTTTATCATTCTTTGTTGGAGCAGAAATGAAAACACCCAGGTTGACATGATTCTCCCTCAAACTACATTTTTTTAAGAGTGGGGAGAAGACCCACATGAAAAATGTGAGAAGGTCAAGTGTCATAACAAGATTAGTCAGCTATTTAAACAGTGGGGTAATTTGGAAAGAATGATGGAAGGTCTAGAAACTACTTTTCTATTTGCTATGTTACGTCACTCGTTTATTATCTGTGTTCAATCTTTGCAAGCCTTGTTAACTTGGTGCAGAGATTCTCCAAGGAAAGCAAGGTCACCAGTCTTTCATTTGACATTTTTTCTTTCTCCTGCAGCCAAAGATTTGAGGTTACTTGTGCAAAAATATGTCAAAAACAGAGATATGCACACTATACGATACATTGCTACATGTGAAGCAGTTGAATTGTCCTGATTTGTTGTTGAGGAAATAAATAACCAATATGGCAAACATGTATACATTTGGAAAGCATTTCATTTAGAGAAGTTGATGGATTTTACAGGAAAGTCACCATCTCCAAGAAAACAAGATAACATTTTGTGTAAATGAAACAGCAGAGTGAAAGGCAAGTGAAAGCTTTATAAATCATCATACTGTAGAGGTGTAAAGCCTAAGCAGAAGAGAAAATAGACCAGTCATTAAAGAAGGGGAATAAATCTTTTGGGGGTATATAAGTGAAAGAAGAAAAACATAAGGGGGAATAGTAAGACTACACACAGAAAAGGACAGTCATGCTGAGGGAGATAAAAGTACAGTATAGCAGACCACCTTAATAATTATTATTTTTCGCAGGTGAAGGGGAGGGACAACAATTTGGTAACAGGAATATAATTGTAAAGGATGTGGGACACAAGCCTGACATCAGTAGTGGGCTAATTAATAGACAGGCAATTTTTGGGGGGGCGAATTTGGATTAGCAGCGGATCAGCCGGTTGCTTTGGTCTGTGGATTTTAGTGGATCAATCTCAAAAAGGGTGATTCGCATTTTGCAAAAAAATTTTTTTAATCATTATTACCAGGCTACTACTTTGTGGATTCCGCAACCCATGGACAGATATGTAGAATCCAATCCACGTATTCAGTAATCCGTTGGTGGATTTTAAGAATCCACCAACAGATTGCTGAATCCGCGGATTGGATTCTACAAATCCATCCAAGGGATGTATCCAATGGCAGTTTGTGATGAATCCACGCAGATTAAAACCAACCAAAACCATTTGGGGATTTTACACAGTAAAACGGATAATGGGGGGAAAATGCGAGAGAATCCGCCCATCAGGCGTCCGCCTTTGGGGTGACACAGATGCACACGGAAGGGGTTCAGATTGAATGCAGCTGTGAATTCAAAGTCCTTTGTCCTCTTGGCTCATTAACATTCCAGTGGGTGAGGTTGACATTCCACATAGAACAAGCAAATGTTAACCTGTAGCACGCTGGTCCTGTGCAGAGCTCAAAGTCTCTAGCTCTTGCTCCAGTCTCTGGACCTTCTCCTGCTCCCTCTCATAGCGAGTCACCTGGCCTCTAAGCTCGGCCTCCAGTGATGCTATGCTGATGCTCAGCATGGTTTTCAGCTCCTCATGCTGCTCTGCAATGACACTCAGATGCTCCAGTAGCACTTGTACTTCATTAGTAGCCTGATGGCTTTTTTCCTGCAGAGTTTGCTGTTTCTCTCTTGCCTCCTGTTGATGCGTATGCTGACCTATCGGATGGCTCTACAGTATGTGCTCTGCTTGAATGCAAACAACATGCTCTCTGCCCAGCAGGCCTGGGTACTGTTCCAACCGGCATCCTTGCTGATTGGGGTAAGGCTCAGTTCTTTCAGGCAACTGAGTGTTTTTTAAAGTCTTTGCAATCAGCAGTTAACTGTCACACCCTATCTGCTTGCCTACCTAGGAGTTTAACCTCCTGCATGCTGGAGCACATGCATGCTGCATGCTCTCTCTAATGTAGTCTGTGACTGTCACAACACCTAAGGCTGAGTCCCCGCTGGCGCTGACCGTGCTCATGCTTGATTGTGGTGACGTCACCAACTCTTCAAGCATGGCTGTCCTGCAACATTTTTAGAGCAGGAGCGGGGGGCGTGGCTATGAAGGGAGGAGCATATCATTGGCTGGATCGGGACTGTGTGTGTATGTGTGTGTATGTGTCTCTGTGTGTGTCTCCATTCTCTCCCTCCCCCCTTCCAAAAATGGCAATTAAAAACATTTGTGCAAATCCTTCAACCTCTCTCGTTCTCCCCTTCCACCTCTCTCCACTCAGCCTATTCTGCCTCTCTTTCCCCGTTGGTCAGAGCAGGGTCAAGTGATCCTGCTCTCTGCTCCAAAGTCAAATTCTCTTGTCTCGCGAAGCTCCAGGCTTGGGAGAGTGTGCGTGCCCACGCATGAGCACACACAGTGTGAGCGTGAACGGGAGGATTACCAGTCACACAGGTAACCACTCCAAGCTCCAAGCGCGGTCAGCTCCAGTGGGGACACGGCCTAATACTGTAGGTGTGTCCACACTAGCCTCGCTCCGGATTGTGATTTGTTTATACTTGTATTTTAACTTTTTCTTCTTGATGTCTCTTTGTGATTGTCACGGTAGCTTGTGACAGGCTGTAATTTACACCAAAACTATATATAAATATATATATACCTGGGTTTGAACTGGGACGAGACTTAGATATGATAAAATATAATTTATTCCTTGATAAAGGTGAACACAACAGATTATACAAATAACAGGCAAAATATAGACACTTACTTAAAGATTAGGATAGAAGGCCATCAGGATACAGACTGGACCACTTCTCCCATATTTCAGTTGACATCACAGCAATACATGCAGGACACATGCATGAAGAACATTTGCAATGAAGAACATGAAGAACATTTGCATGAAGAACAATGGGTAAAGGGTGGCTTTGACGTATATACTATGTCAAACTAATCTCTTTAACCCTAGGTGCCGCGACGGCTAGCAAAAGTCCCTTTGAAGCTTTTGAAGCTCAGTTTGGACTTCCAGTGTCCAGTGTGAAAGGTCACACTTTTCTGATTAGTTCCTTTTGTCCGTTGGGCCAAGCATAAGCAATTAGCAACTTAGCCTTTGATGACCAGGTGATGTCAATTCTAGCCTTTCCTGCTCATCACAACAGGGGTTCCTCAGAACTCAACCAAAATTTCATATTTACTGCAAATCACCTCATAACTTGAGTTTAGTAATACATACAGGCAGGTGAGATATATTAATACATTCCGTCACACCTGACGCTCACAGAGAGACCAAACATTACAGTGTAATATGAAAATTAATAGAGATATTAATATCTGGCATTTCGCAGCAGTTACATATACAGTGTTTATACTCAAAAGGATGGGCTAACTCCCACTAATACAAATATGTAATTCTTAGCATGTTCAGCCAAGGGCATCTCATAATATTCTTATATTTAATAAGGTTACTCATTTTGATTCCCTTCTTGGGTAGCTCCACCCCTACCCCCATCAATGAACCCTTTGAAGCAGGCTTTTAGCTCCCCGCATAAACAATTAGGTAATTACCTTTTGATCACTATGTATCACACCTAGCAAGATGTCCTATCTAGCATACAGAGGTAACCCAGCTTTAAGGTGTCAAGACCATTTGGTTCCTCATGCATTACAAAAGGGCAGGCATTCTGCCTGTACATTAGCATTAGCACACCATTAGCATTCTGCCTGTACATTTCAAAACTGCCCCAGAAAAGCACTTTATCAAAAATATATGTCCCTCTTATGACAAAGTTATATTTTTAATATGTGGGTACTTGGGGGGTTCCCCTGAGGCTGCACCCCAAGACTCAGGGGCTGGCTGCAAACAGGTATTAACATACTGTACA
Organism: Ascaphus truei; assembly: GCF_040206685.1. Classification (NCBI taxonomy): domain Eukaryota; kingdom Metazoa; phylum Chordata; class Amphibia; order Anura; family Ascaphidae; genus Ascaphus; species Ascaphus truei. The sequence continues at coordinate 128,525,401 of NC_134483.1, forward strand.
CTAAAAAACCCTTCTGCTTTTCACATTCAACTTCAATTAAGCCCTTTGAAGTCCAGTTTCCTGAAAAGACACCATACAGTGGAATTTTCTTAAACTGTAGCTCATTAACCCCTTATGACCCAGTGGGTATGTTATGCAGACACTGATCCAGCAACAATACATTTACACAGGGGAATAAGCATTTTCATGTTATAACAAGGGTCAAATCACATTTCTGGGCCTCAGCCCAGTTAACCCCTTGTCTCCCTGGAGAGGTTAGAGGGGGGCCCTTGGGGGGTAACCCCGTTAATCCCGGGCCAAACCCTCACTATCGTCACAGTGATATGTTATAAATTAATTTCTGTACTATTCATCTGGATTTACCTGTCTTGTGCCCACATTTTGAAGATTTCTTTCCTGTCCTTTGAGTGGAGTTTTTCTGCGATTTCAGGATTACAGACTTGCAGTATGATAAGAAACATATAACAGAATACAATACAACAGAATAACTAATAGTGGCTCTGATAAGTGCTTACATCTAATGTATTGCTACTACTATTGAATAAATATTGTATATTAAAAATAGGTGATAGCCCCCTCAATAATAATGCTTAGCATCAGGCTTCTTAACTAACATGCCTTGATGATCGGGATCTGTAATTGAGTACACCCTATTTAGACCCTGCTCAGGGCGATACTCCACCGATCCATAAAGATACCTCTTCCTACACTCCACACTTTCATGAGGTAGCATGAAAATATTGAGAGTAGCTGCACTTAGATGATAAGTACTCTATCACCGCATCCCTTAACCAATCTTCCCTATGCTCCTCTATCTCCCGCATGATGGGTTTGGGGACATATGGATAGTCATATCCATGGGATTGCTGGTATCTTTGAACTTTGGCTCGGTCAGCCCGGCTAAGTTTCGTTAGTTTAAGGCCGCTGGCCTGACCAAGTAATACCCAGAACAGTGGTTCGTGTGAGGGGGTCTCCTGATAGAGAATGGTTGAGCCGGTAGGTTCTTCTATAGAGAACTCCCCCTCATCCCACCAGTGATCCACAGTGTCCCCCTTGATTAACAGGAACCTGGTTCTATTCATATAGGGGACAAAACATGGGGTCCCGCCATTGTAATACCTTTCCCCTTGGTGTAGAGCAAGCCGACAGATCAGATTCAGAATTCATCCTAGAGGCTACCCCTGATGTCTCTGATTTATCTGATTTCCCTCTGAAGGAAATTACACTCTCGGCCGTCACTGCCCCATCTGAATAGTCCTCAAAGTTCACCCGGTCTCTCCAGTCCTGAGAGGGTGTAGCTGCTTTAATGTTGCCCTGGGCCTGGGTAGTAAATTCTTAGGCCCGGCAAAAGGTCTGGGAAGGTCATGGGTAATAGGCCTACCACGGCCGGTCACCGTCAGCACCTGATGCTTCTCAGGGTCCTTAGGGGACTTACGCCCTCGGCATCTCAGTAATGCTGTGTCAAGTGGAGCGGTACTCACCAGAGCGGGTATGGTTGGGTCCTCCTCTGCCCCGGCGGTCGCCTCCATGGTGATGTCCTCATGCCGCACTGGATGGGCGTCGATATCTTCCGGTTGCACCGGAAGGTTGTTGTTGTCCTCCGCGTTGGTAGAAGTATTGTCCGGTACCTCTTAACAGGATGCTTCCGCTGGAGCCTGGAGGGAAGAAGCAAGATGATCCTCACCGATCCACTGGCTCCTGGCAGTCACGTGGTCCTCTCGATCGGAAGCAGACACATCCGACGCTATCTCTCTGGGAACTGCCATGGCATTGGCGCTCCTCTGCAGTTCTGATGCACCGCCGCTTGCAATGACGACATCTGGGCAGGACTCCACTGTGGCTCAGTCGGGCAGGTAGGCTCTTCGTCTGCAGCTGCGCTGGAGTGATGCTCTGGCCAGAGCATCACTACAGATCGCCCTCCGCTGCTGCCGCTGACTGATGAAGATGGTCGGGATGCCCCCAGGAGAAGAGCACCGGGACACCTCGCGCTTGCTGACAGAAATGGACAGGTAGCAGTCCTGCTCCTGCACCACCAGCGATAGTGCCCCACCTACTCCCGGGCCGTCACCTTACCCGGTAAGTCTTCAATGGTAGATTCGGGAACAGGGACACACTGGTCCCCTGAAGCGTCCGCTTCCGAGGTCGCCATCCAGACCGCACTTCTCTGTAGGAAGGATGCCTCTTTTCTTCAATTGGGGGAAGCAGACAGCGACCCCGCAGGCTTCATATGTGGGGTTACACACCGTGGGAACCTTGACGTCAGGCTCGCCTCTCCACTGGGGACATCGCAGCAGGGACAGACACTTCAAATAGCTCTCCCCATTCACTTCCACTACCGGGAAGCCTCCTGGTAGCCATACTGTGACACTTTACACCCAGACATAGTGATGTAAAGTTGGCAGTATAATGTTCATCAATGTAGTGAGTATAGCTCTTCTCTGCTTGCTCACCATGATGAGCTGAGGGTGAGGTAGCTTACATCCAGCTCCACCCTCAGTGATGACAGTCTCTTTGATTGATTAGTGCATCCTCCCCCTGGTGGAATGAGGAGCGTTGGCACAATGAAGAAAGGTGTGGCCTTGGCTTTCACGCCGAGCCTCTCACAGTAGGTGGGCGCAGCTACGGCTTTCTCGCCAAGCCGCCCACTTTGCAGGGTGGGGCTTAGGCCTCGTTCAGGGTGCAGGCTTCGGAGGGAGGGCGTGCTGCCGTGCGAGCTGCCGTGGGACACAAAGTATTCAAATTGAATACTGGTTGTCAGGGTAGCAGCTGCCCCGTCTCCGAAGCCCGGAGTTGACGCTGGCTACAGTTTCAATAAACGAAAAAATCGTTTTTTGAAGCTGCAGCAGCGTCACTGGGACCTAGGCAGCCAATGAAATCATTCTTGAGAATGATTTCATGACTGCAACTTGGATCCCTAACCTGCCGTCTGTTGCCCCGCCCCCTCCTCAACTCCTGAAACAGTCTGCTGGGGATGAACACACATCGCCCAGCAAACTGCCGCCCTCCCTCCTGAACTCCCTCCCTCCAACTCCTGTCTCAGGCACCCTGAACGAGGCCTTAGCTTCGCGCCAAGCACTGCACAAAATTTGGAAAAGGAAAAGCTTGCAAATTTTGCAACTTCTCCACGTTTTGGTGGGAAACCGCTCCGGTCTCTCGCTGCAGTTCTTCTGAGGTGGGAAAGTACCCCTGGCTAGGCAAAACCCCCTCCAGTATGCTGCACACATTGTTATTCCAATTAAAGTACACTGTGGCTCCCTGTGCTCTAAGCTGCATTGTGGTAGTTCCTCAAACGGAGGTTCTGGCAACCCTGACTTTCAAGATCACCCTCCCTCGGACACTACCCATCAATACCTTAATGCCACTCCGTTGACCGTGGTAATATAGTCTCTTTCCAAAGTTTTCTGGCCCCAGGCAACCAAAACACCCCCTCAAGACGTCCTACTTATCAATCCTTAGGGTGACAATGAACCAGAACAAATAGCAGGTTGCTTCAGCACAGGTTACCTCACTAGGAACAGTGCAGGCTGCTGCTTCCTGGCAGGGAAGTTGGTCCCTTTCTATGGTAGATAAGAGTCCCCTGGACACCATACCATGCCCCCCATCCTTCTTTGCACTTAGCTTGAAAGCATAACTTCTTTCTCTTTCTTTAGCTTGCTTTGCAGTAAAATCCCGTCCTGTTGAGCATCTCAGCAGCGCCTCCAAATGTAAGGGTGTTTCCCCCACCCTCTGGGAGATCTGCCTCTAATCCATGGTGTGTAGTGCTGGGTACCTGCTGGTTCACAGGATGTTGAGCTTTCCGCCGGTGGTATGGGGAAGACAGGACCGGCTTTTGGGGTGATGTTTAGTTCTTCTCTCGGTGGTTCAGCGCCTCCATCTCGTGCAGGCTCCAGGAGTGCCGGAGACTATCGCTGCACGAGAACCCTCTGATACTCCCCCTGATAGATTGTAGGCTCAGGCAGGAGTATATTTTATAAAACAAAAACAGCTTTATTCTGCAACTCACAGGATACAGTATACAGAATCCAGTGCTTAACTTATCTTCCAAGCCTCAGGATGGTCCCTGCACTCAACCCCCTGGCATGGGCCCCAAAGGTCAATCCTAACTCTTCCCTTACTCCCTGGTGGAGTATGAGGTACAGTCCTCACACCCCCTAAGGGAAGGGATGGAATGTGGCCAGAGCCCTGCGCACACTCTTCCGTGGGACAGTCTCTCTCAGGGGAGAGACAACTGACTAAATTTACATGTGCAGCCCCTTAAGTCCCCTGGGGGAGGGTCCAAGGTCTGAGCCCAGGATTGGACAAAACACAGGCCTTGTGTCGTGTTCCCGCCCCCCCTCCCCGGTCACTAAAGGGTGCTGCTTGCTGCAGGGGGAAACCCGGATTGGGCCTAACACTGCCTGCACTGATACCATGATTTTTACATGCTAGGCAGGGCAGATTAGTAGCCAAAACCAGACATGGCTACACTAGCAGCAGAGAAATGATACAAATTAGAAGAAAATATGCCTTGCTCATCATCTTTACAATATTGGCTTTAGCTGTCACTGTCATTTAAATACCCTTCAAAATCAAGATGCAAACCATCGTCCAAACCATCGTCAGGAACCTGACGAAGCTTATTGCGAAACATGTTGTTCCCTGCCGGAGCTCATTGAGAGAGGGACCCAGCACACTACAGGACATCCGGTGCAGATCCCCTCTTCCGGTTCCACTGCCGGACGCGCCAGTGGGAACAAGAACGGAGGAGGAGACCGTGCAGGAGTGTACCGAGCGGCTGAGGCTGGGCCATTTTATTTGACTTCAAGTACCTATTTTATTGTTGTTAACCCTTGTTGGCATACACTCCTTTTGGTCATCTGGGAAACGGGGAGAGGAGACACTCACACACTACACCCATCGGGGGATAATTCTGCTGAGACAACCCAGACACCATCCATACAGGACATCACCCTCTGAGGACAAGGACTCACATCAGGCCGTGTGAGTTTTATATATATTGAGACTCCAGCATATGAGTCTGTAATAAATCCACTACAGTCAGCGTTGAGGGAGAGACACCACACAAGCCCGTGTGAGTCACTGAATCCATAATTTTATGTATTCTTTGATTAGTTAAAGTGGAAAACAAATTATTAACCCCTCCATCATTATCCTCCTCCTTGCTCCCACCCCCTGCCCTTACCCCCCTCCCCCACCCCCCCCCATCTCCCCCACAGGTGTATCTAATACACTGAGATTTTAATTATTTTTTATCCATATCCTTTTATTTCATTCGGTTCCATCGACATCGGGAGGCCCATGAGGTTTGCGCTGACTATCTTCACACTACAAATATCATACATAGTATCATACATAGTCAGTCGTCCACTATGCCCCATTTGTGCATGAGACGATTGTTTTGGATCAATCACATCTAGTATTTATCACACAGACCCCGTTAATGGGGAATAAAAATTCTGATTTAGCTGCAGCGTTGAGTTATGGGTTAAAAAGCTAGATTTGCTGTAGGAATGTATTGTGGGTAACTGGCATGTGTTCAAGGGTTGTGTATGTGTTTACAGGAAAATGCTCAATGCTTTACTTTAGATTAACATATATATTTTGGGTTAACTGTTTTCTTGAATATGGGAACAGGGAGATATATGCGAAAGAACAGGAGACCGCGGGTCTGCACCCTTGAATGGTGTAAACATGTCTTATCTTTTTTTCTTGTATATCTCCTCTGCAAGAATCAATTCGAATTTGTGTAGTGAATAACAGTTTCATTGCTGGAATGCAAAGTATATGTCCCATGTAAGACATTGTGAAATCATGCATACCTCTTGGCTTGGTTTTAAATGTAGATGTTTAAGAATAAAGTGGCAGTGCAATTTTTTATTCAGACCCAGGTGTTTGATTATTATATGTACTCTTTCTGTAGCTACGCAATATGTCAAACATCTTCTCATAGGCTATTACCCTAAAGTACAGAGTGGGGGTTTGTTTCTTCCACAGTAACTGCTGGGATAGACATTCCTTTGGGTGACCTAGTCGCTGATTGGTACTCTGTGTTGCATGTTCCTAGGGAAGGTAAGGAGAAGGGTGGAGGAATAGATATGATATTTCAAACTAATTTTATCTGCACCCTGGGCCTAGGGTCAAGTCTTTTGAGTATATGACCATTCACTGTGCCATGCATGACAATCAAGCTGCATATTTCACCCTAGTGTATAAGCCGCCTAGATACCAGGGGGAGTTTGTGTCTCAGTTGGTCACTCCCATATTACTGGAGTTCCCTTGCTCTGTGGTGCTGCCCTCAACATGTGGGTTGATGACCCAGACAATGCTGAGGCCATGGATCTTCTTACTATGTGATCCATGGGATTTAGTCAATGTGTGCATGGCTCAACACATGATCATGGTTATACACTCGATTTGATCTTCGTGCAGGAGGTATCGTTTGGGTAGGTGAAGTTTTCCTCCCACTATGGACAGATAATAGGGGGGTCCAGGCTCAGATTGCAGGCATCCCACCACTCTTTAGATGGACTGGTGGGGCTGAGGCAGCTTGTGAATGGCCTTGGAGGCTGTTTGAGCTCTTCAGGTTTAGGGCTGCCATTGGGGCCCATTTATCCTAATTTTCTTTGAACGACAATGTCTCTGTCTGTGTCAAGAAGTACAACTTGGCTCTCTGTGCAGCCAAGGACAAAGTGGCCCCTCTTTGGAGAATACTTGCTCGCAGATCTATAAGTGTGCTGTGGTATTCTTGTGACCTGTGAGACCTGTGGCAGGCTCTTCAAAGGAAAGAGCTTTGCTGGTTTAGATGCCGTAAGGATGCTGACTGGACAGCCTTGAAGGTATGTCAACAGGGGTATAAGTGTGCGCTATTCCTTTTGAAGAAATCCTACGTTGCCCTGAGGATTGATTCTGCAAGAAATCATCCTGCAAACCTCTTCAGGATAGCGAGCAGCTTGGTTTATCCAGACTGAGTTGTCCAACTGAGGAGCGATGTGGTGAATTTCATAGATTCTTCAATTATAAGATCACCTGCATCCGTGACTCTTTTTGGCCCTTGATGGATCCCATGATCTGCCTCCCCCACAGGAAAGCTTTTCAAGGAAGAGTTCAGCATCATGTAAACCCTGGATTTCCTCTCAATCACTGCTGGAATAAACTGTCCATCATTGCTCCTGAAAGAGACCATTGATGCAGTGGCTCAGTGGTTGGTGGAAAACATCAACAGATCCCTCTCTCTCTGGGGGAGGTGCTGGTGGCCTCGAAAAATGCATGATTCATCTCCTGTTGAAGAAAGTGAGTCTAGATTTTGATGTTCTAGCCAACTATCATCCAATCTCTAACCTTCACGTGGTAGGGAAAATGTTGAGAAGGGTTGTTTTCACCCAACTGGAAGATTGTCTGGAAAGGACTAGCTTCTACGATCCTACGTGTACGCAGTCTAGCTTTAGAGCCAGTCATGGAACTGAATCGGCCCTAGTCTGTGTGGTGGTGGATGATTTATTGATTGCTGGGTAAGGGCCATCTTTCTGCCTTTGTCATGTTTGACCTCTCAGCGGCCTTCGACATGATTGATTATGGAATGCTGCTGTACCACCTGAGGGACTTAGCTGGTATTGGTGGGACTGCATTACAATGGTTTGCCTCTTGCCTGCAGGGTCGTACCTACCTAGTGGCTAGAGGGTCTCATGTCACTGGTGGGGCCTATCCCCTCTGGGGCCCCTCAAGGGTTGGTGTTTTCACCGTTCCTGTTCAACGTGTATGTAAGACAGCTGAGCGATGTCAACCGGAAGCATGGCCTGAAGTACCACCAGTATGGTGATGACACCCAGATCTATGTCTTTTTCCAGGGCAGTTTTTATGCAAAAGTCTAGAGGGAGCAAAACAGATCACCCAGAAAAAAAGAAACAAAAAAGAAACAATGCAATTGTGTAAAAACGTATAGAGTAATTTAAATATTTGCTTGAGAATCTTGACTTATACAGTATGAATTTCTTATTTACAGTGTGTAAGATTCAAAAAGGCACATACTGTATCCAACTGTGGCAAAATGTCCTTCAATGGATGCGTGGTAACCTCAGAATTAATGGATAAAAAGAAGCATAGTACAGATCTGTTTGTAAAAAAACTGTATACTGTATTGAAACGAATAAAAATGTTCTCGCATTCGGTACATTATAAAAATGCACATATTGAAAGTAAAAAGGAGCAATTGGGTAAACCTAAGGGGAAAGCGCCGTGGTCGGGTTGTCTCACTTGCAGTCACTGTCGACACCTCCACTTCACTCTGCCGGGTATCTTGTGGTTTGAGTTCCGTGTTCCACGTCACTTTCCGGTTGTGTCTGACAACATCTGGCAACCTCTCACAGTGGATGACACACGCTTGGCTCCAAGGATTGGTCTGGCTCTACGTGTTTTGCTGATCCACAGCTTCATCAGGTGTTGATCTTTCCAGGGTAGCCAGAGTCGGCTGTTGTTATATTGACGTTCTTGATTAGATGAGAAGGCGGCATGCATGGAGATGAGTTGGCTGAAGCTCAATCCTGACAAGACAGAATTAATGGTTATAGGTTCAGTAAGATGAATGAGTATGGTACAGGTAGTTTGCGAGATGTCTGTAAATCAATGGTGTACAGCCGCTACCCGTGTCCCAGGTTCGTAATCTCGGTGTTCTTTGACCAGAGTCTCAACATGTGAGCCCAAGTGGCCACAGTTGTTTATACTGGGTTTTTCTATGTGGGGCTGCTTCGGAGTTTGTGTCTATGCCTTTGTGTTGATGCGGTAGGACTACGGGAATGCCTTGTATACAAGACTACCGGTGTGCCTGACGCAGAGGCTCCAGCTAGTGCAGAATGCTGCAGCCCGGATGCTAAAATGTGTTTCTTGCTTTGAGTATATCACTCCTCCTAACGTGACCTGCATTGGCTTCTAATAATCTTCGGTGTTCGGTTCAAGTTGGGCATTATGGTCTTTAAAACTATGCAAGGCCGAGGGCCTACTTATCTGCAGTCTCATTTAATGCCTTGTTGACTGGCTATGGTCCTCAAGGGGGGGTCTGCCTCTCTGTGCCAAGGGTATAGCACATTACGCTGGGTGGACCATCTCATGTGCAGCTTCAGAGGTCTGGAACTCGTTATCACCAGAGTTCAGGTGTATACCAACTTTACCACTGTTTCAGGCACAAAGTAAGAATTATTTCTTCCTTTCACTTTTCCTATCTAACAAAATTAATTGTACTGTATATCATTTTACTTTGTTCTTAAACTGATTGTGAAGTATTGCGGTGCTCCCTTAAGTGGGGGTGGGATTTTACTTAAAAAAATAAATGATGATGAGGCCCAGCACCAGAGTATTTATCAAGTATATAACCCAAGCTTTGTTATTCGTTATTTAAGTTTGCCTAAAAGTGCGATAGGGAGAAGATCTACATCTAGGGAGTGTATGTTTCAAATGGATAGGAAAATAAACGTGGCTCAGTGTGTTAATTTGCACGGCATCATCCAGTTTAACCACTGTGGAGAAGAATTACTGCTGGTGTAGACCACAACACAAAATGTCTTCTTGCTGCTGCTACATTTACTAAGCATCTGGTGGGTATCTTGCAGGTACTAGTAGAGCCACAAACATAAGACACCAAACGCTGGTGATGTGGACACGTATCTTACATTACAGTGGTATTTTTTTATTTACCAATCAGTGACGATTTTATTATATTTTAATTATTGCCTTTATTATATTTATTTCTAGCCTATAACATCATGGTAAATCCTGTTACAGTGTGACATAAACACCACACAGAATACACTGTACAATGGAACAACTTACACTCAGTAAACATACTTATTTCATGCAATTTTAAACACAGCATCCAGATTATTTTTATTTCAAGCATTTCATATTTACGTAAATTGTAAAAGAGAACAGACTGTGTCTGGTCTTTTAAAACAGAATCCTAAAAAGTAAATAAACATAAATACAATATGTGGTTTGCGTTGCTTGCAGCTGCCAGATGAAGACAGTGGGCGTATCTGTGGCAAGTGCTTTTGTCGGAGCTTGCTAAACCGCTGGTCTGGCCTGAGAATTGCCAGTGGTTGCAACAGTAGTGGATGAGGACATGTCTGCTTGACTTTGTCCTTGTTTTGAACAGAGACCTGCTGTCAGTCACCAATACTGCATGAGATGCATCAATGTCACAAAAATGTTTACTTGTATAGCGAACGTCTTGCACAATTGATTGTTGTGTTGTTTCCAATGATCTCACAGAGATGTGCACAGGGCAAAAGCTGCATGTGGTTAGTCAGGCAGGTTTGGCTATGAGCCAAGGATCCCATGCTTTCGCAGATTTCTCAGCTTTTCTGTCTGCAGATTTATCATTTATTTACATTTTGGGAGTAAAAACACACTTCCGTGGGATCCGACGGCGGAGCACTGCAAATGTAAGCAATGGGGGCTGCAAAACAGTTCCGGATTAATAAGAATTTATTGGGTGGTCATAAGGAGTACAAAAAAACACTCTGACGCGTTTCAGGACCTGCGTCCCTTTATCAAAGAGTAAATGCGCGTCTGCTAGGTTCCCCGTTATACGCTCTGGCTCCCGCCCCCAACGATGATGTCACGGGGACTCCAAATCTCGCGCGAGTTGCTGGATAAGCTAGCTCATTGGTAGGTATGACAACCAATAGCGCAACTCGTTGGAGAATAGCCTCCCCTGTAGGAGTGTCCTGGGAGTCATATGTATAACGGAAAAATAACAAAATATACAAAACACAACGTGAATAAAAACAAAGAAATATTTGCTAACACTATACTAATTAAAAAGCGCAACGTTAAAAACATAAGAGATGGAAAACTGTCTAATGTCTAGCACGTACATAATTATGCTATTTCTCAGAAAGTAACTTGTATCAAGTAAGCAAACAAAGTTACACATCCAGATTGGTAAACAACACCATAACTATGCGCATAGTTATGGTGTTGTTTACCATGGACCAATCTGGATGTGTAACTTTGTTTGCTTACTTGATACAAGTTACTTTCTGAGAAATAGCATAATTATGTACGTGCTAGACATTAGACAGTTTTCCATCTCTTATGTTTTTAACGTTGCGCTTTTTAATTAGTATAGTGTTAGCAAATATTTCTTTGTTTTTATTCACGTTGTGTTTTGTATATTTTGTTATTTCTCCGTTATACATATGACTCCCAGGACACTCCTACAGGGGAGGCTATTCTCCAACGAGTTGCGCTATTGGTTGTCATACCTACCAATGAGCTAGCTTATCCAGCAACTCGCGCGAGATTTGGAGTCCCCGTGACGTCATCGTTGGGGGCGGGAGCCAGAGCTTATAACGGGGAACCTAGCAGACGCGCATTTACTCTTTGATAAAGGGACGCAGGTCCTGAAACGCGTCAGAGTGTTTTTTTGTACTCCTTATGACCACCCAATAAATTCTTTTTAATCCGGAACTGGTTTGCAGCCCCCATTGCTTACATTTGCAGTGCTCCGCCGTCGGATCCCACGGGACCACACACCACCTATCTATGTTACTGGCGTGATGCACGCATTCATCTAAAGACTGAGCAGCTGTTCCACTGAGGCTCTAACAAGAATTGTTCATTACAAGGTATGTACTTTGGTTTTACTGGGGATTTAGACAGTGCCTTTATGGTATATATAGAGTTCTGTGTCATTCCTCCAGCATAGCCTGTACACCTGTCTGCCTATATACCACAGTGAGTCTCATACAGCTTTATCCATGCTCACGCGTCTGGATGGATTGTGATTAAATATATAATCAAATGTATACCACAAACAGCTGAGCCCTGAATACTGGGATTATATCCCATACACACAGTAAAAACACACTTCCACTTAAGGGGCATCGCCAGACGGAAGTTGCCGTTAGTGGAACGAAATGCGTAGGGTGGTCCTGTGCTATCTCCAAAAGCAGTGTGAGTGCCGAGCCTGCTGTTCCATGCACGGAAGTTGCTGCCTGATTGAAGGCTCCTATTGGCTGTGGAGATGACGTCATCCACCGGGGGAACCCGGAAGTGTGACTCGCCTGTGGCACCTGTGAGACCTGGGAAAGCCAAGTGCCTGCAGCTACTATCTTCGGCTGCGTGTGAGCAGAGCGCCGACGCTACAGACCCAGAGTGGTCACAACGCTTTTTTAATCTGTGGAGCATGGGAGTTCCTGTATTCCCATCTTCCTTTAGGATCTGTACACCCCGATATAATTCCTCCTAACATCTATTAGTGAGTGGATTAATTCTGTTTATTGCACATTCACATGCACTTTTTTTTATTATTTATGATACACCTGCAGAGAGTTTGCGCTTATGGCTTTTTCTGTTGCTGTCTATTAAGGGTGTAGAGAAATGCCCTACAACTAGCTCCATCTCTTTGTATGTGTTAATCATTATCACATTATTTGATAAATTTCACTGCTCACCTATCTAAGTGATGTAGGTGTGTGCGCATTCACTTTGCTGCTTATTCTAGTCAAAGACTGAATCTTTCTCGCGGCTATTTTCATCGTGAGGAATCTGGATTGGGTCAAGTGGGCACGGTCTTTTTTCAACCTCATCTACTATGTAACTATGTAACTATGTAACTATATGACAGAGACTGCGACTGGATCAGCCAGACCCCAGTGATCCATCACCTACAATTCTCTCCCATGAAACACTTTGTTTTACAAAATGTGAGTGAAATAACTTTCTATTTGTGACTGTGCAATATAACCTTTTTGATATAATACCATTGCGAGCTCTCTTCTGTTCCTTGGGTGACAACCTGTGGGAGGAGATCATAGGGTTTATCCAAAGTTCCCAACGATGAGGGTCTATACAAGGGCTCCTATCAGAGAGAAAATAATTTCTGATATGCTGTAACTTTATAGATAAATTGTGAGTGAAACCAACACATCTCTTTCTTTAGATAGGACTACTGTCTTATTGGCTACACTATTATTTGAATTTGTATTTTTTTCATATATATCAACACGTGACTCACCATGCTCCCCTTACCTGGAAGACGAAATGTTGCAGGAACTGTATGCAGGCAAAAGCACAAAAAATGTCCCAGGCAGTCTCCGGGGCCCCTTTGAAATTCAAGGGCCACCTCTTAGCCCAACTTCTGACACCATATGTAAGAGACATGAGCAGAGGTACACTCAGGGAGACCGATTTGGGGGAAATGAAACCATGGCTTTATTCAGTCTGTCACTTTAAACAACAGTTTAAGGCAATATACAAATACATACAAAGAAACAAACACCAATCCCTTTGTAAGGGCTAACTCACTTCCCCAGTCCCTATCTGCAAGGCCGAGAGGAAAAGCCCCTTATCAACATATAGCCCCCAAAGTCTAAAGAGGTACCTCAAAGCAGGTGGCCCTTTGGTCCCCTGGTGTCTTGATATCAGCACACAGTCATGCCTGTGTGCTCAAAAGTCTCTGGGCCTGTTCCCAGCAGGAGGTCTATACCCTAGTCTGATTAATCAGGTGGAGTTGGTTAATTGTCTAGCTGCAATTAACCAGCTCCCTGCTGGATTCCTCAGACAACTAGAGGCTTATATTGCATCCTTATTTAAACAGGGATATGTCCTTTTTACAGGGACCCAGCCAGACTGCCCTGCTAAACATCTATCCAGAGCTCGAGGGATACCCTCACCTCATGCTCATTAAGCCATTCAGCACCTTAGGCCAAAAGGCACAGAGCCCCCAAACAAAAGGTCACCACCATTCTGGCTGCTTAAGCCGAGAATGGTACCGCCTTCCCCAAATTATCATACGGAAGAACACCACCAATCCGGCCGCCAATCTCTGGAATTGTACCGCCTTCCATAAGTATCCATTTTTGAGGTCTGAGACCTCCCTCCAGGAGCCAATATTGAGTCCCTCCCCCTCACAGTAAACATTACCCCCACATAACATTCCCAAGCTGTGACATATGCCAAGCAGTATCCCAACCCTCTTTCAAAAGCCGCCACACCTTCAGGCTTACAGACAGGGCAGGGGGATGGGAACTTCGCTCCAGTAGATCCTTGAAGAAAGAGGGAGGTGAGATCCCTCCCCCCTACCTTAAGTATCCTTTCTTAACCACTCCTCACTGGCCTGACCTCATGGCTGCTGACACTACAACTTCTTGGGAGAAAACGGTCACAGCTTTATTTATAAACAACATGATAAAGATAACATTTATCCCAACAAGGGACCCAGACACACTGCTCCACTAACATCTATCCAGAGCTTGAGGGATACCCTGTGCTTGTGCTCACTAAGCCATTCAGCACCTTAAGCCAAATTGCGCTGAGTCCCCATGCGGCAGGTCACCACCATTCTGGCAGCCTAAGCCGAGAATGGTACCGCCTTCCCCAAATTACCATATGGAAAGACACCACCTAAACCTCGAATGGTACCGCCTTCTACAAGTATCCATTTACCTCCCTCCAGGAGCCAATACCGAATCCCACACTCCCTAGAGTACACATTACTCCGCCACCAGCAAGGTAATTTAACAAGTCTTTAACTGGCCTTGCGTGCCACCACCAGCCTCACTGCCTTTTCTTGTGCACCCTGCCTCGCTAAAATCAGGATATCATTCCTTATGTCAGACAGGTGATTCCCATCCTCCCTAAACAGGCCTTTTATTAATAATTTTTTTTTTATTAGGCAGACATATTATTACAGGATGTTGACAATACAGAGGTGCAGAGTATGAGCCTAATACATCTTTTTTCTCTTTTTTAACTGAGGGGAAAAGAAGAAAGGCTCAACGTCCCCCCTGGCCTTAGTTGGCCCATCGGGGTGGCGTGAGTGTAGAAAAAGAAGAAGGGGTGGGGAGGGGAGGAGAGGGGGCGAGGGGGGGGAAGGGGTACGACCGAGATGGGTCGTGCTCCCCTACTCCTTGTCGGCTCCTGGTTGTGTCGTGGCATTTTATGTGCTTCTGAGTTGTTATGGGTGAGTTCGGCGCAAAAGAGCCATATGGGTTTCCCATGGGTCCCAGGTTTTATTATATGTGGAAGAAGACTTTTTCAGAAAGGCTGACAGCCTTTCCATGTCCTTTACTGTTTGTATTCTTTGTATTATTATTTGTTTTGAGGGAGGAGACACCTTCTTCCAGGCCGCAGCCACCGCACATCTAGCCGCCGTTAGGATGAAGGAGACTAATTTTCTCATTGGCCGGTCCAGGTAGTCTAAGGGCCTGGCCAACAAGTAGGTCAGCGGGTCAATGGGTATTGTGAGGTCTGTGACCTCTTCTATTAGTTTTTGTGTTGTTTCCCAGAATTTCTGAATTTCCGGACATGACCACCATATGTGGGCCATGTCCCCCTTTTGACCGCAGCCTCTCCAACATAGGTCGGATGCCAGTGGGTAGATTTGATTTATTCTAACTGGAGTAAGATACCAGCGGAACAGTATTTTATATATTTTTTCTTTGATTGTAGTACATATGGAAGTTCCTGGAGCATTTTCCCAAATACTTTCCCAGTCCTCTCGGTCTATAACTATATCCAATTCTGCAGCCCAATGCTGCATGTAATCATGTAGAGGGGGGTCTGTGGCCCTTTCCAGCTCTAAGCAAATTTGTGTTATTAGACCTCGTTGGTGGCCTGCTTCTCTACATAGCCGCTCGAATCCGGTGAGAGGGGGAAATTCCAACGTTGGGGACAATGTTTGGATAAAGTGCCGAATTTGTAGGTATTTAAAGACATTTAATCCTACCATTTCATATTTAGCTTGCAGATTTTGATAGCTCAGGAACTTCCCAAAGCTCAGGAGGTCGGCTATCGTCCTGATGTTTTTGGTTTTGAATTGGTCGAATTGCCTGGGCTCACATCCAGGAGGAAATTTTGGATTTTTGTGAATTTGTATTAATTGAGATTGGGGTGTGGTGAGCTTGAATTTAAGTTTGCATTTCGCCCATGTCTCCCAGGTGTGTCTCATAGGGCCTAATTTGAATTTGCTATTCTGCATGTCCTCTCTACTCAGTGACCAAAGGCAGGCTGGCAGTGAAGGCGTCCCGGCATATTGTGTCTCTATGTCTAGCCAGCCGTATTGGTGTGGGTTCGCGTTCCAGACTACCACCTGTCGCAATTGGGCGGCTAGGTAGTACTTTGTGATGTCCGGAACACCCATTCCTCCTCTCCTCCTTGGAGCCAGGAGGACCGTTCTCGGGACTCTGGGTTTTTTACCCTGCCAAATAAATTGGAAGATTATTTTTTGGATGTTTTTCAATTCTGAGCCAGGGATGTGGACCGGGAGGGTCTGGAAATAATATAACAATCTGGGGAGAATATTCATTTTAACTGAGATCATCCTCCCGATCCATGATATTTGGTATCCTCCCCATTTTTCTAAGTCTTGTTTTATTTTTTGGAACAGTGCCGGATAATTATGTTGGTACAGTGTTTGGTAGGTCCTCGATATCTTGACTCCCAAATATTTGATACAGGAGGAGC
This sequence comes from Ascaphus truei, assembly GCF_040206685.1. NCBI lineage: Eukaryota > Metazoa > Chordata > Amphibia > Anura > Ascaphidae > Ascaphus > Ascaphus truei. The sequence goes on from NC_134483.1 coordinate 128,541,859, forward strand.
TCCAACAATAGTTAAAATTTAGTTTGAGGAGTTGCACCTCTGGCTCTGGCAGGCTTAGATTCAGGGCTTCTGACTTATCAGTATTTATTTTATATCCAGAGATTTTTCCAAAATCTCGGAGTTCTTTTTGTAGATTGGGGAGGGAGATTTGAGGATTGGTAAGGGTTAGGATGACATCGTCTGCGAATAGGGATATTTTATGCTGCCTGTCTCCAATTTCTATTCCCTGGATGTCTCTATTGAGTCTTACTGTATAGCCGAGGCCAGTGGCTCTATTGAAAGTGCAAAAAGGAGAGGAGATAGGGGGCATCCCTGTCGAGTTCCGTTGGTAATCTCGAATCTCTGGTTATTGCCCCCTGGTAATTTTATTGAGGCTGACGGGTTTTGATATAGTCTACGGACCCCCTCTAGATATGCGTCTTTGAAGCCGAATTTGCGCATAGTTTGGTCCAAGAATTGCCAGTTTATTCTATCGAACGCCTTCTCTGCGTCTAGGCTTAACAGTAGTGCTTTGGTCCCTGTGAGGTGGACATGATCGATAATATCGATTATCTTCCGAGTGTTGTCTGAGGCTTGTCTGCCTGCGACAAATCCTACCTGGTCTATGTTGATTAGTCTCGGTAAGATGGGGTTCAATCGATTTGCCAATATTTTACTATATAATTTGAGATCACAATTAAGTAGGGAGATTGGGCGATAGCTTCCACATTGCATCGGGTCTCTACCTTCTTTATGTATTATAGCTAGGTTGGCGAGACCTAAACAGGCCTTTTAGCCCTACTTCAATTTCCACATGACATCGCAATCCCCCTTAATCCAGCACGAATGCCACAATCATCTTATTCACTTTCTTCCTTGATCTGTCTACCACAGAGTCATTCTTGGCCCCACGCCTATGCAACCTAGGGGACAATGCTGACCAGACCAGAACATAGGCCTAAATCTCACCCCTAACTGCCCTGCCTCGCTGCATGTCCCGCATTAACTCCAACGACTGGACCAAAGCCTAATTGTTCAACCACCACAAGATTATCAGGAGAGGCCCTTCTCCTCGGACAGCATCTGGTCCCAAATCATGCTCCTACTGCCAACACCTTTGCAAAGTTCGCACCTGCTCCAAAGTGCCTCCCTCCAGGGCCTACATGCGGATCGCCACCATGACCAGCGCACATATGAATCCCCGCACAGCCAGACGTACAGCGGGGCTTGACCTGAATAAAAGCACAAATAATAAAGTCAACCATTTAACTGTTTTAACAGTTTACATAGGGTCTAACATAACCCTTAAAACTTCCTGATAACAACCTTCCCAACTCTTTAAAAGCTGCCTCTCCTACACCCAACCTCATAGCTTCAGATGCCACCCCAATCTTGAAAGAGAGACTTGATTATCAAGTCCCCAAAACCCACTAGCTCCACACATTTGTTCAGAACCGTTACAATCTGAAAACAGGACACCGCAGTCCCGTCTTCATGTATCAAAAATGAACGTGCACCACCCTGGGTTCTACACTGCCAGTACTTTCCCAGACAAATAACACTGTCCACTATCCCCCCCGAGGTGTACCCATTTCCCTATTCTTGGCTTCTCCGTTTTTGACCTCCTGATCCTAAACTGCACTGACCCGGCATCCCACTCTACATCCTCTCTTTGCAACCCCCCCCCCCCCCCCTCCCCACCACCACCTTTCTTTGCTAATGCGCATGGCCTCAAAAAAGGCCTGGCAAAATGCTACACTAAACATCTTTGCTCGTATTTAAAAAAACACCCTTCACATGTTGCCCTTACTATTTTTCCCAGCATTGCTCCAGAAATTGGGGCCCTATCATCCTTGGATCCGGCTGCCTTTACCAACCTGCCACTACCTTGCATATCACAAAATAATTTGTATAATCCCTTTTCCCCTTCAACTTTAAGAAGGAGACGCCCGTTAAAAATGTTGCGATCATTGAGGCTGGGCCTCTCAACTCCCGCTTTCTTAACAAAAATCTCAACAATTTGCCCCTGACCACGTCTCTCCTTGTGACATCTTCTTTTCTTCCAAATCCTCCCTTAATCAGGCCCCCCATTCTTCCAAAGCCCAGGTGTAAGCTGGATATGTACCCAGGGCTACCAAAGGCCGCTCCAGCTTTATCACTTCCGTACTGCTCTTGTTCTTTTCTTCCCTTAAGGGAAACACACCAGCTGAGGAAGATCCAACTTCTTCAAACACAAAAAGATTTAAGAAAATTAAAAAAAGAGGTTGCAGAGAGGGTAAGAAATTTCAGCAAATAAAACAAGGCAAACTAATAAGAGATAATAAGGCAATTAGTTTTTTTAAATTTATCCTCACACCCTATCAGTACAGACCAGACCAACGTTTTGGGAAAGGGACTATCCCTTGCACCAACCAGTGGCCCAGTCCTTTTTGATCTATTTATTGACCACCATAGGTTTATGCGCAAACTTACCCTTAAAAGCCATTTTTTTTTAAAAGAACTACCAGTCGGTCCCTATTTTTGACACTGAATTTCACAGAAAAGAACAAGAGCACCTGACACTATTGATGAGTCTACTAGATGAAAATGAGAGATGAGGCAATTGATTATTTAGAGGACACACCAATGGGGAGAGTGCTGTATTCAAAATTTAAGCCGAAGTCTTCCTTCTACCCCACACAATCTAAGGGTCAGAATATTTAAGTGTTTTACCAATTGGTTTTAAAAGATTTTAAGCTTTTATGTGAGACACAGATAAAAACATCGCCGAATGTATCAAAGAAAGCGAAAGAGGCCTTGGAGGAGCTTAATAACAATCAGAACATAGTTATAGATAGAGCAGATTATATCAGAGAAGCCAAGCGTCTCCTAGAAGACCAGGACTACTACAGCTCAACTCTGTTATAACGCGATCCGTTACAACACGAATCTGCTTATAACTCGATGCAAGCGTGGCTCCCAATTTTCATATTTACAAATACTTTACAACACGCTTATTGGTATCTTAAATACTTTATTGTAAATTGCATACAATTGTACATTATTTCTAACGCGATCCACTTATAACGAGATGTGATTCTTTGGACCCAAGAACAGCGTTATAAGGGGGTTGAGCTGTATGTAGTATTGGACTCGGATCCCATCTTTCGGTTCCAGGGTAAACTTGAGATCTTTTTAAACAGTGTTTCCCAACTCCAGTCCTCAGGGAACCCCAACAGGTCAGGTCTTAAAGATATCCCTGCTCCAGCACAGGTGGCTGAGTCAAAATGACTGAGCCGCTGATTGACCCACCTGTGTTGGAGCAGGGATATCCTTAAGAACTGACCTGTTGGGGTTCTGTGAGGACTGGAGTTGTGAAACACTGTTTTAAAAGAAGGTTAACAAAGTTATTAATAGTAAAGAACATACATTTTTCAGTCTATTGCAGCTTCATACTCCAATTTTTTACCAGCTGCCCAAAATCCATAGGGGTTTGGTAGATCTGCCCGGTAGATGGATAGTCTTGGGCATAGATTCACTTACGGCTAATCTTTCTGATTTTATTGATTATCATTTGCAGACCCATGTGAAAAATTTTAAGTCATACCTCAGGGACACAAAGCATTTACTAGAACTCATGCAAGAGTTTACATGGTCAGAGGACTTGATCTGGGTTACGATACATGTTACGGCCCTATCCACGTGTATAGAACATGAGAAAGGGGTAGCCACTGTTGCACATTTTTTAAACAATAACCCCCAGATTTGCTCTGGGCAGAGTAAATTTATTTTGAAAAGTATTTTATTTGTTATAGAACACAACTCATTTCCTAGTATACAAATTGGGGCTGCAGACTCAGCTGGGGATATACAAAATGTGGGTAACCGGTGCATCAGAATATATGAGTCGCAATACTAAATAATAATTCTTCCGTTGGGAACACTCCAATATGATGGTGAGCAATAATAACATACCCTAATAGGGCAAGGGACTAGTACCTAGTGCTAGCCAGCACAATGAACAGTACAGAAATTGTCCCAACCATAATAACATAGTTATAGTATTTAAGAGAAAACTCACTTTTGGTTCCAATTCCGTCAGAGGAGCAGTCCCATCAGGTATCCTGAGCAGCGTGCAATCCACCAAGCAGGACAAATAGAAAATGGGTGAACAAAGGCAGTGCACTGCCTACAGATGGTGGAGGAGGCTATTGGTAGCAAAAAAATCCTTTTATTGAATGAAGGGATCAAACATCACCCCTGGATCACCCAGAAAACGCTCACCTACGCGTAGGTGTACTGTACACATTGATAAAGGGCGCACGGCCCGAAATGCGTAGGTGAGCGTTTTCTGGGTGATCCAGGGGTAATGTTTGATCCCTTCATTCAATAAAAGGATTTTTTTGCTACCAATAGCCTCCTCCACTATTTGTAGGCAGTGCACTGCCCTTGTTAACCCATTTTCAGCTGGGGATATCCCTGACGAAGCCACACAGTGGTAAAACGCACTATACTACAGCGTTGGAACATGGACTTTTCAGCAGCACAAGCAAGTATCCATAGCCCAGGCTGTGTACTCCGACGCTGCTCAGAGATCTCCCATGAGCACACAGAGCTCTGTTAGCAAACAGAGACCAGCCGCTGCAGACCTTGGATTTCCCTTCACTGAGAACAGGAAGCTGTCACGGCCGAACCAGCATCCCCTGACGTCCCTTAAAGGAGCGCTAGATGCAGAGGGAAATGCCAGCCACCGCCAGCCCCACCAAGAGAAGGAACCCCTGAGGCTACCACCCAGAGGGCCAGCGCTCCGACGTGTGGCTCAACACAGTGGCAACATCGGCTCTCCCTCCCACAGGAGTCTCAGATGGCATCAAGGATGGCCAGGAAACAGTGAAGAGACTTTCTTACGGGTCCCAGCAGCAGCAGCTATCTCAGCTATCATAGGCAATTACCCTGTTTCATTATTCATTTACTGAAAAACTGATTTATACATCGGTGTATCCCAGTGTACTGTATGTTACTACTGTTGCTTTTATTCAGCTCTTATTTTTATGTTATAAAGGTTGTGTTGTCCTCCGTATAAATAAAATACACATTTTCCACTCACGTGGTGTATGAAATAATCAGGATGTTTTACAGTACAAACATATGTGGACTCCTATGGGATGTTTGGTCTTTAAGGAGGTGAGATACAGGTCCCACGCAGGAAATAGTCATCTTTTTTTTTTTTTTTTTTTTTTTACATTTGTACAAGTTCATTTTGTTGATGAAGTAATTGTACTTTTTTTCCCCCGCTGTCGGGTGGCTCCACTCCTACAGGCACTGGCTCACTGATCCTCCCATCTCAGCACGCAGCTGCGTGTCCGGATAGATTACTGTACATCACTGAGGGAGGCAGGACGAGTCGCGGTCTCGCATCAGTGCACAGATGAAAAAGAGAAGGAGGGACGATCAGTGAGCCGGTACCTGTAGAATGGAGACTCCGGAGGGCGAGTCTTCACCAAAGTAAAGACCAAAGATCTCATAGGAGTCCACAGATGTTGTGAAAACATCTGAACATTTCATACACCACGTGAGTGGGACATTTATAGTCTTTGGACCATTTCAGACAGATTCATTTTTTGCACTGTGTATATTTTTTCTATTTTTCTATATGCACCCTGAGAAAGTTTTCTTTTGATGGATAGGGTTGTGAAAACTCTAATGGAAGATAAGTATATGTTTAAAAATGTATATCTTATTAATTTATATATATAAAATTGAATTTTGTGAGATTGTTACTAGATGTGGTGAATCTGATTGGTCCGTTGGTCTGTCACTCAGCCTCTTGCCCATCAGATTGATCCGTATCCCTGCCCTGCCCCGCACGCCTCTCATTGGCCTGCGTGGCTCTATGACGTCACCCAACTGCCACTCTCTTCTCCTCCTCACCCGCAGCTCACCTTCCCCTTCAGCCTCACCCAACTGCCACACACACACGCACAACCACCCGGCCACTGTCCTCTTCACCCAGCGGCCCAGACTGCCGGCTCCCCCCCCTATCACCCCCCCCCCCAATCACCCCCCAGCTCACCTCCCCGTCGGCTCCCCCCCACACCCACAGCTCACCTCCCTGCCGCCTCCCGCAGCTCACCTCCCCACCGGCTCCCCAACATCACCCCCCCCACCCGCAGCTCACCTCCCCTGGCTGTGCAACGCTCTGCAGGACGCGATGCACATGGCTGTTCCCCGTGGCTTTGCTGTAGTGCAAAGCGTCGTGCCCCAGGGAATCCACCAGGCTCACCAAGCCCCGGCCAGCATCAGCATGCGGGTAGTGTCTGTGCTGTCTCCCTCACAGCACAGAATCAGGGGGTCCTGCAGGTATGGAGGCGGGGTACAGGGAGACCCATACAGCACACTGTCAGGGGGTCATGCAGGATGGGGACCGAGGTGAGCGCGACAACAACCCCCCCCACCCCACCGCACTGACCCGCCGCACGCTGCGGGACATGCCAGCGGGGGGAGAACAGGGCAGTGGCGGTCGCGTGGCACATGCCCTTCCCTCTGGTCCCCTTCCCCACGGCGCTCCCTTGCTTGCCCGCGTGGTGAGGGAGATGGGCGCGGGGGGGTGGGGTGGCGGTGAGCAGTCATGGCTGGCGGGAGGTGGGGAGCCGCCTGTTCGGATCGCCGGACGTTCCACTCTCCCTACCCCCCCCTCCTCCTATCCACTGTGTGTGTGTATGGGAGAGTGTGTGTGTGTGACACTGTGTGTGTGTGTGTCTCACTGTGTGTGTGCGTGTGTGACACTGTGCGTGTGTGACACTGAGTGTGTGTGTGTGTGTGTGTGTGTGTGTGTGTGTGTGTGTGTGTGTGTGTGTGTGTGTGTGTGTGTGTGTGTGTGACAGTGTGTGTGTGTGTTTCACAGTGTGTGTGTGTGTGTGTGTGTGTGTGTGTGTGTGTGTGTGTGTGTGTGTGTGTGTGTGTGTGTGTTTGTGTGTGACACTGTATGTGTCTCACTGTGTATGTGACACTGTCTGCTGTGCAGGGGGGGGAACCAGAGCTGCGCAGTGGGGGGGCAGAGCTGGGCAGGGGGCGGACCAGAGCTGCGCAGGGGGGGGCAGAGCTGTGCAGGGGGGGGCGGGAGACTGGAGTTGTGCAGGGGGGGGGCGGGAGACCGGAGCTGCGCAGGGGGGGGGGAGCGGAGAGAGAGGGGGAGCAGCGAGAGAGACAGGGGAAGTGGAGAGAGGAGGGAGCGGGAAATTTTAATCCCGGGCAACGCCGGGTCTCTCAGCTAGTTTTATATATTTGAGAATTTTATATTTTACATATAACTATTTGATACTGGTTTTTTTAATGCAAGTGAATACAGAGAAGTAGGGCGACAGAGTAAAAAAATGATGTATTGTGTGAAAACATTATAAACATATTCTCTCTACTTTATGCTGTATTTTAGAGTCTGTATGGGAGTAACGCCAAGACTTTAGTAACATCCTGATATGTGAAGATAACATAGTGTTATCCTGAAATTACTTGACGTTAAGGCAACACCGATGAGGTCAAGTACAGGTGTTATTTTTGCATATAATTATGTTAGCAGATGCAGCATTACCTTAGGGAAAATAAAGTCCGTTCCTATTATACGTTATGTCATGTTACTTGCCCTGATTTATTAAATCTAGGTCAGTGTGAGTGTACTTCTGTCTCGCCTGCTCTCTCGTGATCCCCTGGAGATGTTGTATTGTGGTTCCTATGCCTTGGTTCTGTTAGTTGTATTCTAACAATTCTGCTTACTAAGAATCCAGCTGCCTGCATTCCACTGCACAGCTTGTCTTTCCACTACATCCTGTGATCTGTATTTCTACAAATCAGCTTTGCTTCTACACAATCCTGTTACCTGTGTTGCCCAGCTGACTCTGGATCCAGCTTCATATACAGCTCTGCTTCACTTTGCCTAGTCCACAGTCAGTCATCTGTCACTCACTCCAGACGCTCATGTCTCGGCTGCTAACCCTATCATGAAGGTGGATGGAGGGAGAAGGATGCAGGGATTGAGGGACACGTTAAAACAAGCTAATCAGTTTAACATAACAAACCCACCATTATTTGAATGAGGTCAGCTAAAAAACCCATACAACCAAAATATTATGAAAAACAAATTTCTCCACCCCGTAATAAAACCTTACACTCCAACTGTACCTAGTTAGCAGGTACTCTACCTGTTTTTCATGTCCTGTAACTTATTCATTTCAGCTTAACCTTTTGTACTGCCAGTGGTTGAAGCTCCGGACCTTCAGTGAATTAAAGCATCTGGGAGATTAATGACTGGTCTGATAATGATCAGCTGGCTAGGTGTGGTTTAATACGTACGTGTGTGTGTGTGTGTGTGTGTGTGTGTGTGTGTGTGTGTGTGTGTGTGTGTGTGTGTGTGTGTGTGTGTGTGTGTGTGTGTGTGTGTGTGTGTGTGTGTGTGTGTGTGTGTGTGTGTGTGTGTGTGTATAAAATGATCAACGTTTTATCCAAAAAACACTGATTTTATTGTGGTAATATGATCTTTGCATATAGTAAATTGCATGTGTTACGGAGCATCCTTAGTATGGATGGGCAAAACTGTCAAAATTTGGTTCCCGAAATTATTTTGTCAAAATCCATTCCGCATACAGATTTCATGCTTGACGATCCGGGCGGATTCATTCAAAATAGACAGACAGAGACAGGCGTCCATCCAAATACATTAGGGAGACATGCCTCTGCTGAAAAAGGAGCACACGAGTGATATTTAAATGAGTCCCATTTCACACTTCCTAAAAGGATTTCCATACCAGCTATATACAGAGGCGGCACACTTTATTCGAACTTGGCTCGAGCCGCAAGCCGGGAGGTTTCCCGGCTTTGATGCCGAATCCCCTCGGCGTGCCGCGCGTCACCGATGCGCGGTCATGCTTCATCGGGAGCGTGCGCGCATGGCGTGCGTGCCCAGGGCTCCCCGAAGGGAGCCCTGGTGTCCCGCGATGTGGGGGATGGTGGTGGGGGGCTCCGGAGGACCCGGCGGACCCAGAGAGGGGACGGGGAAGCCCCGATCGGAGGACCGATCCTCCGAGGCTCCGGCGCGCGCACGGGACACCTCAGCGCGCGCCCGGTATCTGTCGCGGCCAAGACCGGGTAAATGTTAGAATAAACTCGGCCGCGACAGTAGAGTTGATAATAAGCCCAATGCACCAACCTCATGACTGGAATTATGTCAGATCCCACAGCCCTCAAACCCACAACCAGTGTTTTTCTAGTCCACAGCACTAGCAGTGTGAGGTAAACCAGCTGATAGGGAGAACACAATTCGTGCTGTTGTAAGTCAAATCTGGAAACCAATCCCTTTGCTGCTAGGTGCACAGGAGTCACTCCCCACAAACTCCTAAAAAGAGATAACCCCTAAGGGTATATCTCCAAACAGACAAAAAGAATGCACACAGCGCGCCAGGGATTAGATAATTCAATAATATTATTTTAATTAGATCTCAATGGATCATCTGGTTAAAAATGCCAGCTAAACAAATCTGATCACAATTTATATAAAACAATAAATCAACAAATATATTCACCCAAAGTGAAAAAAGTGAATAATAAATGCAACTGATTACAATTACATGTACAGTAGGGAGTATTACTGTTGAATCCTACCTTTGAGCTGCTCGCTGCTCACACATGTAGATAATCTAGCTATAATTGTATCTCACAGGTATCTCAGGTGTACACCACAAGGAACATTAAATTGTCAACCAGGAAGTGGAAGTGCACAAAACGCCCATAGAGAAGTACAGTTTTAATTAAAAATATATATTAAAAAAAACAATGGCGCATGCGCGGTGGCGGGAAGAATGGACGCTTGAATTCAGTGCTCCGCTTCCACCGGCACAAATAAATAATTAATCCACAGCAGCTCCGCAACCCCGCGACTTTCAAATACAGCAATTCATCCATAAACACCCAGTGATGGCATCGGGCCGAACATCCCGCAATAAAAGTCAGATAACCCCACGAGCCCAAGGCGGCCCACTAAGGCCTCGGTCCCGCTGCGCTCGTTGGCGCGGGCGGCGGGTCGCGAGTCCCCCACCAGCAGGGGAATCCTCGCGAGCCGGTCCCGGTCCCCACTGGCTGCACAGCTGACTACACGCTGTAGCGCGTCAGCCGCTGGAGACACCAGAGAATGGTGTTTTCTAGCTTTGACGCGTGACGTGTGTGGCTGTGAGCCAATGGGGAGGGGAGGCTTCGGGAGGAGGAGAGGCTTCGGGGAGCGGGGAAGAGTGTGGAGTGAAAGCAGGTGAGTGCCTTTCTCTGTGTGTGTGTCTGAGTGCGTGCCTGTCTGTGTGTGTATGTGTCTGAGTGCGTGAGTGCCTGTCTGTGTGTGTGTGTGTGTGTGTGCCCGAGTGCCTGCCTCTGTCTGTGTGTGTGTGTGTGTGTATGAGTGCGTGAGTGCCTGCCTGCCTGTGTGTGTGTGTGTGTGTGTGCGTGTGTGTGTGTGTGTGTGTGTGTGTGTGTGTGTGTATGAGTGCGTGCCTGTCTGTGTGTGTATGTGTCTGAGTGCGTGAGTGCCTGTCTGTGTGTGTGTGTGTGTGTGTGTGTGCCCGAGTGCCTGCCTCTGTCTGTGTGTGTGTGTGTGTGTGTATGAGTGCGTGAGTGCCTGCCTGCCTGTGTGTGTGTGTGTGTGTTTGTGCGTGTGTGTGTGTGTGTGTGTGTGTGTGTATGAGTGCGTGCCTGCGTGTGTGTGTTTAAACTTACCTTCCAGCTCCAGCCCGAGTCCGTGGAGGGAGGGGGGGGAGAGTAGCGGGTCCCTCCGCTCAAGCCACGCCCCCCCTCCATGTCAAACCGCCCACCTCCCGATCAAACCTCCCACCTCCCGCCCCGGCTCCCGCTCCCTACAGACCGCAGATCGCGGTCTGTGTATCTCAGCGCACCGCCTGTCAGCAGCGCAGGTGCGCTGACTCTGGGAGCGGGGCCTTAGCCTAACATGGACTCAGCAGCGGACCCCCTCACTGATGAGGCAGGGGACGAGGATATAGTCCGAAGGAAAGACCTCAAAGCTTTTTGCTCCCAGATGAAGCAGTTCTTTCAGACTGAATTATGGGCAATGAGAAAAGACATAGACGCTATAGGGGAACGCACTGCCGCCATTGAAAATAAATCTGAAGACACATCAGCTGCCTTAACCCTCACACAAAATGAAGTATCCAGCCTGCGGGAGAAGGTCAGAGCCTTAGAGGAGAAGGCTGAGGACACAGAAAACCGCGATAGGCGCAGCAACATTCGAGTGAGGGGGGTTCCAGAAGAGGTTACTGACCCAGAGGAATTTACTGCAAAATGGCTAGAGCACTTATTCCCTGAGAAATCCGACAGAGAGCTGGCAATAGACAGATGCCATAGAGCTCTCAGGGGGAGACCACAGAAAGGAGACCCCCCCCAGGGATATTGTGATCCGCCTGCATCACTACCGATTAAAAGAGGAAATATGTAGGATTGCCAGAGAAGCTAAAATCCTGGAATTTGATAATATAACCTTCCAGGTATATCAAGACCTGGCCCCCGCAACCCTTATGAGGAGAAGATCCTTTACTCACATAACAAAAACACTCCGGGACCACAATATCAGATATAGATGGCTATTCCCTTGTGCTATCATGGTCCTACGAAACGGGGTAGCCCACACTCTGAAATCTCCGGAAGAAGGTGCAAGATTCCTGGTTAAAGTTGGGGTAAAGGAGATGCCCCCCAGCCCCTCACACAGAGTCCCACGTTCTACACCTATCCCCAATGCTGATCAGGCTGGAACCTCTGTACTATCACCAGCAGCGTCGGGCTCTGGCAGAGATTCTGCATAAAACACCCTGCCTATTCTAAAGAATTCCTATTTTGGTGCCCAGTCCCAACACCCATTGAACTAAAATCCAACGGATATGCCCCGCTTTCTAGCTCTCCCCCGAGCTATGGACTCACCTTCAATGGCGACACTGAAGATCCACGGAGTAGATCCACCTGCGACTTTGACAGAACGGCCATCTTCTACAGCTCCTGCCTCCCCGATGGCCGCGGGAACACTGACGGAGTTCGCGCCTTTCATTGATGATGAGGTCCGGTGACGTCACGACATCGCGAGATCACGGCTGACGGCGGATCAAGAAGCCCTATAGGAGATGACGGAGCGTCGACCAGGCCCTCACGATAGCTGTCCAAGGCGATGCCGGCCTGAATTGGCACTACCCGGGCAGAAACTCCCTGATGATGCAGAAGGTCGCACACAGACCGAAAAGAAGAAGTGGCCTGTCATATGGCGGCAGGGCTCCAAATACAGTTCCCTTTACACGAAACCACCAATGACTTAAAATAAAATGTTCTTTATTAAAACACATGCAAACTTAACATTAAAGCGAGAGGGGGAGAAGAAGAACAAGTGGGGAAGAGATAGGGAAGAGATAGAGAGGAAGACGAGGCCGAAGAAAAGAGGAGTAAGGGAAAAAAGAGAAGGAGATAGAGGATAAGGAGAGGGGGAAAGAGAGAAAGAAAGGGGAAAGAAAAGGGAAGAAAACAGGAAGGAGAATAAGTAAGAGAAAAATATACAGAAGGCAAACAGAGAATTAAGAGAGAAAAGAGAGAGAGAGAGAGGAGGGGGTGATAGATGAAGGGGGGATAAAGGAGAAGGAGGAGGGGATAGAGGGGAGGAAGGTGGAGAAGGTAGTGGGAGATATAAGAAATTGAAGGAGGAGAATTGGGAATGGTGAGTAAAGAAGAAGAGATATGAAAGAGAAGCGAGGTTGAAGAGGAAGATTGGGAGAGATGGGCACTTGAGAATAAGGGATATAGGACTCAGATAATACATAATGAGCTGGAGGTGCTTACCTCCAGTTTGGGAAAGATGGGTTCATAAAGACAAAGTAGCACATACAGCTCTATTTCAATTCCAATTAACATTATGCAAACCACGGTTATTTTTATATGTTTTATCTTTTATATTTTTATATGTTATGTGTTATATGTATATATATGTGTATATATATGTTATGTATATATATATATGTGTATGTATGTTATATATATATGTTATATACTTTATATGGTATATGTTATATATTCTTATATGTTATATGTTACAAAGTTAATGTTTATGCTGGGAATTTAGCACTAAAATACGAGGGAAACTAGTTTATAAAAAAAAAAAAAAAAAAAAAAAAAAAAAGTTATCACTAGCGGAATAAGATGTAAAATACGTTATATTTATGGATTAAAACATATCTCTGTGTATCATTGTGCCGGTGGGGGCTCCCACTAACGCCGGACATGCGTACTATTGTACAGCTCCAAATGCTCCGGAGCTGTACTCAAGTCCCAGGGAGGTCAGTCCCTACTATGGGGAACCGACCCCAAGTAATTAGGGAGCTAACTGACCTACCCTCTGGGCACAAGAGCCGAACTCGGGGGCTCCCGAGGCGAGCTCTTGCTCTATTTGATTTTTTATATTGTATTCTCTTTTTTCTCTGTTTTAATTTGTTTTTCTTATTTTGTTCCTCATGTGACTTCCCCTGTTCAGTAAACCCACCCCCTCCTCACCCTTCTCCCCGACCCCTCCCAACCCCTAGGAGACGAGAGACTGATCATGGTCGAGGTAAGAATCCCAATAGAGGCAATATGGATGTAGAAGCACAAATGAAAACTCTTAGACACACCAGGATGGGTGAGTACATACATATATCACAGAGAGCCAATACTCAGGGTATGTAATATGGCATTAACAATATTCTCACACAATGTTAAAGGCTTTAATAGCCCAATCAAAAGGCGGATAGCTTTCGCTGACTACAAGAGAAAAAAAGCAGACATACGGTTATTGCAAGAAACACACTTTAGCAACACAAACACACCCAAATTCCTGGACAACGGTTTTTCTCATTTCTATACATCCTCAGCCCCAATTAAGAAACGAGGAGTTGCCATCCTTTTCAACAATAATACCCCATTTGTGGCCCAGAAAGTTAAAAAAGATAAGGACGGCAGATTCCTCATATTAATTGGAACAATATACGAACAATGGATTACAATAGCTACCATATACGCCCCATGCATACAGGACGCAACGTTCTTTAGCAAATTCTTTCAAACCCTTCAAGCAATAGCAAAGGGATGCGTCATACTGGCAGGGGATTTCAACATGACAATACATCCGGGCCTCGATAGATCAGGAGGAGGGCAGTCAGATAACAAGAAAACAAGGGCATCCCTGATCCAAGGTTGCAAAAACAACCAGTTGGCAGATATATGGCGGGAGATGCATCCAATAGACAGGGACTATACGTTCTTCTCCCATCCACATCACACATATAGCAGAATCGATTACTTCCTGGTTTCATGTCGAATGGTTCCAATGGTCTCCCATACGGCGATTCATGATATTTCATGGTCGGACCATGCACCAATCGAGCTAAGGTGCAAAGATATTCGGCTCAGCCGACCAGGGGCGAACTGGAAACTTAATGAATCCATCCTTAAGATCCCTGAAACGTGCTCAACAATCGGGAACGAAATAGAGCAGTTCTTCCGTATCAACACAGGCTCCGTGGAATCCCATACTGTACTATGGGAGGCTCACAAAGCTACACTACGTGGCGTTATAATTAGTATCACAGCAAGGCGGAAAAGAGAAAGAGAGGCCAAAATCATTGCTTTACAATCCAAACTACACACCCTAACATCCAAACATAAAGCTAACCCCGATATACAACTACTACAGGCAATCAAGGACATTAAGATAGAATTGAATATGCTATTAACCTCCAAAGCCGATAACTCACTAAGTTGGTCCAAGAGGAAGTTTTATGAAAAGGCTAATAGACCGGATACGATGCTAGCCCGAGCGCTACAAAACAGGCAATCTAAGTTTAACATCCAAGCTATACGCTTAAAATCCAATAATTGTACGGCCAATCCACAAAAAATAGTAGAAGAATTTGGAGAATTCTATAGATCCCTTTATGATGGGGAAAAAGTGGCACATAATCAATATACGAGCACAGCCTTAAGAGATTTCTTAGCTACCTCGAACATAGGTAGATTAACAGAGTGCGACCGACAAGCCCTGAGTACTGACTTCACATTAGAAGAGGTAGAACAGGCTATTAAAGAACTTAAACCTTCAAAGGCACCTGGACCTGACGGTTTCTCAGGGCTTTATTACAAGAAATATATGAAATATTTAGCCCCAAGGTTGCTCCACATGTTTAATGCAATTTTAGCAGGAGCTCCCATCCCCGGAGATATGCTGCGAGCGTCCATATCATTAATACATAAACCTGGCAAAGACCCGCTGGACTGCAAAAGTTACAGACCGATCTCCCTAATCAACACAGATATTAAGTTGTATGCTAAATTATTGGCCAACAGATTAGGTCTTATCCTACCCAGACTTATACACCCAGATCAGGTCGGGTTTATCGCAGGGAGACAAGCAGCGGACAACACCCGACGTATTATTGATCTGATAGAATTGGCTAATAAAAATAACACCCAAAGCATGTTGTTAAGTCTGGACGCTGAAAAAGCATTCGATAGGATAGACTGGCCATACCTACAAGAAACGCTCGCAGCATTTGGCTTCGGGGATCAGATGAGTAGGGCGATCATGTCGTTATACTCAAACCCAGCAGCTAGGGTGATACACCAGGGCTTCCCGTCACCTTCATTCGAAATCAAAAGTGGCACCCTGCAAGGATGCCCGTTATCTCCCCTTCTATTCGCCCTGTGTATCGAACCACTAGCTGCTAAAATACGAGCTAATCCGGATATCGCAGGGTTAAACGCTTACTCACAATCACATAAAGCGGCCCTGTATGCAGACGATATCCTATTAATCATAACAAAACCCCTTACCACATTACCCAACCTATTTGACCTCCTGAGCAGATTCTCAAAGATATCTGGATTTAAAATTAACCAATCTAAATCGGAAGCACTCAACATTAATCTCCCCAGTCACACGGAAAAGCTGTTGAGGTTAAACTTCCAGTTCAGCTGGCAACAGAAACACATAAAATATTTAGGAATCCACATCACCAGAGGGGTCAACCTCATATACAGTGCAAATTATCCCCATCTAATTCGGACTCTTAAAAAAGATCTATACAGATGGTCCTCTAAGAGGATATCATGGATCGGTAGGATACACAGTGTCAAAATGAACCTATTGCCACGTATCCTTTATCTCTTTCAGACACTTCCTGTGCCACTCAAAACAACAGATATACTCTCGCTCCAAACAGAAATCTATAAATTTATCTGGGGTAGGAAAAAACCGAGAGTTAATCGCTCCAATATGAAAAGACCTGTTGCTGCCGGTGGTTTGGCGGTACCCTGTTTATTAACATACTATAAAGCGGCCCAATTAAGTCAAATTGTTCAATGGCACTCTAACCCCCAATTGAAACGATGGGTAGAGTTGGAAAACGCCGCATGTTCTCCAAAGGAACTTAGCGACCTGATTTGGTTACCAAAATTAGCGTTTAACCCCAGAGAGATGCCGCTCACCTCAATGACCAACTCTCTATCGATTTGGGAGACGACAAAATTTAAGAACACTCTGACATCAAAGTACTCAATGATGTCCCCCTTTTGGTATAACCCAGCGTTCGCACCCGGTATAGCAGGGACTAGTATCCCGATCTGGAAACAAAAAGGCTATTCACGAATAAAAGACCTGGAGGGAGACAACCAGAAAATCAAGACCTGCGATCAATTAAGATTAGAAAACGAAATACCTCACTCTGAATTTTTTAAATACCTCCAGGTCAGAGCATTTTATAACAAATTTGCCCCATATCCCCCTTTGACGAAATTCGAAAAGCTCTGTCGGAATGACGCCGACACAAAGGGACTTATATCAACAATTTACGGAGAGGTAATCGGTTCTGCTGACCCCAAACAACAAATCCCTACATATAGGACTAAATGGGAAACAGACCTAGGGGAAACCCTAGAAGATGAGGAATGGAGCGCCATCTATTTGGCCTCCGCCAAAAGCTCCATATGTACCACCCTAAAAGAGAATGCATATAAGGTCCTCATGAGGTGGTACCTCACCCCACTGAATTTATCTAAATATATACAAGGATCCTCCCCACTATGCCCCAAGCAGTGCGGAGGATCAGCAGATTTGTTGCACATGCTGTGGTCTTGCCCAAAATTACTCCCGATCTGGGACGAAATAAGAAATTGGATCCAGAGGGTTTTTGACCTCACAATCCCCCCTGACCCGTGGCTGTTCTTGCTAAACAGACCACTGCCGGGCCTATCAAAAGCAAATTCCAAGCTAATAGCACATTTTGCTCTCGCAACGAGATGCGAGATCGCAGCATTGTGGAAAAGCCCTGATATACCAAACATCCCAAAGATTCGAAATCGCATTTGGTTCATCTGCCAGATGGATAAGTTAACCAGTCTAGTTAACGACACTGGCGACAATTTTCTAAAAGTCTGGACGCCATGGTTGGCACAGACAGATATCCCGGGGATTGAGAGCACCACAATCTGGCATTAATATCAGCAAATGCGTTCTCTTCTGGGGGAGTCAACATAGACAAACAGATTCACAACTGCCGGAGAAGGAATAAAACTTTTATATGCCCTCAAGACCAACTCAAAGACCGATTCTCCTTTCCTTTCCCCCCCCCTCCCCCTCACAACCCCTCCCCACATCCTCCCTCCCCTTCCCTTCAAGAGGTTTTTTATTTATTTTTTATTTTTATTTTATATATATATATACATATCTCTATTGTAATTTAACCCTGATTATTATTTTTATTATTGCTCTTACGTTATGATTTGCTTATACACCATATGGCCGAGTAGGGACCGAAAAGCCATATGATTCTATCATATACACCAATATCCCTGAACGATCTACAATACTATATCTATGTCCAATGTACACAAGTAGCCATTCTAAGTTCATATTTTGTATTGTACAATTTTGTATGCTTTTACCAATAAAACACAAGTTTAAAAAAAAAAAAAAAAAAAAATAGGAGCGCATGAAAATGAAACCAAGAGAAGCCAAAATTAATACATATATTTTATATCAAAGAAAATAGTTCATCATACAAACATACATATATCAGAAATACATAATAAAACCTGTCTAAAATGACACTAATGTAATGCAACAGAGCCCTAGCCACGTAGGAGTAAGGGGATAAACACCCAAGTACTTACGCAGCGACGCACGGCCGTGACGATGGTCTGTTTGTGTTGCTGTTGGAGCCCTGCCTGTCACGAGGAGTACACAGAAGATTTTAAGTGTTTTTCTTGTGCCATCTAGCTTTCCATATATCAGAAATACATAATAAAACCTGTCTAAAATGACACTAATATAATGCAACAGAGCCCTAGCCACGTAGGAGTAAGGGGTGTAAACACCCAAGTACACAGGCCCTAGTTGTAAAAGGAAGGAAGAGGTGCTAGGAAAGCTAGATGTAGATATTCATGCACTCCTATTTTTGTTTGCTGAGTATGCCCCGGGAGACTAGGAGCTCCGGGGTGGAACCGGGTAGCCGAGAGGGTGGTCGTTTGGAGGGACAGCGCGCTCAATACAACATTTTATATTAAAAACAAAACACATGGTTTTGCACTCACATGTGTCCATAAATAAAAGCCTTCACACTTTTAAGGGGAAGTGTGGTGCCCACTTAGAGGGTCCTGACAGGTCCTGTAGTATCTGGATCCTTAAACTGTCTGCTGCTGCTGCTGCTGTGTACTCAGTCAGTGCAGTTGGTGCAGGTGCTGCTGTAACGTCACCAGCTGTGTGATCTACCTCCGCAGCGTTTTTCAGACAACCGGAGAAACCAGGACATCTCCTCAGGAGAACACCCACCCTACGTGTTTCATGGTATCAATCACTTCATCTAAAAAGAACACTGTTTGTTCTATATGTAACAAATACGAACCGGCACCTCAAAATGTCTAATAAATGTCCAAATATGATGATAGATGGTATTGGGAACCTTGTTAGGAAGTCCAATCTGGCACACCCGGACCGACTTGATGGATCCACAGAGACGTATCTGAGGACATGCGGGATTAAACACAAGAAAAAAAAAATCATAGTGTATACTGCTACAAGATGACAAACAAAATAAAGGAACAAACAGTACAATACTAACAAACCAAAATGTGACAAACAAACAGCACACTACAAAAACCACACTACAAACAGAGAAACAAATAACAAAAAAACAAATAAAGCAGCTGAACAAGTTAAGCCAATTGTGACGGGAGGGGGTAACCAGGCTCTCTAATAAAGGTCAAGCCTGTTTTGGTTACCCTTGATCCGTGTGTAGGGGTCCAAGAGAGTTAGCCCTTGGGCCCAGTAACATTGTACCATTCCAATGTACTGTATGTATTACAAGTATTTTTTGTGTTTTTCCCTTTCCGGATATGCAGTCAAGCAGGGATTGCTAGGGTATGAGTTTCAAGGAGGGTTTTGCGGAGGAACCGTTGACCGAATGTGCCTAGGAGGTTGGAGTCCGGAGTTGTCGGTTGCCCCATAAATGTCCGCGGGAATCATGCCTGATTCTTGGATACATGTAGGCACATTGTCCCGGCAATACCTCACCTTGAAAACGCAAGCAGGACTCACCACTAGGGTACCCTGCTTCAGCACAGCCCAGAATGGAGAATGAGGCACAGGGATAAAACATGTATTCCTGTAGCTGAGGGAATCCCTAGGTTAAAGGGGGGTACCCCAGCTAGTGCCAAGGTGACCCACAACCAGTATAGGGTTTGTGGGTGACCCAACCGTATATAAGTTTAAGTGGGGACTCTTGAGAGTCCAAACTGAGTCCAGGGGAAAGTGTGTGGGGGAAAAGGCAGATAGAAATAAAACTACAATATTTTTCCTTTTCTGTTCCCTGTCCCCCAAGACTCAGAAGTGTAGTAAAATATACTTTAATAATGTAATCTGCTTTTTTACATTCGGAACCGATGTCAAAACAGGCTGCCCGAGCTAACCCATGGGCGACGGTAAGTCTGCTGGGCATCGAAGTTCAAAGCAGTCAGAGGATGCCCATAGGTGTGAAAAGCATTTGGTCAGCGAGGAAAGGTGGAATACCAGGTCCAGAGATCAATGGCAGTCCTCTGGGATGCCACTTGCTCTTCCAGACCTGGTGGAGCCTGCCCAGCGGGTGGCATTGAGATAGCCAGGGAGAGAGGTGGCAGGTTTACGCATGTCTCTTGGCTATTTCAGATTTCCAGCTGACCCGGCTTTTCTAGCCGGCTTGGCTCTGATTGGTTGCTTGGGAAAGTTCTAACGCGTTGATTGGCTGCTCTGTTTTGTGAATGAAACTGAGAACACTAAGAATTGATGAGTCATTCAGATTGGTAGTCTCCGGTAGTAAGAGCGCGGGCGGGCTTTTCAAAGTTGCTTCTGTGCGAATAGCAGAGCAACCGGCTTCGATTTCAAACCCGAAGAGTCAGCCTGCCAGTGTCTAAGTCCTGACTTGTGCGCTCAAGTTCTCAGAAACGATCGTAGCAGATGCGGCTGGGATTTTATGCCTAGTTGAGTTCCAGGAGATTTGGACTAAGGAGGGACCAAGTTTTCAGAAGAGAACATACATAGCAGTGGCGTATGGAACTTTATGCCGATTTGGGTTCCAGGAGATTCTGGGTCCTGGTCAGGATAAAACTCTCCCATAGAGTTCCCTATACCTAGGAAAGTCTAGTTTTCAAACCCAGTCCCAAAGTAAGTGTGTCTTTTGGTCTGTATTTTGTGTATCATTGTGTGTAAGCGAATTTATGCCGATTACAATTTATTTCATTACCTTGTTTTGCTCAATGAATTACCCAGGTAAAAAGGTGTAAATAACCTGGTCTCCCGTGACACTAATTTATTAACAAAAATAATTAAAAGACAATAAAGTTCTACAAATAGTGGCGTGGTGTTGCTGGTCTAGTGGTAAAAAACAGAATACTACTCACAACAATGTGGAGTAATAAAGGCACATCCAACTGTGGCAAATGCTGCTACTATCTCCTCCGTTGCAGGGGACGTCAATAGGAGCATTCCGATGCCGTCTACATGAACCGATCTCTGGTACAGGAGCAGATGCCAGGGGAAGGAACAACTTGATGCTGCTTGGAAATGTATCACTGTGCCTAGAACGCTGCACACGCAGCCCTTAACCTGTGACTCATGTGTTTCGTGTGCGTCACTTCCTTAGGGGTATATACAGTTTTAGATAGGTCCTAATACCTATACAATGTCTGTGATTGGTTCAGATTCGGCTAATCAACACTGACAAATTAAAGCCGGCGAGACAATAACAAAGACAATACTACAAAAAAACTACAGGTTAATGAAAATGACAATATACATGACAAAATAAAACACAGCAGAACATCTATGATTAAACAATTAAGTATATAATTATGGTTATATTACCTTATAATCCAAAATAGTATAAACCGATAAATGACAAGGGTTGTACATATAATAGCTATAAAGGGAAACCTTCAGTGATAGTTTAATGGTAGAATATGTATTTTTTTTTATCACACAAGACAGTTAGCTACAGTATTCTGAAAATATAGGAGAAAACTGGTCATTAAAGAAACTAAGCTTAGACCTTGCAGAGAGATATGCCCCCTATTTCTCGGACTGGATAGTGGAGAGAGGAAACCATTCCCAATTTGGCTAGTCAGTTCTCAAGAAACACTCCCAACTGGAAATCTATATTTAATCCACTAGGAGAGAGAGTTTTCAACTCATAGATCCAATAGGCTTCCCGCCTACTGATCTGATTGAGTATATTGCCTGCTCTCCAGTTCTACACTGGCGACACACTTTATTCGAGCTCGGCTAGTCCCACGAATTCGGGTATACTCGGGTGTATTGAGGTTTGTGACTGTTTTCTGCCCGAGTGCATTGCGTTATTTTCCAGGCAGGGATTGAAGCATTTTATTCCCGCTGGCTGCAATACTGCACAGTATATATATATATACTGCATTACAATTCATGAATTTATGCCATCTGGTAGACACGCGAAGCATTGCAGCCTATTAAATCCTAATCATTATCATTTAACAGATTAGCCGCCCGTCAGCCAGGCATGAACCCAGGCTGGGAAGGCAAACACAACGGGGCTTGTCAGAGGTGAGGAGTGGCGCATTCCAGGTATCTGCCAGGTACATACTGGGTATTTGCTCGAATAAAGTGTGTCGGTGCAGTATGAGGCAATCTCTATTGCCTGACACACCAGCTGGATTCTGGTTATCGTGTGTCAAGAAATAGTGTGATACACTACAGTATGTGTGGTAAGACCCTTTCGGATATTGTATACGTGTTCATATACTCTTCCTTGAAAAGTTCTTCCTTGTTCTCCCCACATACTGTAAGCTACAAGCGCATTGCAAGATGTAGATCACAAATGCAGAATGGCAATTTATTAATGACTCGATCTGATAGGTTTTAGAGGTAACATTAGACATAAAGGTTTTTGTGCTCCCAATTTGCTAGCAGCAGTCATTTTGAGGTAGCTTGGTAGAGATACTGAAGAGTATTCCTTTCTCTTGCCAGGCTCAGTGGTGAATGAGCTCGTGGAGTTGTGTAGCAAACTCCTCCCAGCAGGGACATCAGCTCCGATTTGTTGTGACACACATAGCGCCTCCCCTGGGTGAATCTCAGAGGTGGGGCTGTTAACCTTGGGATGACATGACTCAACATTAGTGAAAAAGAGGTGTTGTCTAATAGCGCTCAAATCTAGATTGTGATCTTTCAAATAGAAGATCTTAGTGAACAATATAATAAAGTGAATTTACAGTGATTTAAATAAATCTTACAGTGTTCAGTGACTACAGACGGAAAAAATATATATTATGTGAATAATTTTCTTTGTACGATGCTGCTCAACCTCAATCCAGGATTTCTTTCTTAATCCTCATGATATAGCAATGTCCAAGGTGGTTAGGGAGCGCAATAATATGAAAAAGAAGAAACATATACAAAATAGTGCAATATGTCTACAACTTCAGGTAAAGAATCCAAATCTCATTCATCCAATGAATTGAATACTCACAGATTGAACTGTGGCAACATGTATATAAAGTTATCTTTAAAGTTGCAAGTTTTGTTTCTTTACGTCAACCCCAATGGTGTGCGGTTCAGGGAGGTTTCTTTAACGCTTGCAGTGATAAGAGAAAAGAGCAGACATAGTGTAGACTGTATAAAAGTTTATATCTGATTAAAATAATGCCAGATTCACTCACATGGTTCCCATGTAAATAAAGCAGTTTGATCTCAATGATCTATGCCGCCGACAGAGGTTACGAAGCAGTGTCACTCTACGCGTTTCTCATCATCCGAGGTGTTACCAAAGGTATCACCAACTGACTCCAAACCACCCCGAGATTTCCCTGTAACCTGGAAGTACGCGAGCCGTGAGAGACGCGAGACGGAAACCCTCCAGTGTATCGAGTGAGAAGACTGCTACGTAACCTTTGTCGGCGGCGTAGATCATGGAGATCAAACTGCTTTATTTACTTAGGAACCATGTGAGTGAATCTGGCATTATTTGACTCTCATTGGCTGAGAGCGCCGATACTTCATTGTTGAGGGAAGGAACTGTGGGTATTTAAACTAGATGTTTTGTTTCGTGTACTATACTCTTTGACAAAGGCCCTTGCGGCTGAAACGCGTCAGAGTGCTTGCTGTGCTGTTTTTTATGTGCCAATAAACTTTTGTACCCAGTATCCCGCAATCTCTGGTCCCAAGCTTTTTTTCCCAAGGCAGTTGCACCGCTATCCACGAATTCCTGCATTTTGTTGTTTTAAGTTTGTATTTGCAATTTTATCATTATAACGGTGCTCGTCTCAGACAGGAAGCGGACCCACAGGGCTGAGGTAGGGGTATAAGATCACCGACCAAAGCCAGGGGGCA
This sequence comes from Ascaphus truei, assembly GCF_040206685.1. Taxonomy (NCBI): domain Eukaryota; kingdom Metazoa; phylum Chordata; class Amphibia; order Anura; family Ascaphidae; genus Ascaphus; species Ascaphus truei. The sequence goes on from NC_134483.1 coordinate 128,565,752, forward strand.
GAGCCCTGTTAGAGTAGTCGTGATCCAGGCAGAGGTCAAGGCAGACGGCAAAGGTGCAAAGTCAGGATACAGGATGGGGTCGGCAACAGGTAATCCAAAAGAACGGACAAGCCACAGGAACGGGCAAGCCACAGGAATGGGCAAGCCACAGGAATGGGCAAGCAACAGTAACACATACAGTAGTTCCACACTGGTAGTGCGGTTGGGGCAGGTACTTGTGGAGGCAGGTATTTGGGATGTAGGTTCATCTAGTTTTTGGAGTTGGTTGGTCCGTCCTAGTAATGGTATTGGGGAAGGCACTCAGATTGGAGCAGGTTACTCGGGTGAAGGCAGATTGAAGGGACAGGTTCGGGAAGTCCTACTGTTCAATCTCTTGGTCCCGACCAATCTCTCCTTCGAAAGTTGCCATGATCAAACATATCCATCCACGATGCATGCAGTGCCTATTACCCGCCCCTCTTGCTGGGACGCACAGGTGTTCTAATAAAGCAATAATTCACCCTTAAATTGTGTTTAATAGAATTGCTTCACCCTTTTTGGTTTGGTGTTTCTTTGTATAATTCGTACTTGTCAACAATAGATCTCCGACAGAGTTGCTCTCTTATCTTTCCCGACAAGGATGGTGCAAAATACCATATAGGAATAACTGCAAACCAGTCTTTTGTGGCAAAGAGTAAGTACTATGTCCAATGCCATGCACAAAAGTTATGACAGATTCTGTAAATGCAGTGTTTTTAATAAAGTGTGAAACTGCAATAGTAGATACAGTATGAACAGTACTGTACAAGATCATTAGACAAAGAGACATGTACTGTACAGTACATTTTATCTGCTCTTCAGACACCTGCTTCTGAGACCACTCTTTATAGTAGCATAGTAGATTCAGAGTATCTTAGGCATATTCAGTATGCCACCTGCCGGAAATTCACTGAACTGCAACAACACAAATAATAATTCCGTCTGACCACAAACAAGTTGCGGCTCAGTGCGGCGATGTGCACAGTGAGGCAGCGGATTAGGTGCACACTTTTTGGGGACAATTCCAAATAAATCATGCTCTTTCTGCACTGACAATGGTGCTTGGAGGACTGAAGAAATCCAGATATATTACTGGTAGCAAGAAGACAGCGCTCTGGCTCGTGAACTTTTATAAACGTCTTTGTTACAGCAATTTCGTTGGTTAACTTTTGGTCCGTGGACCTTTCTCAAGACTACAGCATAGTGAAAGTGACACATACATATACCGTAACCATTATACAGTAGCAGACCACACTACTAAATCCCATAGGACATACAAGAGAAAATATAAGAATGGTACGATGGGTACACATAGAAACCCAATTCCTTAATAAAATAATATATACAGTATATCCATGACGGTTCCCCGCACTCACTTCATCACTAAGAATGAAGCAACCAAGACAGCAAAGGGTAATGCAAAAATATATCATATGTTCATGGAGGATAAAAGGAGGGAGCCTCAGGGAGGAGAGATAGGGATTATGTTCCTGAAATAATAGGAGAGATCAGGCCCCCCTTGTTTCTTATGTTACAGAATGGGACACTGCCTTATAGTAAGGATCCCAATAAGATGGCCAATGAAAAGACGCAGGTACCAGAGAGGGGGAGACAGACATGCCACAAAAGGCCATATGCAAAGGGCTCCTGGTATTAGTGGATCAGTTCTACAGACAGATCCAGCTACTGTAAGTAGTCTCCTCAACCAGTAAGGAAGTGGCAGTTCCAAACCAGGAATCGGGTATAGTTTTTACCTGTTGTGATGGGGTTTACATACCAATCACTTGCAAACCAGCAGTACAAACAAAGGTTTGTCAGGCATGCTGCCTGACTGCTGGAAACTCCCCTGTTCAAAAGACAGGCAGCTAATTAAGGCCTCGTTCAGGGTGCTGGCTTCGGAGGGAGGGCGTGCTGACGTGTGTGCGGCCGTCCGACACAATGTATTTAAAGTTAATTGGTGTTGTCAGGGTAGCAGCTGCCCTGTCTCCGAAGTACGGAGTTGACACTGGCTACAGTTTCAATAAACAACCCAAGTCGTTTTTTGAAGCTGCAGCAGCGTCACTGGTACCTCGGCAGCCAATGAAATCATTCTTGAGAATTTCAAGACTGCAACACCGATCCCTAACCTCACATCTGTAGCCCCGCCTCCTCCCCGCCTCCTCAACTCTTGAAAAAGTCTGCTGGGGATGATGTGCACACATCGCCCAGCAGACTGCTGCTCGCACACGCGAACGCGCGCCCTCCAACTCCTGCCTCTGGCACCCTGAACGAGGCCTAAGGCAGCGGGCCAGCACCTGTAGCCAATCTCAGGAGCTACTGTATATAGTCATGCTTCTGAGAACACACAGGGGCTCATTCTGGTCTCAGCCAGGGAAGAGACAGGAGCCCAGGAGGCAAATGTTTATATTGCATTAAGAAGGCCTTGTTTATGTATTCTGTTTAGAAGTATTTTGTTTTCTTTCTTGTGAACCTTGTGGCAGAAGTGTTTATCATAAGCCTGTTAAGAGGTATTAATGGGCTGGACAATAAACTACTTGCCACTTCCTGGTTGCATATGAACTAATTATTGAACAGACTAGGGAAAGGCTGTTACACCTGTACAGAACCGGCCAGGATCCCAGTAGGGGACCAAAGTTGATGGAGTATAATGGACGTTACTCCGAAGGGGTGCTCGGTCCATACAAGTAACACTGCCAAGTATATGCACCTCCCTCTGAGTGTTGAGTGGGCACCTAGGAAAGTACCATGTTCTGAGTAACAAAGAGTGATGTAAAGCAATGTACAACTATGTCAAGTATGCGTGTGAAGTGTCCCTGTACCTAGGGAACTGAATAAAGATTGGAGTTGTACTACAAAATTCCGGCGCCCATCATTTTCACCCTTGCTACCTCATCGCCCAGCCGCCTGAATCGAGCACTCTGAATTGAGGTAAACTATACTGTGCAGCCAAATATTGCACACCTATGTAAACTCCTTATGGCCCAGGCCGGAAGGGTTACATGTGGTGCCCAACATGGGGCAGGACAAGCAAGAGAAAGAAAAATGTTATGTTTCGCTGGTTTTGGAACTTTTAGAGCAAAGAGTGTTTTTTGTGTTGACTTTGACAAAGTTGTACGTTTCCCGTCGAGGAGTTGGGAATACTTCTAAAAAAAGGCAAAGGGTATGTGCATGCAAAATTTTCCCAATATATAAAAACTACAATTGCATAAATCCAAGAAAGGGGAATGGACGCTCAAAATGGCGACAGTCCACAACCACAGATGCCATCATTGCTTCATAACCAAATGTCGTCCATAAGAAAGAAAATAAGTGTGCACGGGATATAGCAATGACTATGGGTTAAGATGTTGTGTGTTTTGGGCTGAGAGGCTCAGTAACCACAAAATTGTTGTGGGCCAAACTCCTCACTCACTAGAAATTTTGCTCAACTTAAGAGGGACTGAGTATCCCGCCAAGTTAAAAGGGACCGAGTTTCCCACCTAGGATGCAAGAGTGCATGGAAGCAATGATGTGCAGAGTCTGTTGCAGAGGGGCGCAAAATGTATGGCGATGCCCTCTTTAGACAATCTAGAGACACATGACAGCATGGGCTACACCCTACTCCTGACAATTTGTTAGGGGAGGGACTGAGTATTGCCAAGAGCAAAATGTGGAACAGAGAGTGACATAGGACTCACTCTATTTACCATGTGTGCTGGACTGTATTGCTTTGGTGCTGCTAAGATGACCTCTATTACCAATGCCTTGCAGCTTGTGCATTTTTATATCCCCGGTGGAGTTTTTGTCATTACTATGGAAGACAGAATTTATACAGACTTCATGTTTGGATGCTGATGTCCTAGAGGAGCTCTATACAGCACCACCAGGTGTGTGAAGTGCAGGTTGTCCTACATGCAGCCCCATGTTCATTGGTCGATGGAGTCGTTAATAAATTCTGCACAGGGAAGTGGGGACACAAGCAAGGTGGATTGCCCCATCCCTGAACTACCATTGGAATTGTAAGCACCTCCTCCCTACACCAGTCATCCCAGATCGGCGGAAGCAGAGCGAGAACCCGTACGTCTATCGCAGAAGAGAGGAGGGATCCTCTACGGTATATATACGGTATATATATATATGACTAGAAAGAAATCAGCGCTAGGACTAACACAAAGGAAATACTATAAGTGAGTAAATTGGTGACTAATAAATGTACTGACCCAGGTGAAATGAGCTAGCAGGATGCAGCCCTAATGAGTATTTGCCTATCCTGATTAAATGGAAGAAAGAAATAAGGCGCAATCCTGTATAGCAATAAAAAACAGGACAATTTATTAATTAAGCAAGGAAGGCTAGGTGACTGAACAGATTAAAACAAACACAATGATGCCAATAGACACAATAAACACAATATATGACAATAAAAAACAAGAGTACTCTTGAAAATAAAAAAAGAAGAGAAATGTGACCAAAAAATGTCCAATAGCACAAATGTCCTACATTTTTTTATTGCTATACAGGATTGTGCCTCTTTTCTTTCTTCCATATACTGTATATATCTGCCTTCAATCATCTGAAAATTGCCTTAGTTTCTGCACCCATCCTCATACATTCGGATCCCAAACTACCGTTCACCTTGGAACTGGGTGCATCAGACGTCTGGGCCGGGGCTATCTTGTCTCAGAGAAGGACTCCTCAAGCCAGACTTCTACCGTGTCCCTTTTTCTCTAAAAAAAATTCTCCAGCCGAACAAAATTATGACGTAGGTAACCGGGAACTTCTAGCTGTAAAGTTAGCTCTAGAAGAATGGAGACATCTTTTAGAAGGCACGGAGAATCCTATCACGATCTTGACCGGCCACAAGAACTTACTCTACATCAAGGGCACTCGTCGCCTTGGGGCTCGACAAGCCCGGCGGTCGCTTTTCTTTTCCCGTTTCCATGATATTATTTCTTTCCTACCGGGTTAAAAAAATGTCATGGCCGATACCCTTTCCCGTCAGTTTTCGGTGGATAACAAAACCAAGGATCGTCAGGAAACCATACTTCCCTCTGAATACTGATGGAGCGGCCGTCATTCGCACACTTCACGCATCATGTGCATCGGAATCCCGATTTGAAACCGCGGGATGCGAGTGTGGCGAGTGCAGAAAAACGAACTTTAGTGTTCTGGCTATTAAAAACATGAAATTGACACAGTAGCACAGTAGCACAGTACTGTACACATTACAATTCATCCATTTTATTGCAAACGAAGAAACAGAATCCATGAAATGCAAACAAAACATCCGCGATAAGCGCGGGTACCTGGGGACACATCTGTCATGGACTTCATAGTTGAACTGCCATGTCTAAAGGGATGAACACCATCTTAGTATTGGTAGACCACTTTTCTAAGCAGTCCCACTTTATCCCATTGAAAGTTGTTCCCAACTCTCCCAGACTGGCAGATATCTTTGTCAAAAAAATTATCCGCCTCCATGGTGTGCATCAGGTCATCGTCTCCGATCATGGGTCACAGTTTATATCAAAGTTCTGGTGTTCCTTCTCACAGCAATTAGGCAAATCTCTACATTTTCTTCGGGTTATCATCCCAAAACAACCAGTCAGACAGAGCCAACCAACCAGTCACGGGAGCAATATATTTGCTGTTTCGTCTCAAACATACAGGATGACTGGACTGACCTTCTTCCTTGGGCAAAGTTCGCGCAAAACAATCTGCGCAATGAATCCACCATGGAGTCACCCTTCATTAATTATGGGTTTCACCGTCTCTCCTGCCCAGCGCCACAACCAGTTCTGGGTTACCAGCAGCAGACAACAGAATTCTTTGGGTACAGAATTCATGGAAAATAATCCAGCAGAATCTTACCAGGGCAACTTCTATTAAAACCAGAGACATAACATAAAACACAGACAGAGCTCAGTTTTTAGCACATCTAGTGAGACTCATACACGGTACAGTGCCTAAATATATATGGAATAACTAATAAGTAAATGGTCTTTTAGTTTGACATTTTTGGCCAAAATTGTTGTAAGCCCCTGAGCCAACGCCAAGGCAGACCACATATCAGGGGTCCCTAACGCTAATATAAATTCTTAATAACCTGTTTAATAACAGGAAGAATGATTTATAGTAAATCTGTCAATATTAGCTGTAAAGTTCTGTCTGACTGAAGCTTTTATTAACCTGTACATTACCAGGAAAAGCACTCTGTATTAGAGATGTCTCAGCCAAACTGCAAGCCAAAGTTCTGTCTGACTGAAGCTTTTATTAACCTGTACATTACCAGGAAAAGCACTCTGTATTAGAGATGTCACAGCCAAACTGCAAGCAGGCAAGTTCCCCTGAGTGGAAGATGCTATGGAGTGAGCCCATAACCATTTAAATGTGGGAGGGGGTGAGCTTAAATTAAGTAGGAGGTTGCCAACCTCCAATCAGCTATGACTAGCTGGACAAAAATGTCAAACTAAAAGACCATTTACTTATTAGTTATTCCATATATATTTAGGCACTGTACCGTGTATGAGTCTCACTAGATGTGCTAAAAACTGAGCTCTGTCTGTGTTTTATGTTATGTCTCTGGTTTTAATGCAATTGCCAGCTCAGTAGCACTCTTCTGACACTCATATGCTTATATATATGTTGTGGGTATTTTGGGGGTTTAATTGGAGCTTGTTAGGTGTCCAGTATGTTTTACAGGGCAACTTCTAGACAGAAGACACAGGTGGACCATCACCATAGGAGCATTCAGGGAGGCAGGGTGTGGTTGTCTTCAAAGAACATCCATCTCAAAGTTCCCACGCTAAAATTAGCACCAAGGTTCATCGGATCCTATTCCGTCGTAGAGAAAATCAACCCGGTGGCATTTTTTTAAATTTATTTATAAAAATGTTTTACCAGAAAGTAATACATTGAGAGTTACCTCTCGTTTTCAAGTATGTCCTGGGCACAGAGTTATAAAAAATACATGGTTACATTAAAAGAATAGGGTTATACAGTGAATTCACAGACATTTCATGCACAGATAGATTTGTAAAATTGGGTACAAGGGATAAAGGGCTTATGAGTTTCCGATTGAAATAGAGCAGCTTTAACATCACCGAACATCAGCAAATGGCTCTTACCCTTTGGCTACCCTTCTGCTGCGCCAAAGGCTGTCCGCCTTTAACTGGACTGCGGTCCAGGAATGTGGCTTACACCTTGTCCTGTCAGGAAAATGTATGTTCCCCTGTTCCCATGTTTCATTATAATGTCAGTGTCTGCACCACACACACACCGGGATCCATCCGGGAGGGCAAGGGTTAATAGTTGTATAGTGACAAACTGTGATTTATTTTACAGCAGAGAATTTTGTGTTAAAGTATGAAACGGTTTAAGTGGTATTTGTGTATCTCCGGTTCTGAAGGTCGCAGCAGGCTGAAACTTGAATCATATGATGTTCCAGTTCCGGCATTAAGATCTGGAAAGTTTGGACCCGCTGGACGTAACGGAACCGGATATTTTAATATGTCTGTGTTTTAACTTTAATATTGTATTCCAAGGCGGGGATAAAAACCCGCACAGATTCCTTCACACAAAGGAATGCAAATGGTCAAGGGGCGACCCAAAGTCTAGGAACCAAGTACTGATCAAAAGACTCTGCCACTCTAACTGTTTACCTGAGGGCGGAGAAGCATCAAACTGGAGTGGTTTGTAAGTGTTATATCTACACCTACAAACAATGAAGATCCTGCCAGATACTTCATCTGGTAGACTCGTCGTCGCCCCTGATTTAATTATGGGGCTACAGAAATAAGACCCTCAGAGTCCCAGTACGCATGGGCTAACTAGCTGGGGGGCATGGGTTAAACTGTGTTTCCACGTTAGGGATTGGATAGAGATAATTGTTCACCAATAGTCTGTATTCAATGTTAAGAATAGGGTTACAAAGGTATATAAACTGTGTCAACCCTACAGTTCTTGTTCTTCTGATTTCACGGTGAATGTCACCGGATTGCTGGAGAATTGCTAGCTGATACTTCTCGATTCCCTAACCCTAAGTAAGTGTTACCTTCTTGCCTGTTAATTGTACTTATATTGCTGTGTTCACCTTTTTAAGGAATAAATATATTTTATTATATCTAAGCCTAGTTCAGTTCAACCCAGATATTTGGTGTTTGTTATATCTTGTCATACGTTACCGTGACAAGCATATAATTAACTGGTGGCAGCGGCGGGATTGAACTGAACCTGTATTACAGTGTACTGCGGGACCCTGTAATATAGTGGGAACTCAAAAGGAATTGCGAGTTCCTGGGACTAAAGATATTAAACACAGAGTAGTGCAACAGTTAACACAAGTTGTAACACCACCTCACTGCTGCGACCGTGAACCATGAGCGAGGCTGAAAGCTCATCCAACATGAGGACCCGAGCTCAGCTGAAGGACAAGTGCCGTGAATATGGACTGCCCTATGAGAACCAGGAGGTCGCAGACATGGTTGACGCAATCGGTGACTATGAAGCCCGGCTTGCAGAGTCTCAGGATACGGCTCAGCTTGCCCTTATACAGCCACCCGGAGATCAGGGAAGGAACCCAGTGCCGGGGCGGCGGAATCTCGGGGAGGGAACGAGTGTACCTCCCGGGAGCAGTGCAACAGGATGGGTACTGGTTGCTGCGGCTACCAGTTCGTTCACCCCTGAAATGTTGGCACTGATTACTGCGTGGGGTGACAGAGGGACACCGGAGGAGCGGCTGCAGTTTATCACTATGGCAGTGAAGAGACCCGCTTATTGCCCCCCTGTCCAACCCAACAAGATGAACTTGCCGCCCACCATCCTCCTCCTTTGCTGCCATCCCCAAAATGTACTGCCCTGCTGTCTAAGTCGCCTAGTGGTAACGCCGGCCCTGATGTAACTCCCCACCAAAAGGGTTACCAATTTGTTGCAAGGGGCAGCATATGCTAGGTCCTACCCTGTGTTGCCATGGGGATACTGATTTCACACGGGAGTATATAGGAGAGCAGGAAGGTGTTGGAAGGTTAGTTTCCTGGAGGACAAGAGGAGACGAGCCTCAGGGAGGAGAGATAGAGATTGTGTTCCCGAAGTAATAGGAGAGATCAGGCCCCCCATGTTTGTTATGTTACAGTTGACATGCCAAAGAGGGCCATAAGCAGAGAGCTCACAGGTGTCAGCGAATCAGCTCTACAGGCGGATCCACCTAAGTAGTCTCCTCAACCAGTAGGGAAGTGGCAGTTCCCAACAAGGAAATGGGTACATTATAGTCGTTACCTGCACAGAATCGGTCAAGAAAACGTGTGACTTACAGTCAGTAAATATAATCAGTTTATCACACAAAAAATCTTCCCTCAGCTGTTAAGATAATGAAACAACTCAGCAAACTAATATTTATATTGTAGACATGACTTTTAAGAGTTTAAGCAGAGTACCATTTAGGTGTATTCATACGCATGGGAAGATATTTATAAGACATGAATTGCTGATTTATACAAATTATTGCTTTCACACAGGCATAGGTGGCATGCCTCAATTAACTAATGACTGGATTTTGAAAGCACTTTGGACTTCTAAGTAATTCTGACCAATTCTTCAAATAACAATATTACTTGTGAGCACATTCACATGTCCCAGATAGGTTTGTAACCCTGTTTTTGACCATTGTTACTTGGCGTCCACTGCAGCCAATGATTCTAGAAAATTACATATAATAGGGCCCCGCTCATACAGTGGGTTCCGTTCCAGGCCGCCGCCGTAAAGCAGAAATGGCTGTAAAGTGGGGCCGTACTGTATTGTACCTTTGAAAACAGAGAATGCAGAGCTGCAAACAGACTATTTCGCTGACAAATGGCATCTGACAAGGAGTTGCGCACCCGCTAAAACTGTTGCTTACTGACAGCCAGATACTCAGCTGCTGAGCGCGTCATGCCGGCAAAACGGAACAAGCGCCGAACCAAATGAATATGGGCAGTGTTCGACAAACCTATACATTTGCTCGCCCCGGGCGAGTGGATTTAACCCCCTGGCGAGTAAATATTGGCCCAAGCAGCACACGTTTGGTACTGGGTGGCGAGTAGATTTTTTTGTGTGGCGAGTAGATTTTTTGGTGATTTGTCAACCACTGAATATGGGTATACATTGGAAAACGTTGTATGAGCGGAACGCCATAAAGCGAAGCGCTGCAAAGCGGGGCCCTACTGTACAAATGAGCACACAGTGTCACCTTTAGCTTCTTATCCCTTTTAACACGGATCCCTATAAACTTATGCCTGCCGTATTACACAGCTTTTCAGCACAGCCTGGGTTAAAGAACCGACTTGCCAGATATCTGTTTTGACCTATTGGGTCTCATCAGTGTGAGGATGGTTATACTTGAAAGTTCTTCCAAATACAAATGAATTATTTTCATCTCTGTCGCCTTTTGCCTTTGTAGCTGACTTAACTCTATCTAACACAGATGGTCTGTCTGGGAAGCAGACTTATGCCTTTTTTTTCTGCAGAGACAGGCTTGATTTTCTTTAAAGCTCTCACGATTTATTTTTCATTTCATTTGTAATCAAGTCATACATAGGTTTGAGTCTTCTCCTACCTCAACAAATTTCAAACGGGGGTTTGAAAACAGACAAGCACCGTAATGATAAAATAAATTGGAGGCGGATGGTATACACCGGCCAGAACCTACGATGAGTCTGGCAGGGAAAGCCTTTTAGGTTATAGCCAGCTGGCTTCACTGTGCTTCATTAAGTATTAGACAAAAGAGGGAGGATAAGGTTGATTTACAGTAGAATGGAACATAAAAGTGGATTTAAATAGGTGACATTTGCTACAGGCATACTGTAAAATCACATTCTTTTTCCCACCTTTTTTTAATGGTTGTATTTTTTAAGTTTTGTTTAAACCTACAGTACTACAAATAGTAATAAATGAGTAGGTAATTAATTTGTATTACTACAAGGTAGGGTCTAAAATGAGATATATAGATAAAGATAGAGATATATATCTATATCTTTATTTATATAGTGCCATTTATGTACTTAGCGCTTCACAACTGTAATACATATGACATAATAAAGTAGCTGAAGCTGGTAAAAAGGAGCACTGCAAAAGGAGAGAGCTGGAGCCCAATTGAAAAATAGCAAAACTTTATTGGGGCCTAAAAATATAAAAAGAAGAGAAACCTCTAACGCGTTTCTCGCCAGTCGGCACTTTATCAAAGAGTGTTTCTAGAGTCAAAATAGTGCCTCTTTATAGGCACTTCCCCCACCGGAAGAATTGCCACCTGTGCTCCCAGGTAAAGAAACCCCAGGGAACAGAAACTCTCCAGAGTGGATGATACACTGGAGAGCTGACAATCTAACAGTGTCAGAGATGCACCCACAAAAAGGACACTAGCTGAATAATTTGGTCTTTCCCCTGCCGCGCTCACCTCGCTGTGGTCTGGAGCAGGCAAGCCGGTTGCGGCTGCTAGCGGCGCACTCAAATAGCGGAGGCCGCCATCTTGGAATTGCGCACGCATGCGCAGTGTGTCAGGCGATGCGGAGGCCCTCAGAGAAGTCGCGCATGCGCAGAAGCAAGCGAGCGAACGCCAGCCTATCAGGCAGAGGCTCTAGGAGTGAACTACAATTCCCATGAGCCTTAGCTGAGTCACATGACAGTAGATAGCCAATAGGGCTGGAGAGTTCCCTGTTAACAGGATAGGGATGTGAGTCACTGGCAGCATGTTGGGAGTCAGTACCAGGAAGAGTTATGGGTAGGAGGTGAGTGCAGGGGTCCGTGACCCACTGCATTAGGCCAGCAGCCCCTAGGCCCGAGTTAGGCCCTGAGCCTCCATATAGGTTGTTGTGCTTCAGGGACAGGCCCCAGGTTAGGGACTCTGCCCCTTTAGTATTGCACGGTGATAGTGAAGGACACAGCGGACGCTGCGCTTCCCGCGCAGAGGCTTGCGATCAGGCCTACTCCACTGAGGGAGCAGCCCTGATGGAACACCGTCGTATTGGAACCGGACATTGCCAGAAGGTCGTCGTCAGATCCTTTGTGAAGATCTTTGAACGCCGTCGCACTGGGCAGGTATTGTTACGCACGTGCACCACACGAGTACTCGCACATAGTGGCAGCGCTGACCACGGGACAAGGGGGGTTATACTGTGGACACGGTGTGGGGGTACACGGTGGTGAGAGCGGGGTTACGTTATACTTTACCCAGTGCTAGTATTGAATATGATATGTATAGAGTATAAGTTATGTGCACATGTTTAGTAAAGCCAGTCCTGTTTTACACAAGTGTGCTTATCGTGATTGTTTCCTGTGAGGGCCTCCTCCCACTCCATTGGGATCCCTCACAGGTGTTGACGCTGCACCATATTCGTAAATGTACAGCAACAAAAGATGAGAAATAAATCTCCATATGGTGCTTCTAATTCCCAGGATGATCCAATGTAGGCAATATAGCCCAGGAGTCAAGGGTTAAGTCAAATCAGTGCAAATGTATAGACATGTGACAGGGCATATAGCTCACCAAATAAAGCCTGATATGGACAGAAAAACATACAGCCACCCTCAAAATGAAACCACAATAAAGCCCTTATATAAAGGGATTCCTAGTGTAATCACTATAGAGAGGGATGGTATCCTGAACCAAAGGCTGGAGCCATGCAGATACCCTATAGTCACAGTCACAATACAGTATATATATAGATAAATGACTCACATGATAGACCCCTTGAACTCCATGATTGCGTGCATCCGTCCGTGGTATAGATCAAATATGCGTGGAGACGTGGAGGAGCACAGCTGAAAAAAGTAGCCAGCCCTACTTTTTTCAGCTGTGCTCCTCCACGTCTCCACGCATATTCGTAAATGTGACACCCCAGGGCTCTCTGTGGCAGAGACTCAGGCTCCTGTGAGCCGACAGATGACAACAGCATTAGTAGTTACTGTATTTCTAAGGGAAACAGGGCTACATAAGTAAACAGGATGTATAAAGAATAAACACATAATCAAACAATTATGATAATGTAGCCATGTGTAAAATTGGTGTTACATATTTCTCTCTTTCTGGCAGTAATCCCTGGTAAGAAGGTAGGGTTGCCAGTAGTCCTCATGGAGGTTTGCCCACAAACCCTGTGATGTGTCATATGTAGCAAAGGAAGTGACAGCATGCTTTGTGTCCACTGTTAGTGACACAGAGGTGGGTCTTTCTGCAGCCTATATATTGCACAGCACTTCCTAAAGTTAGTGTGTTCAAGTCTGGTGTTCAAGGGTGTTGATCCAGAGTCAAGGCTGGGTCAAGTGTCTGCAGCAGTTCAAGTCTGTCTGTCAGAGAGGCACGTGGCAAAGTGAAAAGCTAATTACACACTGTGCCCAGGGCTCTGGCACCACTGGTGGTCTCCCTTAGGGGAGAGGTGGAAGGACAACTTGATTAGAGAGCAGAGGGAACCTTCCTGGAGATGGGCAACATGATAATGTGCGGCTAAGTGTCGGCCGCTGTGATGGGCAGTCCGCCAGATACCCTGCAATTAAAGATGCCCTTGTTCAAGAGACCCTTCTTGTCTGAGAGTGGAGTTATTAGTCAAGAAGATGCACCCAGGAGTTCTCTTCCGAAAACTCCTCCCTGCTACCGTGGGGATCTGGAAGGGATGGAGGCACTGTACCAACTGTGAGTAGAACTCAGCACACTACCTCAGATGCCTGTCATGGTGAAATCCCCAACCACATCATGCGGGAGACTCAGGAGTCCTGTTGCCAGCAGGTGCACCACACTACACTGAGATGTAACTGGGGCCAGGTTATGCCTAGAGGGGCCAATATGAGATTGGGGGGGCCAAGAACCGTTACAATAATAATGTAACATTGATCAAATATGACAATAATAATGTCACATAAATGTAAGTATAGATCAATTATAATTGTATGAAACCTGATAAGTAAATAAGCTAAAGTATCATGTGTAATTCAATAGAAACTCCATGGCAATAATATATCTAATTCCATAAAAATGAATGTGAGCTAAGGGAAATTAATCAGATAACCTATCATCTAGAGAAAAAGCCCCAATGTAAAGAGATCATTTTCAAAGACACAACAGAAACCATTGTATCATGAACATCTATATACAAATGTAACATTGGACCTGTAATGTGCAAGAGATGTCGGTCAGACATAAAGGAACAGTAAGAGGTTTCTCTTCTTTTTATATTTTTAAGCTATATGCCTTAATAAAGTTTTTTTATTTTTCAATTGGCCTCCAGTTCTCTCCTTTTGCAGTGCTCCTTTTTACCAGCTTCACCTACTCCGTTTACCTCACACCAAGAAGCATGTTGGAACACCTTCATGGGGATTCGTGTTGCCTGAAATTGCTGCTGGTTCCCTTGTGGTGACTACCAGCTCTGTGGGGCCCAATTCTCCCCCTGTTATTGTGATTCTGCATTTGCATATACTTTCCTGAGCTGCCACAGTTTCTACTCACCGTTTCTACTCACAGTTTTCTACCCTTTAAAAAAGGGACATTCCCTTTTTTAAAGGGTTAATATTATGCCTCCAATGTACCTACTGTCCAGTGTTTCGTAGCACCCTTCACTGAGGTCAATCCTCTATTTGTTGCTTGACATAATAATATGACACATAATGGGAATAAGCGCTTGAAACATAAAAGTAACATTAGGAAAAGGAATCCCTGTCCCAAAGAGCTTACATTCTAAGTAATATATAATATCAAAATCCCCAGAAAGATGTGACATAAGCAACCCAGTACTGTTATTACAGTATGCATCACACTCAGAGTTTCCATCAAAGGAATTTTTAGCCTAATCATATAAAAACGTATGATAGATTGGTATGATCATTTTAGCCTCTGACAGACAATGTGTATTAATACAGTTTATTCTGTGTGCTTAGAAACCATGCTATCAATTGGCAAAACTATACAGGTAAATCAGGGACTATGGTAGTATATAATGGGAAGTGCTACTCCATATGACCCCTTCCATGTTGGAAAACACTTTACCATCCATGTGAATGGGACACAAGAGGCCATATTTATTAAGCGGTATTACACCATACGACCAGAAGAACCTTTCAGCCCATTAATTTAAATTCACAAATCAGTATTTAGTAAATACCATGTTAACATTTTCTCACATTGGCTCATATTCACTAAGCGGTGCTATTACAGGATACACATCTCAACATCGCAATGTAACTATGTATTTGTAACCATGTATCTGTCATCATAACTCTGTGCCCAGGACATACTTGAAAACGAGGGTAACTCTCAATGTATTACTCAAGTAATAATCCCAGAAGAACAGGGCATTACTGGCCAATAATGCCCTGACTGAAAGAGTGAAGGCCCGAAGCAAAGCCGAGGGACTTTAACCCAGCCAGGGCATTATTGGCCAGTAATGCCCTGTTTTGAGGGGATTAATACTATTATAGGCTAAATGTTGGCTTTTTACATAAATAAGACACTTTTGTATAGTTATATAGATTTTTTTTTAATTAAAATAAAATGGTAAATACATTAAAGCACCTCTATATACACTTACACTGCAGCTATCTATATCCACACACTGCTGCCCCCTCTGTGTACACACACACATACACACACACTGCAGCTCTACACACACAACAGCTCCACACACACACTCTGCAGCTTCATCCAAACTCTGCTGCTGCTGCTGCTCCCACATACAACACAACAGCAACACACACACTACTGCTACACACAAACTCTGCAGCTACACCCACAAACATTGCTGCAGTTGCGTACACAGATTGCCTCCTGACCAATCCACTGCCTTGTCTCAGAGCTATTCTGACAAAGGAAAAGCTGATTGGCTAGAAATAAAAACTTGGCAAGCTGCCAAAAATTCCAGGCATTACTGAATGAATAATGCCCGGAATTTTAACCACAGAGCAGGGATTTCCATAATGCCCAGAATTTTACAGTTTTAGCCTATAATTAAGTAATAATCTCCAAAGAACAGGGCATTACTGGCCAATAATGCCCTGGCGGGAAGAGTTGAAGGCCCGAGGCGAAGCCGAGGTACTTTAACCCAGCCAGGGCATTATTGACCAGTAATGCCCTGTTCTTCAGGCATTATTACTATTAGGCTAAATGTAGGGGTTTTTTTTTCATAAATAAACACTTTTGTCCAGTTATGTAAGAGATGTTCCTCCACCTTTTGGGAGATTTCACTGTTACCTATACTCTCACTGTGCTGTACCTGTGAGGCTTAGAGGATTGCTGCGTGTTCGCCAATGGTAGTGGGGAAGACAGGACAGGACAGGTTTTTAGGATATTCTCAGCTCTTTCTGGGTGCAATACCTCCATTACCAGCAAACCCTAGCAGAGCTGGGTGCAGTTCCTGCAGGAAAACCATCTTGCACGCCACCTCATAAACTGCAGTCACAGGCAAGAGTATAAAAGCAGCAACTGGTCTTTATTCTTGTACATCCATACACAGCATACAACAGGTGCACTCTTCTTAGTGTCTACACTCTTCTTAGTGTCCCTGGACTCAACCCCCAGGGCTTGAGGCCCCAAAGGTCTATCCTCTGATCCCCTACTCCCTGGTGGAGTTAGGGGTAGTATCCCACTCCCTTGAGGGAGGGGAAGGAAGGTGGCCAGAGCCCCGAATCCACACTTTCAACACTACTAAATTTGGATCTGCAGACCCTTTTGTACCCAGGGGGAGGGTCCTAGGTCTGAGCCCCTGATAGGGAAGCACACAGGCCTCAGGCCCACCCCCTGCCACTCAAGGGAGTTGTTTACTGCAGTGGAATACAGATTAACCATAACACTGCCAGCACTTGTACCAGGGCTTATGTGTAAGGCAGGGCAGATTAGTAGCCAAGAGGATACATGGCTACAGTTATATTGATTATTTTTATTAAAATAAAATGATAAGTACATTAAAGCACCTCTATATACACTTACACTGCAGCTATCTATATCCACACACTGCCGCCCCCTCTGTGTACACAAAGTGCAGCTCTACAGACACATACACACACCAGCTCCACACACACAACAGCTCCACACACACACAAACTGCTGCTGCACACAAACTCTCTAGCTACGCCCAAACTCTGCTGCTGCTGCTGCTGCTGCTACACACACAATACAAAAGCACCACACACACTGCAGCTCTACACACACACACACACACACACACACACACACACACACACACACACACACACATTGCTGCTACACACAAACTCTGCAGCTACACACACACTAGACAGACAGAAACTGCAGCTACAAACAAACTCTGCAGACAAACACTTACTTTGCAGCTACAAATACACTCTGTCCCTCCTCTCACTGTGTCCGTGGAGCTCTGTTCACGGAGGGAGGGGGAGGAGTCACTGCTTGGCTGCTGCCTCCTGACCAATCCCCTGACCTGTCTGAGAGCTGTTCCTGCCTCCTGACAAATCCCCTGCCCTGTCCCAGAGCTGTTCTGACAAAGGAAAAGCTGATCGGCTAGAAATAAAAACTTGGCAAGCTGCCAAACAATTCCAGGCATTACTGAATGAATAATGCCTGGAATTTTAACCAATCAGAGAGCAGGGATTTCAATAATGCCCATAATTTTACAGCTTTAGCCTATAATTCCTAGTAAAACATTTTATAAATTAATAAAGCGACCATATAGCCAATTCACTTGAATAGGCCAGATGGAGTCTTGCGATACAAGAAAGGGTGTTATGAAATAGCACTCCTTAGCAAACATTTTCTCTTGTGCCCGAAATTATGGTATAAATCAATTCAATAGACTACTGCAAACTAACGTTATAACCTGTATTATCATGCACACCTCCTTTATTGCAAATCATTTCTCCTTAAAAGTTACAATGTTCCACATATTGATTTATATGATAAATGAAGATGAGCGAAGCAAGACTACTACAGTACATGTAAGTTAATACAAACATTATGCTGCAGCTATTGTATTAGCTTTTTCATCACTATTTTTTATGGCTAAGTTCTGCCTCTTATTCTTTATCAGCAAAGACAGTTTATAATATCAGTAACATAGTTATGGCAGTAGGATGTAAGTTGGACTCAGTGAATCATAATGAACTGCTTGATCAGACCATAATTGAGACTCACAACCCCATTCTATGTAACCATTACATCACAAATGACATTGCTAGTTAACATCCATGACCTCAGTCATGCTTATAGGATGTTATTGGTGACCCAGAGCTACATTCACTACAAGACTGCCAAGATTCAAAGGACTCGGAGCAATTTCTCAGTGTTACAAGTCGCTGAAAAATGTGTTTTCATTTGAAATGTTCTGCAGCAAAAGGCATGCTATGTTTTTATTTAATTTAGAATAACATCCTTTATCAGGATATTAACTTGCAACAACATCCTCCAGAGTTATTCAATTAGCATCTAAAAATATCCTACAACAAAACATTTCTCAACTCCTGAGTAATACAGACTGAAACCCCAGTAAAGTTGATTTTGCCTTATATCCAATGCTTTACGGGGAGTACTAAAAATAATCAAATAATGTAAATATTGTTGATATAGATGTCACTCATTAACTAGCCAGTTCACCTTTCTTGTGGTCATAATAAAATTGTCCCTCTAATTTGTAGGCTATTGTTTCTTAGTCCAAAAACAATATCTCTCACATTAGTTGGCAATGGATGTTGTTCAACTGCTATTCAATAGCCACCAAGCAGAGTCCACCCCCTGGCTCCATATCACGCAAACAGGTCGAACTAGTCCAAGTGTTTAATTAATTTAAAACTGAATTGGATTGAGATTCCTCTTTTTATCCTTCCCATCCCTATGCAATGCATTGCTGGCTCTCGGGCCCCAAAAAGTTTAGCATAAAGATGCTTACAAGAACAGCTTTAGATAGCTTTGTTGTATCAACCTTATATTCCATTTTACAAGTATGTAACTTGTTCATGTGTTTATACGACACCGAAAACCTCTCGCTCAGCCTACTGTTTATATCAAAAGTAGGTGCAATTAAGGAAATATACAAACACAGAAAGAACCCAAGAGGGGATAAAAAACGAATTCTTGAGTGCACTCAATACGTATAAAAATATAATGGTCAAGGTGTATCTAAAGATATAAATATCTCTGAACCATAACACGACTGAAAACAATGGAGAGAGGGAATTCCTATTAGGTTGCAATGGTATACAAGCCCACAGAAAGTATTTAGTAGGATATTAAGCGCTATATGACTCGGCTGATTTTATGATGCGATGGGGGCACCAACGAATATATGCAAGTACAGGCTATTTTGGGTGATACACCACTGGTCCAACAGCTGTTGTGGATCGTTCAGGTAGCGTGTGGACCGTGCTATTGGACCATTCTCAGAGACAGGTGGGAGGTTGCTTTGATTAAATTAAGGACATTTGTCCATTTAATATTGATTGCAACTGTTTCAATTAAGTATCGTGGTTGCTTATTGGTTTATTTTTAGGTTAGCACTGGGTGATGGGATATATAAAGAGGGTCATGGGCACTTGACCATTGCATAACCATTGGACCAGTCAAAGGGCACTGCCAGAGTGCAATTAATAGGGGACTGCTGTGACCTCTGTCACTTTTTTGTTCATTATTGTTATTTTCCCTGTGCACCAGGCTCACTTCATATTACTTGACATTATGATTTGAGCAGTGTCTCATCTCTCTTATATTTCATTCTGCGTACGCACCTACAGAATACCGAGGAGAAGCAGCAAACTCTGCAGGAAGAAAATCTATAGGCTGCTAAAGAAGTACAAGAGCTACAGGAACATCTGAGAACCAAGTATGTCCTTACAGAGCAGCATGGGAAACTGAATCTACTGTACCCAGAGCATCACTGGAGGCCAAGCTTAAAGGCCAGGTGACTCAGTATGAGAGGGAGCACGAGAAGGTCCAGAAACTGAAGAAAGAGCTAGACTTGTTGAAAAGGGAGAAAAGCAGCAGAGTCATTCAGAAATACAACAAAGCTCTTGTCCAAGCAAGGTTGGAAAGAGAAAGGTATCTGCGCAAATGATCTGCAGCGCTCACCATACAGGCTGTCTACAGAGGAATGAGAACTTGTCAGCATAAATCGCCAGAATAAAGCAGACTGCTTTCTCCAATCCATATGGAGAATGAGACGACAAAGAGAGAATTATGAACATTTGAAACAATGCGTAATTTTTCTCAAGTCAAATGTTAGGAACTGTCAGCAGCAAAGATGCTACAAAAAATGAAGGAAGCTGCTAGTGTGATTCAATCCAGATACAGGTCCTCCATCACAACCAAGCAAGCTGTGCATTGCTATAAGCGCACCCGCAATGCCATCTCAATACTACGATCGTCTTTCCACACAATTCAGGAAAGAAGAACCGAATTACGACTGAGAAGTGCAATACCAATACAGTCATGCAACTGTCGTCCCATGGCCCAAGCCAGAGTCCTCGCAATGGAAATAGCCAATAGAAAGATTCCATTTTTGGCTAGATTGAGGCAGAACTGTTTCAGTGTTCACACCTATACAGGTACAATACTAGGTAACTACCAAACTAAGATGTCAGGGGAGTCAATCGTATGGATAAAAACTCCACAAAGCTTGAACCACCAGTGAAAATGGCTACAGAACATGATGCAGGTGGTCACCCTAAACTCAGGGAAGAAAGGATTGCCTGACGCAGGGTAAAATACGTGACCAAGCGGTCAGAAGAAAGACAGTGCTTGAAAAAAGTCCTCCTCGAGTGCTGATCTCAAGCACCTTCTGAAGGAGACACTATTAACCTGGAGAAAGAGCTCCAATCCCAGCAGGACTCAGGGTTCTCATCCTTAGCACACAAGGGTTCTGACAGAGGATTGAGCAGAGAGACACTCCATAGCACATCAGGGTGCTGGCCTAGGAGAGCAGAAATGCCTTTCCCTACGGCAACAGAGACAGATAAGAGACTTTCTTGTTGGACTTTTGTATGAATACATGTTTGGGATGGTAACTAGCTTAGCTAGCAACCCAGTTAGAAAAGGCTGGAGTAAATGTTTAGTCAGACTCCTTAATAGGAGTAGGTGTTTGTTGATTTTGTTTATATTGTTTGTTTTGCCTTTTTAAAGGAACTGGCTCAATAAAGCCAGGATTTAATTTCACCATAATCGGTCTCCATTAAATGTACCTCTCTGCACACATCTCTTACAAACCCCTCCTGGGGTGTTTCTGTGGCCATGTTTATATCAAGATCTGCCTTTTGCTTAATAATTGCCTGCCATTTCTTGTTCTTTCTGTTCGCAACCATGTTACATGTAAGAAACGTAATAAGATACATTTAGAGTTTTACCTCCTCAAATGGAAAATTTTAACCAGATCAAAATAAATGAAAGCAAGAGATGCAGAAATTGAGACCTGTGTTTATGTATGTTGCATGAAATAAATCTTATTCTATAACATAACTGTTCCACATAGTTCGCTTATAATCCGTTGAGCACAAACAATTGTGGGTAGACTCAGGAGACTGGCTGAATCCCCTCATTTCAGTCTGTGAGTCTGTCTGGGGGGAGTGTCAGTCTACTCTGTGTCTATCAGTGTACAGGTGTATGTACAGTATGTGCCTATCTGAGTCTGCTCTACATATATCAGTATATGTGTGTGCCTATGTGTACATACATACGTGTGTATGTATATGTAGCCCTCTTACCCCCACCCTAAGTGAGATTGAGGTGGGTAGGTGTATCTGACTACTTATCAGTGTGGTGCTGTACCTGTTTGGCAACCAGGAGGGCTGAGCTATCGCCACGGGTAACCTGGTGTGAATTACTCTTACTACTACTATATGGTGCAGCGCCTCCACCTGCGATGGCTCCCAGCAGAGCGGGAGTTGTTCCTCGCAGGACACATACAAATGAACACATACACTGGATGTGAAATAGCAAAGGGCTTTACTGAACATAACATATCTCTTAATGCTCTAATCTACTGACATAACTCTATGATAATATCTTATCACTCCACCCACTGAAGACACAACTAGCCACACACCTCACATGGCCTTGTACCCCACACCTTATTCCCTGAGTCCCAAGTGTCCCAAGAGTTATGCAACCTTAGGCATGATCAGTGCCTGTGTGGTACCGGTAATGGTGGTGCACTTGGTGACTGTACCTGCTGAGTGTGTCCACACTCGGTATGATGAATCTTCACAGATGAATCTTCATCTGCGATGAAACCTGCCTCCGCGTGGGGTGATGTCTCGCCAGATGCTCCCACCGTGAAGACTGTCTCTTTCCTGAAGAGGTCTGTTCCCAGACCAAACTTGCCAGGCCACGTGCACACAGCTCTGTCCCTGACTATCTTATAACAAACCTGACTGTTGAGGGGATCCGTTCCCTATCTAGGGCATGTCCCTGTAGTAGCTCCAACCTTTCAATGACTTAAGGCCTAACTGGGCCTGGGGTATAGGGCCTAATGTAGGGGCTACTTGCCTCCCTACACGCAGAGCTCCTTCTCCTTCTCTAATGTCAGGTCCCTATCCTAGGGCCTATCCCTGTGACCACCCACCCTCACTAGTGGGGTGTCAGAGCCTCAGCTCTAGCCTGGGGATTTCTGGCCTAGGGCAGAAGCTTGCAGCTCTCTGCCCCCCTTCTTTCCCCCTCTGTATCCTCAGTCTGACTGCCTCATGTCCTTCACAGTCTGCTTCCTGACTCTGCACACAACATTGTATCAAATCTCCTGCTGCAGAGAATCTGCAAGTCTCAGTGGCTGGCTGGCTGCAGGTGACAGGGATCATAGGGCATTCCCCAGAGGCTGCTGGGAGATGTAGTCGACTCAGGACCTCTTTCCTATGGGAACCGCGTGCGCGATCTCTCCTGCGCCTGTGCAAATCTGTAATGGCCGCCGCTACGCTTAACTGCGCCTGCGGAACTTCCCAGAGCTCCTACACACTTGTAAAGGCCACCGCTACCCTTACCAACCTCTGCGCATTGCGCAAACCTCACGCCACAACCAAGATGGCGGCGCCCACCGGGAGAAGTCGCCGTACCCTTCCCCCATGGCCACAGGGGTAAGACAGGGGGCAAAGGGACATCAGGGAAACAGGGAGTGACCCCTTTCATATACATGCATACGTGTGGGCATGTATGACTGTATGTATGTTGACATTCATACATGTGTGCATGTATAAGCGTATATATGTCTGCAGAAGTGAATGCCCTATTATAACTTTTTTGTTATTTTGGCCATATGTTGCTGTAAGAGGCCCCTACACTC
This sequence comes from Ascaphus truei, assembly GCF_040206685.1. Lineage (NCBI taxonomy): Eukaryota > Metazoa > Chordata > Amphibia > Anura > Ascaphidae > Ascaphus > Ascaphus truei. The sequence goes on from NC_134483.1 coordinate 128,588,986, forward strand.
TGTTGCCACAGTTTGATGCTTGTTAGAATGCAGATGGAGGTAGAAAATGTAATAACCACCATTCATCTGCAATGCTGAACATATCGCCCTGTGACAGCACATGGATTCCTTCGCTCACTACTACAGTTTATTTAAGAATGATTTTACTATTCCAATCCAAGCCATATTTTATTATTCACATTAATTGTGAATCCTATGTCAGAGGGACTTGATATTTTAATGTCTCTACTGTAATTGCATGACATGAAGCTAGGCCAAAAAGAAGTCATGAGTGAAGGTTTCTGGAATGCAAAACATGTTGTGGGCATGCTAATTCCCTTGTATATTATGCCATTCTGGATTAATGGGAGAGATGCTACTGGTGTCTGTTCCAGGTGACATAAAGTGGTGGTGTCCTCTCATTGAATGTTGGCTATGACATTTGCTTTTGCCCAACAAGCACATAAAGCTGGTGGGGGGTGTATGAGTTCATGTGAAACTTTGCATATATGTGGTGCTGGAAAGGACCTTTTAACTTATGTATAAGATTGTAAATAACATGCTGTCGTCATATTTAACCACAATTATGTAGTGGTGTTTTGTGTCTAGGAGTGATAGAAGAGGAGGTGTGGCCATAAGGCGAAGGGGCAATTACAGAATCCATTGCTCACCAAGGTTCCCTACAAAACCTGGTATCTTACAAAACCTGAGGGCAAATCTTCTTTGGGGTTTGAGAAGCCACCCACACAATATAACCACTGTTCCATCAGAATGTAATATACAGTACAATGATGAAAGCATATTTAATGTACTTTTACAGTATGTAGCAATGTATTGCGTGCTTGTTATGTTTTTGCCACATTCAAAGTTATCTAGAAGAGATGTTTGCTGCATACTGTAGTTTAATTTATGACTTCTGCCGCTTGCTTTAATTGAAGTATCTTTTGTTTTATCATGCATTCCCTTGGCATCTATTCATTTGATTTTACCAGGCTGAGGTTTTATTATCCAATGGTTTTCATTAAATCCTGGAAAACCAGTCTGGGGTTTGTAATACTCTTGTGGCTCAGCAGGGAAGCAGTTGTGAGGGTTACAGGGAGTACACAGAAAGTCAGATAGCCATCAAAGACATTCCTCCATATTGAAAATGTACACTGTATATAAGTTGTGCAACACCAACTCTTTCATGTCCTGGTAATGTTTTTCAAGACAAATTGGAGGTGAAGCTACAGTACTCAGAAAGCACATGATAAAAAATATAAGCAGTTAAAGATATAAGACAGTACAAGAGCCTCCGGGTACAAAGAAAGGTCAATTCTTGCATCAGTTAGACAAGGGCAAGATGTAAAGGGTAATTTTACTCATTATGAGCCTTTTATCTGCTATGAAGCCATCACTTAAACATTCTTAAATATTTTTCACAAGATAAAAGACTGATTAATTGAACCTCTATTTAGGCATTACATTTTAGGTTTTTTTTTCCCATTGTCTTTTTCTTACTTCATTGTTGTTCATTGAAAGATAGACCATCAGCCCTCTGTATTCCAAAACTAAATATACAAGGATTAGACCTTACGGAGGGAATATCTTTGTAAATGACTTGGCTACAGAGGATTCCCTCATGTTACATAGTTACCTAGTAAATGAGGTTGGAAAAAGACATCCATCCATCAAGTTCAACCTACTGTATGCTACATTTAGACGACCGTTACTTATCCTATTTTTGTATTTACAGTATTTTGATCCAGAGGAAGGCAAACAAAAAACATCAGTGACATATCATCCAATACTTTCTCATAAGGGGACAATAAATTTCTCCCTGACTCCAAATAATGGCAATCAGATTTCTCCCTGGATCAACGTCCTTCCCATGTTTACTTATTTGGTATATCCCTGAATACCTTTCCTTTCTAAAAAGAAGATGTCCAACTAGTTTTTGAAGGTAATTATTGTTGCTGCCATCACAGTTTCCATGGGTAATGAATTCCACATTGTAATGCCCTTATTGTAAATAGCCCTTTCCTCCAACCTTGAGGTATGACCCCATGTTGTTTATACTTCCCTTGGGATCAATAGTTATTTCAAAAACTCCTTCTATTGTCCCTGACTATATTTGTATATAGTTTTCAACCACACATTACATAAATAAGTTATGGTGGGTAAAAAAAGTGACAAAACCCCTCGACCATACAGCAAATAATAATATCAGTTGTGAGCATATGCGCATGTTCCAGATCGGTCTGCAACCGCCCTTAAATCCCTTAGAGTGACATCACATCCTTTTGAACTAAGGTAACCTAACACATTGTCTTCAATTCAATTGGCTCTATTACCATGTGATATGGCCATGGGGTTTGAAGGATGTGACGTACCTCCCTTGGAGATAATGTCACATCCTTCACACAAAAAAGGAGGCGGGCACATGATACAGCGTCCAATCATATTGGAGCTGTAGCATCTGAACCAAAAATGTGACGTCATAGGCCATATTTAAGGCCTTAACACCTCATTTGAGCTCAAGAAGCCGACGAATCAACATTGTGTTGTGGATTTACCATTGGGTTTTTGGATTATCAGATGAAGAAAGAAGATGAAAAGAAAGAAATAATTACAGATCAAGAAAGAAGAAGGTGTTAGAAAATCAAAGAAAGAAGAATTTGGTTACCTGTTCCGGATCTTCAAGGTGGACGGTATTGGATTGAGTTGGATGACGTCGTGGTACGAGAGCTTCCTGATACCCCTGGATTCGGAGGGCCAACACTTCTAAATGTACACTAAGTTAAATATTGAATGTATGTAAATGTATTTTTTTTCAGGTTTTTGGATTGTATATTTTTTATGTTATGTTTTTCATTGCACATTGACTGATAATGTATTAATCAATCAATTATAAGTGTAACGATCCGGGAGTCACGCCGCCCTCGGCGTGCTCCACACTCACCTGCAGCTCCGCCGGGTCCTCCGCGGCACGCAGGCAGCCTTCCTCCAGGACGCCGATCGCAGCTCCACGTGGGCGCGCGCGTGCATGCCAATGCTCCTCTTCTAGTGTTGGTCCTGCGGGTATGCCCGGTCACGCGCCCGCAAGCACAGCTACACGGAGGCGCGGCCACACGAAGGCGCACCAACCACTTAAAAGCACAGCCCCTCAAACCATTGCTGCAATTAAATGCAGCCTTACTACTGGGCTTTATTGCTCCTCCCCTGGGACTCATGCTGGACCTATCCCTGCCGTATGGTCCATCAGCTTAAGGGATACATAGATATAGGCAGAATTCCTTAAGCTGATGGATCATTCTTTGACAAAGGCCCTAGGGCTGAAACGCGTCAGATGATCCACCAGCTACACCTGTCTGTTTGAATAAAAAAAATTGAAGTCACCACACCACGTCTACCCTGCTTCATTCCTCGGGTTGTGCTCCACGATGTTTTCCTGCTGCTGCTGGAAGAGCCCACATACTGCTGTTTGTTGGATTGCACACCGGTAGCTGCTGCACACGGAGGGGAGTCCCGCGGGTCACGTGACCGCCTCGCATCATACGGCTGACACGCCAGAGGTAGCGGTTTATTACAGAGACCAGCAGCCCAGCAGAGCAACGGAGCTTATCGGTCCCCACCTACTGACACCAGAGAATAACACCGCCGGTCGCGCGACCGCCCCACGTGACGCTCTGTCACGATAGGGTTGGCGGTGCAACTACACAGTCACTGAGGACCTCACCAAGGCATCATTACTCCCCAAACCCTGAGTGCTTGCAAGACTTGGTGCCCTGAGCAGGGCCAGTTGCTTTTCCTATGGTTAAAGGTTACACACATATTCATTACCTGCAGCGGTTACTATACTGACTCTGATGCACCTGATAGGATAAATTGTATTATCCAGCTCTACTATCCCTGCCGTAGCCTGGCCCTTCCACACACCCCCACCTTGATGCGCTGCCATTGGGCCCTCTCTCCCATATATACCCTACAGTTTCACTAACTCGTCGGCTGAGCATAGAATCAGTTGTTCTCATCACTCTCTGCCCCCCTAGTCCTGTCCTGTCCTGACTTGTTTTGCAGTCTTCCTCGTGTACAGAACCGGCTTCCAAACGACTCTCCGCACCTCTGGCATCCCGAACTTGGCTTACGGCAATACGACTCTCCGCACCTCTGGCACCCCGAACCCGGCAAACGGTAAACGATTACGTCTCTCTCTCTAACCCCAGACTTGGCTAACAGCACCCTCACCATCCGTATCTCTCCTGCCCCGACTCGGACTCCCAGACCATTCTACTCTCAAGACGTGCCCTCGTGGCTGTGGGTGGTGTTATATCCTATCACAACTCAGCACCGCAGTCCCGCCTCGTTTGTGGTGAGCTCGTCCTGACAATTAGACAATGCATTTTTTGGCAAATGCTTGCAGCTGTGTTATTTTAATAGATATCAGCTCCGGAGACTCCCGGCATCAATCCGATGCAGGAAAAATTAATTTTTTTTTCTAAGTCCCATCTCGCCGCCTTATCGGCAGCTTCTCACCACCCTCTTGTTAACTTTTCCTGGCGAGGCGATTTTGAGAGGAAATCTCAATTCTAGAGCCGCGATTAACCTCGATAAGCTAAGTCCGGCTACTAGAATACCACGAGTTTGAAAAGCTGGCAATAAGTGGTGATAAGTGGCTTATCACCACGCGTTTGGCGATGTTTTTTTTTCCTGCTAAATTTTTGCCAAAAACCTCTCTCATCGCCGACTTATCGGATCTTACTGAATAGCAGTAGGCTTTTATGGCGATAAGGTGCGATAAGGTGCGATAAGTGACTTAAAGTCGTTTGTCAGTGCACTTATTTTATCGACGTTTAGTGAATAGGCCCCATAGACTTTAATGAAGTCGCTTCCCTTTGCCGGATATGTATTTAGTCCCATTTATTGGAAAGGTTCTGATTGTTTCTCTAGCACATTGGGAGTGGCTCCGCATATTAAAGTTGTTCTCCGTAACTCCTCCAGTGTACTCTGTAACTCCTCCAATGAATGCCATTCAGGATGCTGTTGATTATTACATAATAGTTAATTAAGGTGAACAAACATTGTTCATAGTTCTGAAGCAAGAATCACTTTATAGTCTGTTCAATCTTAGTCACTAGACAACATTTACATCAGAAAATGTTTAATTAGAACAAGAAGACATCATTGGTTATAGTATATCATCCCATTCTCTAATAAGGCACCATAGCCAAGTTTTATATGACATTTGGCAGCACACAAGATATCCATCATAACCAGGACAATACAGGGTGGAACAATTATACAGTACTTCGCCCTTCAGTACTTGCCACAAACAAATGGCATATGTAACGTAATAATGGAAACAAGCAGTCACCAAACACCCGCATTATTCTTTCCAGCTGTATTACTGCCAAGCAAAGCTGAGATTACAAAAAGCTAATAAACATTTAAATGTGGAACCAAACTACAGTATATCTGCCATATCTTAGATCACAGAGCAGAATGTTTAAGTGCAAGTTCCAGTTTAATTCATTACCAATTATACAGGCGTCTGAATCATTTTCTAAATCCCAGGATTAATACTCTATTTCATGGGAGAGTTAGACCTTTCGTTGTAGATTACAAGCACAGGCAAATTACATGAATAACTAATACATCATTTTGCCACTGACAATACATCTACATAATTGGGATAAAACATAGATGTACAATAGCATATTGGAGCGTTTAGCAGAAACAGCGGGATGAAGGGAAAAGGAACATGAATGTTTTAGCATAATAGGTCCCTTTGCTTAATTTTTTGTTAGACTAAAACAAACATACCGTAATATTTATTTTTTTGCCCTAACATTTCTGTTATATTTTACTGAATATAATAAATGTCATGGTGAAAAAAATATCACAGGGATCTATTTCCAAATAATATTTAAATCAATAATAATGTTTCAGAGGTAAGTGTAACACAAATGCTTTGTAAATACAGAGTATTAATGTGTGTACAGTATGTTCTAAGCACCATGTGGGTGTGAAATGCGTTAGAGGATCTTTGTGCCTAATTTTTATGGCGAATCAATAAATATATGCTTTTATATGAATGCTGTGTTCTAGCCCTCTCTGTTTTTGCTGTAGTGCACGATTTTTCTCTTTTTCTTTTCCACTTTAAAGCTACAAAGAGTTACATGTGGGTGATTGATACCTTTCTACCAAAATCTGACATCTGTAAGTGTTTTAAACTTACTTATAAAGTTAGATTGTAAACAGGTGTGCTTAGACATGGGAGGTGTTTGATTTTCTTTATCTACGCCTTTTTCTATGATTTGCCTGTGTGTTCAACAAGAGCTGAAATTAACACGGTTCAGCTACAGAGACCCCCTGCTTCAAGAATATATAATTAAAATAAAAACATTGTGATCGCTGTTAGAGATGAGCAGAGAGAGGGATCGCTTCTGTCTGCTCTCACTGCGTAGCTCTTCCAGACTGGTGCAGCCTGATAGGATTAACACAGCGGGAGTCCCATTCAGAACCAGGGACCCCCACTGTGTTAATCCTAATGTGAAATTCCCCCCTGCTCTGCACTTGGCAGTGATCAATCTGACTGCATACAGTATGTACTTGTAACGGTGTTTGCCCAGGCCAATCTCATATTGCCCCCCTATGTGGACACTAACCCCTGTTACATGAAGTGTAGTGTGGTGCACCTGCTGTCTTACAGAATCCCTGAGTCTCCCGCGGTGGTATGGGGAATAACATCAGGACTAGCTTATGAGGTAATGCTGAGTTATACTCACTCATGGTACATCGCCTCCATCTCTTCCAGACCCCCAGCGCAGTAGGGAGGAGTCTCTGAAAGAGAACCCCTGTGCACCTTCTTCCCAAGTGACTCCACAATCAACACAGAAGCGATCTCTTTCTTTGGCATCCTTTATTGTCACCATACATGGACAGCCGCCCATCATAGCGGCCGGTATTCTAGTCGCTCATCTCAGGTTGCCAACCCAAAGGAAGTCCCTGACCGTACACTCCCAGGCCAAGGCACTGAAAGCAGGTCTAGCTCTTCCCTTACTCCCTGATGGAGTAAGAGGAATAGTCTTCCACACCACTCCCTTGAGGGAGGGCCACAAACACTGCCAGAGCCCTGACAGGTTGCTGGATAGACTCACCTCACTCAGGTGGTGAGGCACACTGACTAAATACAGGATGTGCTGCATATTAAATAGATTCAGTAGGCACCACCCCTATGTCACTGTTAGTGGACACAGAGCCTGATGTCACTTCCTTCACTAGATATTACACAGCACAGGAGTGTGAGGGCAAACCCCATGATTACTCCTGGCAACCTGCCCTTAACAGGGATTATTGCACAGGAGGAGAAAGGCATGTAACCCCAAAACTACACAGGGCTACATACTTTTGAGATCTACTGCTCTCACTGCTCATGCTAATCATACTCGTGGGCACTCCCCTGATGTCCTTTAAAAGCGGACCACTTTCACTTCCTAGTTGAAAGTTCAATGTGCCTTGTTCACAAAAAGGAGCCCACCTGAGATACCTGGCAAACATGCAAATAGGATATGCAAAGTATAAGAAGGAAGTCAAGGGGAATAATGCCCATGAGTATGATTAGCTATATGTGTGAGCAGTAGAGCACAAAAGTATTACAGTGCAACAGTGGAGCTCTTTAACAGCTAGTTTAGCTCACTGCTAGAGGTGCTGCCCTAAATAGCAGAGGTTGTGGCTTCTGATCCTGTTGCACCTAACAATACAGGCTAGGCTGTGTGGAAATCTTTTAGGAGGTGACTAGTGACTCTGTGGCTTCTCCCTGGGAGCTCTGAGTCTTTTCCTTGAAGTTTGGTGGGCATTTTGGATAAGTTCATAGTAGCTGCGGTGGCCATCTTAGTTATGGGGAAAGCCCCTAGTGACTGATTCTGCAGGCTTTATTTAATTAATTATTTATTTATAAAAATGTTTTACCAGGAAGTAATACATTGAGAGATACCGCTCGTTTTCAAGTATGTCCTGGGCACCGAGTTATAAAAAATACATGGTTACAATAAAAGAACAGGGTTATACAGTCACTTCAAAGACATTTCATGAACAGATAAATTAGGAAAATTGGGTACAGAGGATAAAGGGCTTGTGAGTTTCAGATAGAAATAGAGCAATTTTAACATCAACTAACATCAGCGAACGGTAGCAAACGGCTCACGCCCTTTGGCTGCCCTTTGGCTGCGCCAAAGGCTGTGCGCCTTTGGGGCAACGCAGATGTACGCTGGAGTGGGTGAGTTTGAATCTGATGCATCTGTGAACAAAAAGATCTTTTCTTTGTGCGCCTTTGGGGCAACACAGATATACACTGGAGTGGGTGAGGTTGAATCTGATGCATCTGTGAACAAAAATATATTTTCTTTGTGTCCCCAAGAAAGAGGCAGTTCCTGCTGAGGAGTTCCTGCTGAGGAGGAAAGGGTTAGGATGCACTGGAGGTTACACTCTCACAGGTGTAGGCTAGCTCTTTTAGGCCCCACATAGATCCCCGAGTTACTTTCTGATTGTGTATATGTGGGTGGTCCTAGAGATAGGAAAACTTCTTCAGTGGTAGTCCTGCATGTTGCTTTCTCACAGACTGTGACTGAGTTCTGGAAGATTCAAATCAGGATACAGGAATACAGAGCTGCAGTGCAATTTGTGAGGAGCGAGGGGATTGTGGTCTGATTATTTGTTGCGTGGGACAATTAGCCTATCTCAGCATGGAGTCAGGCCACAGCTCAAAAGCTCCAAAAGGTATAAGGCATCTTCATATCAGCCATGGGGCAGCGCTACTCCCATCTCTTCAAGGACCATACCGTTGCACCAGTAGTTTAATTCCCGGTGTTGGCTCCTTGTGACCTTGGGCAAGTCACTTTTTCTCCCTGTGCCTCAGGCACCAAACAAAAAATATTGTAAACTCCACGGGGCAGGGACTGTGCCTGCAAAATGTCTCTGTAAAGCGCTATGTAAAACTAGCAGCGCTATACAAGAACAAACTATTATTATGTGCAGGATCAAATGTAATCTTTATGTGGTCAATGTTCTAGTGTGTACAGTATTTGCTATGTCTATCTTATTCATTGTTAGTCAAGTTATATATATTATTTACTTCATCACCAAGTGTATGTTTATTGTGCTAGCATAAGGTTTTCCTGGGAGGGATTATCCCTGTTCTTAGGAAGGGCCCCTGTCAGGTGGAGGCCCTACCAAACTTGTTAACCCCAATCTCTCATTCAGCAGAGTTTCAGTATCCATCCTAATTGCCAACAGTTGAGCTCCAGGTACACCTTTTCCAGACACCGTGGGGAATACCCGGGAAAGGGCTGCTACACTAACAAAAGATGTCTCTTTCTCTCTCTTTGAATTTTGTAACATTCACAAACAACTTTCCTATACAAATTCTGGGTAGATTTTATGACATCCGAAACCACATTGAAAATAATGGCGGATTCAGAAGCATTCACCCAAATTTTGAACTGTCTAATCCGACTGCAGATCAAATTTTGTTTAAAAAATCCATAGATTGGAGAACCCATAAGGCTTAGATGAGAGGCCAATTAATAAGGTTTGCATCACATAGGAAAATGTCCAGACAAACAAATTCAGGAGCTCCCAGCTGAGCTTGAGATATTACAGCCTTCCCACAAACAGTCCCTTCATCTAGCACCTTTGCTGAGATCACTCAGGTCAAGGGGGAGTTGAACTTGTTCCTGTTGGGGGAAACAGAGCAAGCTATGAGATGGACCTTGCAGAAATTCTACGAGAGAGGCAATAAAGCCCATACTCTCCTTTCCAGCAAACTCCACAAGGCCACAGGGCTAAGCCAGATCTACTCTATCCATCTCTGAAATGGAGATCTGATGCATGATGCCATCAAAATTATAGATGAGTTCAGAGATTTTTACCAAAATAAAAATAAAAATTTGCCTGACTGTGAGGGACCGGAACGTTCAGATTCCAGCAGCTCCTTCCTCGTGAAGTGTGGCCTCTCCAGATTAAGTCCAGAGCAGAGGTTACTCCTGAATCAACAGATAATGCAGGAGAAGGTCCTCCTAGTTATCAAAGAATACTGTACAAATCCATGAAGGCCCGGGTCTGGATGGTTACATTAACGCATACTACAAAACAATTGCCAAGCTTCTCATCCACCACAGCCTTTTTGATAATTTTCTAGAGGGAGGCCAGGTCAAGGGATATGGCCTCCTCTAATATCAGCTGTTTTGAGTTGGTTGCTCCTCCTTCCCAGGTTTTAAGCCCACCCCTCCCCACTTCCCAAGTTAGTTGGTCCTTTCATTCTGCTGGATATAGATCCAATGTGGTCTTTCTCCCTCCTAATAGAGGTAAATGAGAATTTTAATCCTAATAGACAGTGCTCGACAAACCCGGTCGCCAACTCGCCAGCTGCGATCGGAAATTGGCTCGTGGCCAGTAACATTTCCCCTGCACTGCAAAAAAAAAAAAAAATCCCCTGCTCGGAAAAAAAAAAAATCCCCTGCTCGGAAAAAATAAATAAAAAAATTCCTCTAGCTGATTGGCTGTGACGCGGGATGGAGCTGCCAGGACTTAAAACTGCCCTTCCTTCTCTGCACGGGGGAGAGGTGTGTGCGTGCGTCTGCTCCTCTTCCTTTATACTGAATATCCTCCTGTATAATTGTGTCAGCTCCTGCACTGATCCGGTCATGGAGGATTTTGGACAGATGTGGAGGTGGGTGGAATGAAATGCAATTTAAATACACTGTTTCTCCTTCCCCCACTGCTCCCGCTGCCCGCGCGGGCTGGAAGGTAATGGCGCGGGTGTTTCTCCTTCCCCCACTGCTCCCGCTGCCCGCGCGGGCTGGAAGGTAACGGCGCTGGTGATTTTCCTTCCCCCCCCCCTCTCCCGCTGCCCGCGCGGGCTGGAAGGTAACGGCGCAGGTGATTTTCCTTCCCCCCCCTCTCCCGCTGCCCGCGCGGGCTGGAAGGTAACGGCGCTGGTGATTTTCCTTCCCCCCCTCTCCCGCTGCCCGCGCGGGCTGGAAGGTAACGGCGCTGGTGATTTTCCTTCCCCCCCCTCTCCCGCTGCCCACGCGGTCTGGAAGGTAATGGCGCTGGTGATTTTCCTTCCCCCGCTGCCCGCGCGGGTCGGGAGGTAGTAGTGCGTGTGTTTCTCCTCCCCGCTCCTGCTGCCCACGCGGGTCGGGAGATACTGTAGTTGCGGGGGTGTTTCTCCCCTCCCTCCTGTGTGTGTTCCCCCCCTCCTGTGTGTGTCCCCCCCCTGTGTGTGTGTGAGAACGTGTATATGCAGGACACCAGAGGTACCCCCCCAGTTTGTCACCCCTCCTCCCAGTCACCCATCCCACCAGTCACCCATCCCACCAGTCACACAGTCACCCATCCCACCAGTCAACCAGTCACCCATCCCACCAGTCACCCAGTCATTAATCCCACCCAGTCACCCAGTCAGTAATCCCACCCAGTCACCAATCCCACCCAGTCAGTAACCCAGTCAGTAACTCCCCCTACAGTCACCCATCCCACTCCCCACCCAGTCACCCATCCCACCCCCCACCCAGTCAGTAATCCCACCCCTCACCCCCCCACCCAGTCACCCAGTCAGTAATCCCACCCAGTCAGTAATCCCACCCAGTCACCCAGTCAGTAATCCCACCCAGTCACCCAGTCAGTAATCCTACCCAACACCCAGTCAGTAATCCCACCCAGTCACCCAGTCAGTAATCCCACCCAGTCACCCAGTCAGTAATCCTACCCCACCCAGTCACCCAGTCAGTAATCCCACCCAACACCCAGTCAATAATCCCACCCAGTCACCCAGTCAGTAATCCCACCCAGTCACCCAGTCAGTAATCCCACCCAGTCACCCAGTCAGTAATCCCACCCAGTCACCCAGTCAGTAATCCCACCCCCACCCAGTCACCCAGTCAGTAATCCCACCCCCACCCAGTCACCCAGTCAGTAATCCCACCCAGTCACCCAGTCAGTAATCCCACCCAGTCAGTAATGTCACCCAGTCAGTAATCCCACCCAGTCAGTAATGTCACCCAGTCAGTAATCCCACCCAGTCACCCAGTCAGTAATCCCACCCAGTCACCCAGTCAGTAATTCCACCCAGTCACCCAGTCAGTAATCCCACCCAGTCACCCAGTCAGTAATACCACCCAGTCAGTAATACCACCCAGTCACCCAGTCAGTAATCCCACACAGTCAGTAATACCACCCAGTCACCCAGTCAGTAATCCCACCAAGTCACACAGTCAGTAATCCCACCCAATCAGTAATCCCAAGCAGTCACACAGTCAGTAATACCACCCAGTCACACAGTCAGTAATACCACCCAGTCACACAGTCAGTAATACCACCCAGTCACACAGTCAGTAATACCACCCAGTCACACAGTCAGTAATACCACCCAGTCACACAGTCAGTAATACCACCCAGTCACACAGTCAGTAATACCACCCAGTCACACAGTCAGTAATACCACCCAGTCACACAGTCAGTAATACCACCCAGTCACACAGTCAGTAATACCACCCAGTCACACAGTCCGTAATACCACCCAGTCACACAGTCCGTAATACCACCCAGTCACACAGTCAGTAATACCACCCCGCAGTCAGTCACCTCCACGTCAATCAATCACCCCCTCTCTGTCTCTCTCCTTCTCCCTCCCCCTCTCTGTCTCTCCCCCTCTCCGTCTCTCCCCCTCTCCGTCTCTCCCCCTCTCCGTCTCTCCCCCTCTCCGTCTCTCCCCTTCTCCGTCTCTCCCCCTCTCCGTCTCTCCCCCTCTCTGTCTCTCCCCCTCTCTGCCTGTGTCTCTCTCCCTCTCTGCCTGTGTCTTTCTCCCTCTCTGCCAGTGTCTCTCTCCCTGTCTGTGTCTCTCTCCCTCTCTGTCTGTGTCTCTCTCCCTCTCTGCCTGTGTCTATCTCCCTCTGTCTCTCTCCCTCTCTCCCTCTCTCCCTCCCTGTCCCTCTCTCTCCCTCCCTGTCCCTCTCCCTCCCTGTCCCTCTCCCTCCCTGTCCCTCTCCCTCCCTGTCCCTCTCCCTCCCTGTCCCTCTCCCTCCCTGTCCCTCTCCCTCCCTGTCCCTCTGTCTCTGTTCCTCTGTGTCTCTGTGTCTCTGTGTCTCTCTGTCCCTCTGTCCCTCTCTCTCTGTCCCTCTCTCTCTGTCCCTCTGTCCCTCTCTCTCTGTCCCTCTGTCCCTCTCTCTCTGTCCCTCTCCCTCTGTCCCTCTCTCTCTCTCCCTCCCTCTCTCTCTCCCTCTCCGTCTCTCTCCCTCTCCCTCCATCTGTCTCTCTCCCTCTCCCTCCATCTGTCTCTCTAACTCTCTGTCTGTGTCTCTCTCTCTCTCTCTCTCTCTCTCTCTCTCTCTCTCTCTCTCTCTCTCTCTCTCTCTCTCTCTCTCTCTCTCTCTCTCTCTCTCTCTCTCTCTCCCTCTCTCCCTCTCTCCCTCTCCCAGACTCTGGATCTGGATATACAGTATTATTTACCTTATACTGCTTTCTTCCAGATCTGATTCAAGTGTCACACGGAAGACATCGGAATCCCCCCTAACCCAGAAAACAGGTAGGGAACACATCCCCTCCAATGTATAACATTGCGGGAATGCGGGTACCTGGACATTTAGGGACTGCGGATCAGGTAAGATCCCAGGCAGGATTGCTGCTTTAGATATTGTGAAGAGGGGGCATCCAGACACTGGTTAATGGGTGCAGGAAACTAGTCACACACACACACGTAACAAGGACTAATTGTAGTAAAGTATAAATTTACTACAATAAATATAAACTTATGTCAAAAACGAATGTTGTTCTTACTAGAAATTTATTACATTTCTTTTTTTTTTTAAAACGGGGTTGGGGCGTGGCTATGGGCGGGACTGGGGGCGGGGCTAGGTGGCGAGTAGATTTTTTGGTTTGGCGAGTAGATTTTTGGGTGATTTGTCAAGCACTGCTAATAGAGGTATATTAGTATTTTATCTGGTAGTGTTAGGACTTGCGAACGTATGTCTGCCTTGTCAAGGCTCGCAAGCTTACAACGCTTTGGCCAAAGGGTTAAACTAAATGACCCTTTTTCAAGAGACTATATAAGTATTTTACTGTGTATTTCTGTCATGTTGGATGTAGCATTGGGCTTCTCTGGCGTATATATATGCCACGCTCAATAGAACTCCATTTTGACATTTAAATACATACATAAATTTTGTGGGGGTTCAGGAGTTCCCAAAAAGAGCTTGCTGGGGTTTTGTGTTCTGTTCTCCTCTAATATTGTTCTTATACTAAAGAAGGGCAAAGACCTCACCAGCTGCTCAATTTACCACCCCATTTCCTTGATCAACCCTAATATAAAGCTTTTCTCCAAAATCTTGGCAATCCATTTGAATAAATTAATGATCCAGTAGATTCCTCATGACCAGGCTGGGTTTATTCCCACTTGACAAGCCCCAGACAATATACACAAGATAGCGGACATTACCCACATAGCCAATACTAAAAATATTACACTACTGCTCCTCTCTCTGAAAGCAGAGAAGGCTTTCGATAATTTAAATTGTAAGTTCCTGCTTAGTGTCCTACAACACTATATTATGGGCTGTACCACTGTCTTTCTGCAGAAATCACCACTGAGGGTTTCACATCTAGACCTTTCTAGATTTCCAGAGGTACCAGACAGGGATGCCCTCTGTCCCCATATGCTTCATTTTATCGATAAACTCATTGGCCACCATGATCACAGCTAACCCAGATATATCAGGTATCAAAGGGGGAGAGACTAAAAACAAAGTGTCTTTATTTACAGATGATGTCCTAATGACAATATCCAGACCTGTGACCTCACACCCAAACTTGTTTCAAGTTCTGGAGCAATCTGATGATTTAGAGTCAATCATTACAAATCCCAAGCCCTAGCTATTAATCTTCCTCACCACTTGACAAAATGAATAAGGCTCAGTTGCCAGGTCTCCAGAGTGGGCTCCTCCCAACAAGGTAATGAGGATAAGAATCTGAAAGTTTATGCATTACTTACTTACCATGTACGGCGATGTGACTGTGTGACTATGTTGTGGTTAATGTAAATGGACTCTCCCCCCCTCCCACCTCCCCATCCCTGATTTTATTTTTATACCCCCCTCCCATCCTTTTCTTTTATATACCCTACGGTCAAAATCAATAAAAATGAGTTTAAATTTTTTTTTTTAATAAAGCTCAATTTTGACTTGTATGTACAGTATGTATACATGTCTTTATTTATATAGCGCCATTAATGTATATAGCGCTTCACAGTAGTAATACACATGACAATCATATAAATAACAAATAATACAAATAACAGATCATGGGAATAAGTGCTTTAGACATAAAGTAACATTTAGGAAGAGGAGTGCCTGCTCCGAAGAGCTTACAATGTAATTGGTAGGTAGAAAGAACGTACAGAGACAGTAGGAGGGCATTCTGGTAAGGGCGTCTGCAGGGGGCCAAGCTTGTATGTATAATGTGTATAATATTAGCCACAATTCTACTCATATGCTTCTTTAAGCAAGTGTGTCTTAAGGTGGATAGAGAGGGTGCTAGTCGGGTATTGAGGGGAAGGGCATTCCAGTGGTGTGGGACAGTCAGTGAGAAAGGTTTAAGGAGGGAGAGGGCTTTAGGTACAAAGGGGGTAGAGAGAAGACATCCTTGAGCAGAATGCAAGAGTCGGGATGGGGCATAATTAGTGCTGAGATGTAAGGAGGGTCAGAAGAGTGTAAAGCTTTACAAGTGAGGAGAAGAATTGAGTTCACGATGCGGGATTTTATAGGAAGCCAGGAGTGATTTCAGCAGGGAAGACACTGAGACAAATTTAGGAAAGAGTAGATTGATTCTGGCAGCAGCGTTTAGGATAGATTGTAGGGGAGACAGGTGAGAGGCAGGAAGTTCAGACAGCAGGAGGTTACAGTAATCGAGATGGGAGAGAATGAGGATGTGAGTCAGAGTTTTAGCAGTTGAGCAAAAGAGGAAAGGGTGTATCTTTGTAATATTGCGGAGGGAAAAGTGACAGGTTTTAGATACGTTTTGAATGTGAGAGGAAAATGTGAGAGAGGAGTCAATTGTGACCCATAGGCAGCATGCTTGGGTTACTGGGTGAATGATAGTTCTTCCAACAGTAATGTGGAAGGAGGTAGTAGGGCCAGGTTTGGGAGGAAGTATGAGGAGCTCTGTTTTTGCCATGTTAAGTTTAAGCCAGCGGAAGGCCATCCAGGATGATATCGCAGAGAGACATTCAGTAACTTTATTCTGTACAGCAGGTGTAAGGTCAGAGGTTGAAAAATTAATTTGTGTGTCATCAGCATGGAGGTGATATATTTAAACCCAAAAGATTTGATTAGGTCACCTAGAGAAAGTGTGTACAGAGAAAAGAGAAGAGGTCCCAGGACAGAGCTCTGGGTACCCCCAAAGAGAGATTGATAGAGGAGGAGGAGGTGTTAGCAGAAGAGACACTGAAAGTACGATGGGAGAGGTAAGAGGAGATCCAGGATAGAGCTTTATTACGAATACCAAGAGTATGGAGAATGTGAAGGAGAAGAGGGTGGTCCATGGTATCAAATGCTGCAGAGAGGTGGAGTAATATGAGCAGAGTGTAATGACCTCTGTCTTTTGCAGCATGTAGGTCATTAGTTATTTTAGTGAGGGCTGTTTCAGTCGAGTGAGCAGTACAGAAGCCAGATTGTAGAGGGTCTAGGAGAGAATAGGCATTGAGAAAATGGAGCAAGCAAGAGAATACAAGACATTCAAGGAGTTTAGAGGCAAAAGGCAGGAGGGACACAGGTCGATAGTTAGAAAGACAGGTAGGGTCAAGCTTGCTGTTTTTGAGTAATGGTATAACTGTTGCATGTTTGAAGGAGGAGGGAAAGGTACCAAAGTAGAGGGAGGAGTTAAAAATGTGTGTGAGCGTAGGGGATTATAGAAGAGCAAGAGGCTTTAGGAGATGGGAGGGAATGGGATCAAGAGGGCAAGTGGTAAAGGGAGAAGAGGAGATTAGCAGTGACACATCCTCCTCTAAGAAAGTGGAAAAAGAGTCAAGGGGATGTTCTGACGTATGGATTACACCTTTTCCTTAAAATAGTCAGCAAAGTCCTGAGGTGAGATGGAGGAAGAAGAAGAGGCAGCTGAGGGTGGTCTGAGTAGAGAGTCAAAGACAGAGAAGAGTTGGTGTGGTTAGACTTGTGCGTGTTGATTAGTGAAGAAAACTAGGTTTGTTTAGCCTGAGAGAGGGCAGAGTTGAAATAGGATAGTATACATTTGTAGTGAAGGAAGTCTGTGAGAGTGTGAAATTTCCTCCAGAGGCGTTCAGAGGAACAAGTGGAGGAACGCAGCATGTGCGTGTGGGAATTTAGCCAGGGTCTAGGGTTAGAAGGGCGAAGGACGGCAGACAAAAAGCGGGGCATGTAGATCAAGAGAGGAGGAGAAGGCAGAGTTGTAGTTCCTGACCAGTTTGTCAGGGTCTGGAGCAGAACAGAAAAGAGAGTGAGGAGCGTAAAGTGTAATCAAATGCTGGTAGGTTACTAAAGCGCAGGTTTCTGCAGAAATGAGGGGTAGATGGAGAAGGGGAGAAGCGAGAGAGAGAAATGAGATGAGGTGATGGTCAGAGAGAGAAAAGGGTGAAATGGAGACATCAGAGAGAGAAAAGTTTTTAGTGATAACCAGGTCTAGGTAGTGGCAATCCTTGTTGGTGCTGGCTGCAGTCCACTATTGAAGGCCAAAAGAAGAGGTTAGAGAGGGGTCATCAATGTGGCAGTTGAAGTCTCCAAGGAGAAGAACAGGGGTGTCTGAGGAGAGAAAGAAAGAGAGCCAGTATTCACAGTGAGAAAGGCAGAAGGGGGATGAGTAGAGGTAGGTGGGCGATAGATGACCGCCACGTGGACAGGGAGAGGAGAGAAGATCTGGACAGTGTGAGCCTCAAAGGAAGGAACAGCAAGAAAGGGGGGAATAGGAAGGGTTCGGTAATGGCAGAGAGGAGAGCAGGAGCCCCACGCCCCCTCCCCTGCCATCAGGGCGCAGAGTGTTGGAGAAAGAAAGGCCACCATAAGAGAGGACAGCTTTCAGAGCAGAGTCAGACTGAGTGAGCCAGGTCTCAGTTATAGCAAATAGGAGCAGTGAGTGTGAGAGAGAGAAAGAAGTCATGCACAGAGATGTGAATCAAAAACAAAAGTGAACAATTCTGCGCAAACAATTGTGACAATTATATATCATCTGTGATTACTATATCTCCATATAGAAAAATAAAACAATTTTAAATTGTGATTAACCCATAAAAAAGTGAGTAGTAGCGTAATAAATGAGTATATCAATTAATGTGAAGCAATGACTTGTAATATACAACCAGAGAGTCTGCTGCCAGCAGGAAAGATGACTCAGCATCTTGTGCAGCTGATAGAAAGAAAGAAAAAACAGCACACAACTCTCATGGTGTAGTAAATTATATTATATGAACAGTGTGATGAGGGTAAGTATTGCACATACATCCAATAAAGTTACTTCAAGCATTAAATGTCAAGTACATATCACTATATTGCGCATCTCCTCATCCGATGGCAAGCACGAAGATCTGCTCTTAGGTCTGTGGAGATGGACGTCCTGTTTGTATGGAAGAACTCCCTCCTGGATCTCGATCTACATTATAGCCTTCGGTGGTATCCGTTCCTCACAGCTGTGCAATGTCCGTTTAACGGCTCATATGTTTGTAGGGAAATCTCCCACAGAGAGGAACTTGTTAAAAAGGGAGTGAGCATTCCAAAGGGCACATGAGAAAGGGAGAGAGGAGGGAGGGTGGCAGGGGATGGGTATGAGGCTGGAGGGGTAGACACCAGAAGGAGTAGAAGTTGCATTTGGCAGGCATGCAAGATACGAGAGCAAGTAGAAATAAGGCAGGGACAAGGATTGGGAGAGATATCCCCAGAAACAAGGAGGAGAAGCATGGATAGAATGACAATGTGTGAGGATGATTTGTAGTGGTGTGTTGTAGTACAGGGGGTAAAGCTGTGTAGTAACAGAGTACACAGGTAAGGAAGGAGTTCATCTGAACTGGGAAGTGGCGATGGAAGGAGAGATGGGGATAATTGAGTAGAGTTAGAGACATAATGAGGCTGGTGGAAAGAAGTACATAATTTGAAAATAAGTGAGGCCATATCAAATATAAATAGAAAAGACGGCATCACAGCAATAGCTTAGTGCTGAGATATGCAGTCTGGGATAGATAATATCCTGCTTTCCAGCGTAGATCACTTGTACTCTTATTCCTTGCCCTACGTAGGCATGAACATACCCAAAAACTATGGACTGATCTATTCACTGAACCACCCAAGATGATCAAAAAATGACAAAGCGAGTGTGACGGTTCAGGGGATTCCTTACCCTCCATGTGTCCCTCATGCCACGCTCTTGCCTTTCTCTTCTGTTCCTTACCGGCTTCCCCCTGCTATCTCCTCTTCCCGCAGCTGTCCCTCTGCGGCAGCCTCTGACATCATCCCGGCGTCAGCGCGTGCTCCCCGCAAGACACGCGCACCCGCTCGGTCTCCCGTTCCCTGCTGCGTTGTCCCCTGCTCACGGCCCCCTTGGTCCCTGCTCCAGTCCCCTTACCTCTGGTGGCTTCTCCCTCTGCTTACCCCCCTTCCTCGGTGGGTTCTCCCGCGGCGCAGCGCTCAGTGCACCTCGTGACGCAGCCTGTGCGCCCGTACTGTAACCTTACAGAGGGCGCGCGCACACGCTCTTGCGTGGTAGTACCCTTCCCACCTCAGTTCTGGGGACTGGCCAGGTCTGTGGGCATACAGGCATGACATTATGCAGAGCCCAACAAATGCAGACCCCCCTGAGGTGGGCCCAGGTGTGACTTTGGAACGCTTGCAAATTGTGAGCAACCAGCTGACCACTATCTGCCAGCAACTGGCTAATCTCCCTGTCCAGAAAGCTCCTATGGCCTCTTCATCCCCTGTTGCTATGACTCATGCTAATGCCGGACCCCGAATTCCACCGCCTAACCGCTATGATGGGGACCCCCTCACTTGTCGCGGTTTCATAAACCAATGCGAGGTACAATTCGAAATGTCTCCCTCTCAGTTTCCTACTGGCCGTTCTAAGGTGGCTTACATCTACGCTTTGCTCACTGGTGACGCCCTCGCTTGGGCCTCTCCCCTCTGGGAACATAAGACTGAATTGACCCAAGACTACCCCAAATATAGGTGTGAATTCCAGCAAGTATTTGATACTCCCGCACGGCGCGAGACAGCTGCGTTCTCTCTCTTTCATAGGCTCAAAGACCTGCTGCCAAGTACGCGATTGTTACGCCGGTGCTGCCCGCAGACCATACCCGTTCCTTTCACTGAGGTGAGGAACGTATAGAAGCACGCACCCGCAGCAAAGGGAGCGTGTCCGGAGTGTGGTGATTTGGCGTTGCCAGGCCAGGTGTTATTTAGCTAGCAATACTTGCCGGTACCGGTGTAGAAATGCCGTTGTCGTTGCCGTTAGCCAAAGTCTGGGATTGGAGAACTCCGGAAGGTCGTTTGTCCAAGCAGGGATCGAGAGCCAGAGAGAGACGTTCGCCAAGCCAAGTCGTAACCTGAGAGAATAAGAGAGAAAACGCCAGAGTAGTAATCCAAGTGAAAACTATGTCGAGCAATGAATGATAGGAAGGACTGGCATTATAAAGTGTGGCTGACCAATCAGAAGTGAAGGCAGACCTGGAGGACTGCGTGGAGCCATCCTGGATAGGTTCCCTTGATTGGCAGGCAGGTGAGGACTCTTGTCTTGACAGGAGATATTATTCCTGTGTTGGGGGCGGGTCTTCACTGCCAGAGCAGTGAATAAATTAACTTCGCCCGGCGCGCGCTGTTCAGGCGCGCGCCCGGGCAACATGGCGGCCGCGTGAGGTACTGCTGGGAGACGGGGATGCCGAGGACGACGGGGAACCCCCAGAACCGCCGGAGGTGAGTGGCGCTGGCGAGGGACGCGCGCCACGGCAGCAGGGGTGAATATAGGAGCAGAGGAACCAGGGCGCGGACGCCGCGATCCCTGATTCCTCACAGTACCCCCCCCCCTCAGGATCGGCCTCAGGACGATCCTTCCATGGTTTTGATGGAAACTTCTCTCGGAAGCGTTTGAGGAGTCCTGGAGCATGAATATCTTTCAGGGGTACCCATGACCTCTCTTCGGGTCCAAAACCTCTCCAGTGTACCAAAAAGTGGACTTTACCTCTTGAAAGACGGGAATCCAGTAAAGCTTGAATCTCGTATTCTTCGTTACCCTGTACCATCACCGGATCTGGTTTAGAAGTGTGGTCCGGAAAGAGGCTACTGGAGATGAATGGTTTGAGAAGTGAGGTGTGAAAGACATTCGGAATTCTCATGCTTTGAGGAAGTTGGAGTCGGAAGGAAACCGGATTTACCTGCTCCAAGATGGAAAAGGGACCCAGAAACCTAGGAGCCAATTTGATGGAAGGAGTTTTGAGATGGATGTTCTTGGATGATAGCCAAACCTTGTCTCCGATCTTGTAATTAGGTGCCGGACGACGGTGACGATCAGCCTGGTTAATTGGATTCTGAACCAAGAGTCCTGTAAGAGGGCAATGTGCTCGTCTACGGCTGGTATTCCAGAGGAATTTTTAGAAATAGGTAGACGAGCCGGATGGAATCCATAGTTGATGAAGAAGGGGGTCTCGCATGTAGACTCATTCCTGGAAGAATTAAAGGCGAACTCAGCCCAGATAAGTAATTCTGCCCAGTCATCCTGAGAATTCGAGACGAAGCACCTTAAGTATTTCTCGAGGGATTGATTAACTCTCTCGGTCTGTCCGTTAGATTGAGGGTGATAACCAGAAGAGAAGGAAGATGAGATACCCAGTCTCTTGGTGAGATTTCTCCAGAACTTGGAGACGAACTGTGAACCCCGATCAGACACCATGGATCCGAAACATCTCTTTGGAGAAAATATCAGCTAGGGGGGGTGAGGAGGGTATACCTTTGAGAGGAATAAAGTGTGCCATCTTGGAAAACCGATCCACTACCACAAGAATGGTATTCATGCCATTCGACTTTGGCAACTCCACAATAAAATCCATCGATATGTGGGACCAGGGACGTTCCGGAATAGGTAAAGGTAAGAGGAGACCCTGCGGTTTCTGACGAGGAGTCTTGTTCTGTGCAAATACCGGACAAGACCGAGTAAATTCAAAAATGGTCTTTACCATATTGGGCCACCAGAAAGTGCGACGGATGAGGTCCAACGTCTTCTTGAATCCAGGATGTCCCGCCGAACGGGCGGCATGTCCCCAATCCAGTATTTCAGGAATGAATTTGGGTTCCACGTACAAGGAATCTTTAGGAACAACCAGACCGATCGGGAGATTCTCTTGAGATTTGATGATCCTCTCCAGATTCTTGAATGCTACAGCTGCTAAGATTCTTTGTTTAGGAAGGATGGACTCGGTGGTTTTTTCTGATCTCTCTTCCGAAGAGTATTGCCAGGAGAGAGCATCCGCTTTGACGTTTTTAGTGCCAGGAATATATGAGAGCACAAAATTAAATCTAGAAAAAAAAAGCGACCAGCGAGCTTGGCGGGGACCTAAACGACGGGCATTCTCAATATACAATAAGTTTTTATGGTCCGTGAGAATAGTGAATGGCTCTTTAGACCCCTCCAGAAGATGTCTCCATTCTTAAAGAGCCAACTTGACGGCCAGAAGTTCCCTATTGCCCACGTCATAATTTCTCTCTGCAGAGGAGAATTTTTTGGAGAAAAACCCGAAAGGATGAAGTTTATCCTTTGAAGAAAATTTCTGCGACAGAACCGCCCCAGCCCCACAGTCCGAAGCATCAACCTCTAAGGTGAAGGGGAAATTCGTGTTAGGGTGTCGAAGGATGGGAGCAGAGACAAAAGTTTGTTTCAGTGTCTCGAATGCCGTGAGAGCCTCTGGAGACCAAGATGAAGGGTCTGCACCTTTTTTGGTCAGTGCCGTGATAGGAGCGACAATGGTAGAAAAGTTGCGGATAAACTTCTGGTAATAGTTAGAAAAACCTAAAAACCGTTGAATAGATTTGAGGGAATTGGGTTGTGGCCAATCCACGACGGCCTTTAGCTTTTCTGGATCCATGGCCAAGCCTTTGTTGGAGATGATGTATCCGAGAAAGGAAGTGGTAGACTGATGAAAAATGCATTTCTCCATTTTAGCAAACAACCGGTTCTCTCGGAGGCGTGAAAGCACAAACTTCGTATGGATGATATGATCCTGTAATTTTTGAGAAAAAATAAGGATGTCATCCAGGTATACAATGACAAATCGATTAAGAACGTCCCGAAAGATGTCATTGATGAAGTCCTGAAAAACTGCCGGCGCGTTGCATAACCCGAAGGGCATCACTAGATATTCGTAGTGTCCGCTACGGGTGTTGAAGGCAGTCTTCCATTCATCGCCCTCCCGGATGCGGATGAGGTTGTATGCCCCACAAAGATCCAGTTTAGTAAAGAGATTGGCCCCCTGAAGTCTATCAAAGAGTTCGGAAATGAGTGGGAGTGGATAACGATTCTTCACCGTGATATGGTTCAGACCCCGGTAATCAATACATGGTCTGAGGGTACCATCTTTCTTTTTGAAAAAGAAGAATCCAGCCCCCGCAGGAGAATTGGAATGACGTATGAAGCCCCGCTTAAGATTCTCACGAATATATTCGTCCATAGCTTCGGTCTCGAGCAACGAGAGAGGATAAGATTTGGCTTTAGGCAAGGTATAACCAGGTACCAGATCAATCGGACAATCGTAGGAACGATGAGGAGGTAGAAGTTCAGACTGTGTCTTGCTGAAAACGTCCAAGAATTCGGCGTATGGAGAAGGTAACTCCCTCAGAGAACTGGATGTGTTGGCTAATAGAAAGGATGGTTGCTTGATAGAGAAAGAAGGTTCCTCTGACCTTGACCTCCAGTTAATAGGGTTAGGAGAAACCCAATCGATGAGTGGATTATGCTTCTGTAATCAGGGCAAGCCAAGCGTGATATGTGTTCCCGGGGCATGAATAACATCAAAACCCAGAGTCTCTTTTTGAGAATGAGTAGAAAGGGTGATAGGTCTGGTTTCTAAGGAGATATAAGCCGGGTGAGAGGTCAATTATCAATCCCGACCAAGGCAACGGCAGAGTCCTTCCTGGAAAGTGGAATCTGATTTTGTTCAGAAAAGGTTTGATCTATGAAGTTCCCTCCTGCGCCGGAATCGATAAATGCAGCTGTGGAGGTGCGGAAAGTCGGTCCTGAAAGGGAGACGGGAATAGTCAATCTTTTGGGAAGTTCCCTTTTGGGAGGGGGACAAGGAGATTCAGTACCCAGAGAGCGCCCCTTCGTACTCACTGGGCTTAGTCGTTTCCCGGAGATGGTGGATGGTTACGGGTGCGCTGCTCAGAAGCTGCGCAATGATGGCACGACTCCCCAGTAGAGCGAAGTTGTCGTGACGGTGCCCGAGGTTGCTGAACTCCAAGTTGCATCGGCTCTGGAGCCTCCAGCGCCGGTAACGGGGAGAAGACGGGTCTCTGGTTAGTAGAGAACCTGGAAAAGGAAGCACGGAAAGGCGTAGACTGGGGAAGCTGACGCTGAGCGCGGCGTACCTGAAGGCGCTGATCCATACGAGTAGCCAGGGAGATGAGATCCTCCAGTGACTCTGGCCTGGTGTGAGAAGCAAGTTCATCCTTCAGAGACTCCGATAGACCTTTCCAGAAGACGGCGACAAAGGCCTCCTGACCCCAATGAGTCTCAGCTGCTATAGTTCTGTATTCCAAGGCGTATTGGCCCACAGGCCGACGTCCCTGTGTAAGCTCTAGCAGGGTATCAGAAGCAGTCTCTTGACGTGCGGGGGTATCAAAAACCTGTCGAAAGTCCCGTCTGAAGGCTGAGTAATCGCGGGTAATATCAGGGCATAGTTCCCAGATCGGAGAGGCCCATGCCAGTGCATTACGTGTGAGCAGACTATATACGTAGGCTACCTTTTTCCGGCCAGTAGCATACAACTGGGGAGCCATCTCGAACTGGATCTCGCACTGGTTGAGAAAGCCACGACAGGCGTGTGGATCCCCTGCGTAGGGCCTTCGAGCCGGAATCTTCGGAACTGAAAATGAAGTGGAAGATAAGTCAGGCTGCGCCGGGGGTGCAGCCGCAGGCAGTGCCTGTAAAGGGCAGTCCAATACATGCTGGGAGAGGAGAGCCACTTGATCCGTTAAGGCCTGTATTTGTTGGTACATGGCCGTCATCATAGAGTGCACAGTCTGGTCTGCGTCTTGTGGGCTCGACATAATGTTACGCCGGTGCTGCCCGCAGACCAGACACGTTCCTTTCACTGAGGTGAGGAACGTATAGAAGCACGCACCCGTAGCAAAGGGAGCGTGTCCGGAGTGTGGTGATTTGGCGTTGCCAGGCCAGGTGTTATTTAGCTAGCAATACTTGCCGGTACCGGTGTAGAAATGCCGTTGTCATTGCCGTTAGCCAAAGTCTGGGATTGGAGAATTCCGGAAGGTCGTTTGTCCAAGCAGGGATCGAGAGCCAGAGAGAGACGTCCGCCAAGCCAAGTCGTAACCTGAGAGAATAAGAGAGAAAACGCCAGAGTAGTAATCCAAGTGAAAACTATGTCGAGCAATGAATGATAGGAAGGACTGGCATTATAAAGTGTGGCTGACCAATCAGAAGTGAAGGCAGACCTGGAGGACTGCGTGGAGCCATCCTGGATAGGTTCCCTTGATTGGCAGGCAGGTGAGGACTCTTGTCTTGACAGGAGATCTTATTCCTGTGTTGGGGGCGGGTCTTCACTGCCAGAGCAGTGAATAAATTAACTTCACCCGGCGCGCGCTGTTCAGGCGCGCGCCCGGGCAACATGGCGGCCGCGTGAGGTACTGCTGGGAGACGGGGAACCCCCAGAACCGCCGGAGGTGAGTGGCGCTGGCGAGGGACGCGCGCCACGGCAGCAGGGGTGAATATAGGAGCAGAGGAACCAGGGCACGGACGCCGCGATCCCTGATTCCTCACAGCGATCGAGTTCCGTACCCTCGCCGCGGAGACACAATGGAATGATGAGGCACTCACCGCCGCATACTGGCATGGTCTCTCTGACACTTTGAAGGATGATCTTGCTACACATGCCCGGCCTTCATCCCCGGAGGAGTTGATTACTCTCAGTGTACGTATGGACCAGCGCACACAGGAACGACGGCACGAGAGACACTGCTCTCGTTCTCTTCCCTCCCTTGTTGTTTCACACAGGTCGCCTCTTCGCCTCTCCTGGCATTAGATGCTCCGTAGCCGGTGCAAATCGGTAGCCAACAACTTCAAGCCGCGGAGAGAATGCGACGCCGTCAGAAAGGACTCTGTTTCTACTGTGGTTCTTCGGAACATCGCCTCCTGAACTGTTCTCTGAAGCCGGGACGGGAACACCCAGTAAAGGTAGAGGGGCTTCTACTGGGTACTGTCTCTTCTTGCCCCTCTCTCCCTGAAGATCTCCCAAATAAGTTTATGCTTCCTGCTACGCTAGAGGGCCCTGACCTCCTACTGGAGGTAAAAGCTTTAATTGACTCTGGATCTGGCGGTACAGTGGCGACTGCCTTTAGTCTAAATTGGCTAGATCCACGATTTTCAGATTATCCCGGTTATGTGCGGTTTTGTGTCATTTTCGCCCGGAGTGAACTGCGTTATTTTCACGCTTGTGATATTAGCGTTTTATTCTCGCTGTCTGCAATACTGCAATGCCGTGTAAAAATTCAGGGGGGCGTTTGCGAGCTGTTGTCTTGGAAGTCTAATACCTTCGCGGTTCAACCTACGTCAGTACACAGTCTGTGTGTGCGCGCGCAGTAATTGTAAATTTGCATATTTAAAGTATACATGCATTTGCAGTGCTGTGCGATGTGTCTCATTTGAAAATTGTTGAAACACATAGGCGTGTACAGTACTGTAACAGTGTCACATTTTGGCATACAGTATACAGCGCTCTCAACCCCCTCAGGATAATTAACTGCACTGCAGGGTATTTGAACTTCTTATCTTCTGTGCAATGCAGTACATCTCTCCCACACCATTCCTTTGAACGTGTGTCTGGTTTGAATCACATTCCTGCTTGATAGCAGGAATTTACTGCGCATGCGCCTGTAACTTCGCCCACCACTGCTTGCTTGCCTGAGTGAGTGACCAAAAAAAAAATTTTAAATGAAATTTTTTTTTTTATTGTAATTTATTTATTTTTATTTTCTCCACAATATATATTTAAAACCAGAGACAGAACATAAAACACAGACAGAGCTCAGTGCACATCCAGTGAAATTTATACACGGTACAGTGCCTAAATATATATGTATAAATATCTATTAAATAAAATGGTCTTTTAGTTTAACAATTTTGGCCAAAATTGTCGTAAGCCCCTGAGCCACTGCACGGCAGACCACAATTCCAGGGGTCCCTAACACTAATATAAATTCTTAATAACCTGTGCAATACCAGGAAGAATGATTTATAATAAATCTGTCAATATTTGTTGCAAAGTTCTAAGTCTGATTGAAGCTTTTAATAACCTGTACATTACCAAGAAAAGCACTCTATATTAGATTTGTCACAACCAAACTGCAAGCAAGCAAGTTCCCCTGAGTGGGAGATGCTATGGAGTGAGCTTTTAACCATTTAAATGTGGGAGGGGGTAAGCTTCAATTAGGTAGGAGGTTGCCACCCTCCAATCAGCTAAGACTAGCTGAACAAGAATTGTAAAACATACTGGACACCTAACAAGCTCCTATTGAACCCCCAAAATAACCACAACATGTATATAAGCATATGAGTGTCACAGAGGAGTGCTACTGAGCATGGCAATATATATTTAAAACCAGAGACAGAACATAAAACACAGACAGAGCTCAGTGCACATCCAGTGAAATTCATACACGGTACAGTACCTAAATATATATGTATAAATATCTATTAACTAAAAGACCATTTTATTTAATAGATATTTATACATATATATTTAGGCACTGTACCGTGCAGTGAGCTCTATCTGTGTTTTATGTTCTGTCTCTGGTTTTAAATATATATTGCCATGCTCAGTAGCACTCCTCTGTGACACTCATATGCTTATATATATATATGTTGTGGTTATTTTGGGGGTTCAATAGGAGCTTTTTAGGTGTCCAGTATGTTTTATTTTCTCCACAAGCCTGCAAAAAACATCTTACTGTATTACGATATTCAATCTGTTCTGTACAGTAGCTTTTGACTGCGACCCTGTGCGTTTGACTGCACATGGTTGATTTGTGTGCTTTTTACGTACTGTATTTGGGGGTGTATTATTATGATGAACAGCCTTTTAAAATTAAATTATGTCTTTAGCTTTGAACTTCATGCGCCTGTCTTTAATTTTGGGAATCTTGCCATTGTGTTTTGAATCTGTCCATGAAAGCCTCACTGCGCCTGCATGTACTCTAAGCCTCTTTGAGATGGGAGCTAGCTGCTTACTGCGCATGAGTCACCCAACCCCCCCCCCCTCTCCACAGAGTCATTCGACAGACACCTCCACAGTCATTCATTTTCTGAAGTTGGTCATTGTGTTTTTATTCCGTCCCTAGCCGAGCGTCAATCACCTCACTGCGCCTGCGTGTACTCTAAGCCTGTTTGAGATGGGAGCTAG
The DNA here is from genome assembly GCF_040206685.1 of Ascaphus truei. Classification (NCBI taxonomy): domain Eukaryota; kingdom Metazoa; phylum Chordata; class Amphibia; order Anura; family Ascaphidae; genus Ascaphus; species Ascaphus truei. The sequence goes on from NC_134483.1 coordinate 128,617,628, forward strand.
CTGCTTACTGCGCATGAGTCACCCAACCCCCCCTCTCCACAGAGTCGTTAATTTTCTAAATCTTGCCATTGTGTTCTTAATCCGTCCATAGCCGAGCTACAGTACAAAGCCGCACTGCGCCTGCGTGTAATTCTCTTTGAGACGGGAGCTTTGAGGATATGTTTACGGCAACGTTTTGGAAAATCCCTTCTTGAATTTGATTTGCACAGAGCATCACCTTGATATTATAATAATATTAATAGCATGTTTTTGTATAGCGCTGTTAGTTACAGTATACGTAGAGACATTTTGAAGGCACAGGTCCCTCCCTGTCCGGTGGAGCTCACAATCTACTGTTTGTTTTTGGTGCCTGAGCCACAGGGAGTTAAAGTGACTTGCTTTTTATGTACTGTATTTGGGGGTTGTATTTGGGGGTTTATTGATCAAATTATTATGATGAACTGCCTTTTGAAATGACTGTACTGTACTCTCCAGTATGTAATTTCTTTGAACTGCAGCACAACTAATCCTTCATCCCTCCCCCACGCACACACAAACTATTTTCGACAGACACCTCCACAGAGTCATTCATTTTCTGAAGTTAGTCATTGTGTTTTTAATCCATCCCTAGCCGAGCGTCAATTGCCTCACTGCGCCTGCGTGTACTCTAAGCCTCTTTGAGATGGGAGCTAGCTGCTTACTGCGCATGAGTCACCCAACACCCCCCCCTCTCCACAGAGTCATTCGACAGACACCACCACAGAGTCATTCATTTTCTGAAGTTAGTCATTGTGTTTTTAATCAGTCCCTAGCCGAGCGTCAATCGCCTCACTGCGCCTGCGTGTACTCTAAGCCTCTTTGAGATGGGAGCTAGCTGATTACTACACATAATTCACCAAACCCCCCAAACCCTATGAGGCTTTGTTTATGGTAACGCTTTGGAAAATCCCTTCTCGAATTTGAAATGTAAATCTGATGTGCACAGCATTGTGAGAATTGAGAGTAAAAAAAAACATAAACTGATTCATGTTGTTTTGTCATTCATTCTTATACTGTAGGGGTGGGAGGGGGGAGGGAGTGTGGTTGTTGTCAATGATTATGATTACCAGGAATGTGAATAAATATTTATTTTATTTCATCAGTAATAAAAAAATACAAATATAAAAATAATCATGAATAATACATAATGCAGTCTTTATTAAGTTCTTGTGGCAGATTTAAATTGGATAAACATTTACAAAACATTTGTAAAACATGGAGAAACATGAATTATGCACATTTATAAGAATATTATTTAATAATATATATACTGTAATGTATAATATATATATATATATATATATATATATACTGTATATATATATATATACTGTATATGTATATATATATATATATACAGTATACATAGTAATATAATTTTTTCCGCCTTTATCTTGTTCCTCATTCCGTGTACAGTAGTTCATTGAGAGAGGAGAAGTTTTGTGTACATCAATACTGCTGTTTATATACTGTACATCTTACTGTACAAAACAGATTAGACTGGACACAAAACCCCACCTCCCCCCAGGCCACCCTTTTTTCCTGAAACGACAAGAAAACAAAAAATTAGTGCAGTTACTGTATGTGCGTACTGTATTATGGCATTGTGTGATGTGTAAGAAAAAAATTGAGCTGTTAGTAGGCAGTTACTGTAGTACTGTCAAACTAGTCAAACTCTGACTACTGTTAAATACTGTGTACTGTAACCTGATGGTTGGTGCTGCTCTCTCTGTAAAGAAAAAACTGTAACTACTGTATAATCTGACTATTGGGAAAGAAAAAATCTGTGCCATACTTACCTGTATCATAGTGTACTTACAATACTACAGCACAGTACTACTTTCCTGATGCTTGCCCATTACGGACGATGACAATGGGCAACACTGTGGCAATTTAGTCTATATATTAATTGTAGCGTTCCACGGTGAGTACATTGTTCCAAAAACTCATTTTGCCTTTCAACAACTCGTCCTTTTTGGAGGGTTTCGCCACTTTCCGGATATGGTCCTTCAGCTGATGCCAGACCATTTCGATCAGATTGAAGTCTGGCGATCTGTCATTGGAAAAAAAGGACAATTAGTTTAAGAGATACAGTACACAGTAAAAACAGTGGGGGGAAAAATGAGACACGGTCTACTGCACTTACTCCGCTGGCGTCTTTACCCAGTTGATACCGCGCTCAAGGATATGCGCTGTTGACGCGGTGTGCTTCGGATCGTTGTCCTGGTAGAAGCGTTGACCATTGGGGAACTCGCGTGTGATATATTGCCCTATCTCAGGGCCAATGTTGTCTTGGAAGAAAGCTTTATTCATTATTCCTATAGCAAGAAAAGAAAAGTGCTCACAAAACTGCACAATAGTACAGTAAGGTTACACTAGTAAAGTACAGTGCATAAGGCTACATTATATTTGCCTGAGATGGCACCCACACATGCAGCTTCACGGGGTGTTTTGTCCGCGGCTTCAAAGATATGCGGCCTTTTTTGTGGAATGCAAAGCTTACAAATCTCTCCAGCGACACAGTAGACTCATCAGTGAAGATGCAATCCTGGAAAGTCTCCCCACTGTCGATCCATGCCTGGGCCTGGACCACTCTTTTGATTTTGTTTGCATCCCGTATCATGGGGTAACGCTCTGTAATGACAAGGAATAAATCATTTTAGCGGTACAGTACAGTACAGTTTCCTAAACAACACTTTTACCTCCTGTACTGGCCAGTACTAACCTCACACGTCCATATTTCCATCCAATGCTGCGTCTCATCTTCTTTATGCTGCTCTCGGATACAGTCACATTGTGCGTTTCCTGCAGAGTGTTTTTGACCCTTAATGCACTCTTTTCATCATTCTCCTCACTTATTTTGTCCACCAGAAGAGTTGTCTCCCTACAATGTAAAGAAAATATATTGTTTTATTAATATGCAGCAATATAAAATTTATATATAAATATAAACATACAAAATATTATACTGTTGTAATATAAATATACAAAATATATATACTGTTGTAATATAAATATACAAAATATATATACTGTTGTAATATAAATATAAATATACAAAATATATATACCGTTGTAATATAAATATAAATATACAAAATATATATACTGTACTGATATAAATATAAATACAGTATACAAAATATATATAATGTTGGCAAGTACTAGGAAACAGGGTTCCTAAATTCCGTGCTCAGCTGTGGGGTGTCTCTATATGAGTATATTGTAATCTGATATATAACCACAGAAAAAAGGAAACACCACTCTCTTAACATATACTGTATAATCCGTGTCTCAATACTTGTCTCCTAACATGTGGGGAACCTGTGTAGCTAGGTGAAGGTCAGTAATACATCTCTGACCTCCCAGTAACACAGTATGACACGTCCCCCTGGAGAAAGACACTAATAAGATATGACACCCAGCCCGTAGTGAACGGACTGGGGTACTCACGATTGAGAGTTCTGTAAGGCGATTCCTGAAGCGTGCGTCACGTAAATAGTAATGGAGCAGACGATTCCTCAAGGGAAAAACGGAGCACAGCAGTGAAGGAAGGGGGCTAGACACCGATGAATAAAAGTCCTTTAATTCATGGTAGACATCATGGCATGGGATAAGTAAAAACTCTTACGCGTTTCGGGCCGTCGCCCTTTTTCAAAGAGGACTTTTATTCATCAGTGTCTAGCCCCCTTCCTTCACTGCTGTGCTCCGTTTTTCCCTTGAGGAATCGTCTGCGATATATAATGTTGTAATATAAATATAAATATACAAAATATATATACTGTTGTAATATAAATATAAATATACAAAATATATATACTGTTGTAATATAAATATAAATATACAAAATATATATACTATTGTAATATAAATATAAATATACAAATAAAATTGCTTAGGTACATGCAAGCTTGATCGAAACTGCACGCGAAATCCGGCTCAGGCTCAGGGTTGTCACTGACGGTGGGACCGTCTTTGGAAGCCAGTGCTGGTGCATTGCTTGGCAGCGACTGTCATTTCTTAGTTGGTTTTAACACGACCCTTCGCCTTTTGCCGTCATCATGATCATAGATACAGGAAAAAGCCGGTGATACACACCAATACCCTCCAACAAATTGTGGCTCAATACGATAAAAACAGGGATCGCTACATAACCTTTTCCTTATTGCACGCTTCCACGTATGAGGAGTTGGCAAAAATTTGTAAAATTCATAGTTTTCGATAAAATACTGATAAATTTGAACAACTGTTGCCATCTTATCCTCTGTGGCATTAATCGCGGCCCATATCAAATATGCGTAACTTCTGTCGGGTTTTTGGAAAGCGGGCTGCACTTGAACACTCATGGCGGGCGGGTCTCTGGAGAATACTGTAACCGAAACTGGTCTTTGTCTTTCTTTAATATGAAAAGCCTAAATTGATACATTTTTGCAACCTCTTCCTTCAGTCTCAGGGCCAAGTTACAATGGCACACTGTGGTATCTTTTTTAAACGAAACACATGCAAGTCGACACATTACTGTAGCGCATTACAATTTATGAATATCTGCCATCTGGCGGACACGCGAAGAATTGCAACCTATTAAATCTGAACCATTCTCAATAAACGCATCAACCACGCGTCAGCCACGCATGACCCGTGGCTGGGAATGCAAAATGAACGCGGCATGCGCCAGGTGAAGAGCGTCGCATTCCAGGAAAAAGCCAGGGAAAAAACGGCGATTTGTTAGAATAAAAGCTGCCGCAGCAGTAACTTCCTGGATCAAACCTTCGCCTCCGAGAACCAAATTCCTATGGTTAAAAGAAAAGCACCTATTGGTCTCGAGGCCATCGACGGTCGCCCTCTCCAGCCAGCATTTATCATCTGGGAGTCCATTTCTCTTACGCTGACCTTGGCAGATGGTCAAAAAGCGGTAATAGTTTTCGATATCTTCCATTCTCCTACCCTTCAACTTATTTTAGGATTGCCTTGGCTCCAACTCCACAATCCGCGCATTGATTGGACCGGTTCCATGCCTATCCAGTGGCCTTCTCCCGCTGAGACTGCTCCCAGGGCTCCTCCTGTTGCGGTGCTTGCCGGCCTTTATTCCGCTCCTTCCAATCTATCGATTCTGCAATCCGTGTATCATGAGTTCCTGGATGTGTTCAACAAGGTACAAGCTGAGGTTCTGCCTCCCCATCATCCGTACGATTGTCCTATCGATTTAATTCCAGGGACCATCCTCCCGAAGCCGAAATCTTACCCCTTGTCCATTCCTGAAACCGAGGCCATGACGTCCTACATCCAAGAAAATTTGGAGAAGGGATTCATCTGCAATTCTACCTTCCCTGCTGGGGCAGGCTTCTTCTTCGTGAAGAAGAAGGATGGATAGCTAAGGCCATGTATCGACTTTCGCGGACTCAACAAAATCACGGTAAAGAATCGGTACCCCCTTCCCTTAATCTCTGAACTATTCGATCGACTTCAGGGGGCCTCTATCTTCTCCAAGCTCGATTTAAGAGGGGCCTATAATCTCATTCGCATAAGGGAGGGGGACGAATGGAAAACCGCGTTTAATACGCGATCTGGACATTATGAGTATCTAGTAATGCCCTTTGGATTATGCAATGCTCCTGCCATCTTTCAAGAGTTCATGAACAACATCTTCCGGGATGTATTGGGAACATTTGTCATTGTATACCTGGATGACATTCTCATTTTTTCTAAAAACTTAGATGAACACATTCACAATACCAAACTAGTGCTGTCTAGGCTCTGTTCTAACCGCCTATACGCCAAGATGGAGAAATGTTTGTTCCACCAGACTTCTACTGCCTTCCTGGGCTACATTATCTCTAACCAGGGTTTCTCTATGGACCCAGAGAAATTAAAGTCTGTTCTCGACTGGCCGCTGCCTAATTCTCTCAAGGCCGTTCAACATTTTCTCGGCTTTGCCAATTATTACAGGAAATTCATCAAAAAAAATTCTGCTATTGCTCTTCCCATCACTGCCTTGACCAAAAAAGGCGCCGATCCTACGTCGTGGTCTCCTGAAGCCATTGATGCATTCGAGGTTCTCAAAAAAGCCTTTGTCTCAGCACCCATCCTACGTCACCTGGATACCTCTATTCCCTTCACATTGGAAGTTGACGTTTCGGATGTGGGAGCAGGTGCAGTTCTCTCTCAGAGATCCTCTCCTCAAGAAAGACTCTATCCCTGTGGGTTTTTTTCTCGGAAATTTTCGTCTGCCGAAAGAAATTATGATGTCAAAGCGGACGCTCTCTCTCGCCAGTTCGCCACTGAAAACGAATCTAATGAAGCCATGGAACCAATTCTTCCTGCCAAGTGCATAATCTCTGCCAATAATTTTGATGTGTTGGATGAGATCAACAAAGCCCAGGTTCACATTCCCAGCAGGTTCAGGGTACCAGAGGGATGCTTGTACACAGCTCGATGGTTTCACCACAAGATTTTACTTTGGGGACATTCTTCCAGATCTGCCGGTCATCCAGGCTTCAAGAGGACAGCGGACCTTATTAAACGGACGTTTTGGTGGCCTAAGATGAACAAAGACATTTTTGCTTTTACTAGTGCCCAGAGTAAGACGCTCCATTACAAACCTTCTGGCCTTCTCATGCCTCTCCCCATGCCGGAGCAACCCTGCAAACACATCTCTATTGATTTCATCGTCGAACTTCCCAATTCCAAAGGAATGAATACCATTCTTGTTGTAGTAGACAGATTTTCTAAACACTCACACTTTATTCCCCTCAAGGGTCTTCCTAATTCTGCTACTTTGGCCGATATTTTTTCCAAGGAAATTTTTAGATTACATGGCGTTCCCATTTCAATTGTCTCTGACTGAAGTTCTCAATGCATCTCTAAGTACTGGCGGGCGTTTTCCCAGAGACTCGGAATTTCCCTTTTTTTTTCTTCCGGAAACCATCCTCAGGCCAATGGTCAGACTGAAAGGATGAATCAAACCCTAGAGCAATATCTTAGATGTTTCGTATCGGAGTCACAAGACAACTGGGTGGACCTGTTACCATGGGCCGAATTTGCTATCAACTCTCTTAAGAATGAGTCTACTCAAGAGTCTCCTTTTTTCATTAATTTCGGTTTTCACCTCAGCAGTCTTTGTGGCGGGAAGGGGTTAACTGGGCTTATAATAAAGTTCAGGCCCACTTGGTTAACCCTGACCCGTGTGTTAGGGTCATAGAATGTCAGCTCTGGGACCCAGATGTCAAAAATGTATTACTGAAACTGTATACTGATTTTGCGACATTAAAGAATGATGTGGTTTTATTTCCTCTCCGGGGATACTGGGATCGGGAGATTTCTAGGCTGTAAGTTTCAGGGTGGGTTTGGCGGAGAAAGTCTTTGTAGAATGCGTCTATGTAGCGGGGTTCCGGGTTATGGGATACCCCAAAAGTTGTATACGGAGATTGAGTGATATCCCCTGATACAGCTAAGCGCATTACTCTGCTAACCTTGTACCCTGAAAACACTCTTACGACTCACTGCCAGAGTCCCTGCTGCAGCATCTTCCAGACAAGGTCAATGGGTATGAAGGGGTTAAAAGATATCTGCAGGTATACACAGAGTCCTTAGTATAGCATGGGGCTCCCCAGTATAGCAGAGGTACCCCCATACTGTACAAAAAACAGAAAAACAAGGCGCACAACGCACATAGTGTAATAGAGTATAAAACGTGACTTTATAATTAAAAGTAAATAGTTCTGCGTACATCAAGATAAAAATATACAAGTGGTTGGTTATTGGGTTTACCACACCATATGATGACCGGAGGCAGCACCCTTGGTAAGTACCAGCAGGGGATGTATCAGCAAGCGTCTCGTCTGCTTCTTACTCCACAGCTGCGGGCTCCAGTGCTCACCGTCTTGGGATGGTAGGTAAATAAGTCCTATAGTAGGAGTCCCAGAGCACACGGCTCCGAGCGGCGTGCTACTCCTCGTGGGGCGCCCGACGATGACGTCACGAGTCGCCCATCAACTTCCGGAAACCTTCTCCTGGAACGCACAGCGTGCGTGTCGGGTTGGGAGTTACCAGCGGGATGGAGTAGAAAGCGCGCATGCGTCAATCAAATCAGCTTACTGACAGTGTCCAGAGACGCTTAGAAACACTTGGGGAAACGAGCAATGACACCCTTCTTTCCAACGCGTTTCGTAACACTAGGTTACTTCTTCAGGGAGTGTACATGCCCATACTGTACATGCCCAGGTATCCTGAGTCTAGAGTAGGGGTTCAGGAAGGTGCTCACGCTAAGTTTATGAAGCTGAGCAGATTTGCAGTGTTTAAAAGTATTTTTCTAATGTGTGCCAGGAATGATGCTAGTGATTTGTAGAGGATATACCCTCCCTCCATGCATGACACCAGAATAGGAACTCATAACTTTTTGCATGCAGCAGACAGGACACCACATCTTTTATTAAACGGGAATAGTTTAATATGGATAGATATTGCTGACCTGTATATGAGCGGAGGGCTTTCTAAGTTATAGACTCTGGAAGGCACAGATGGTTACCAGGGGCCATACTTGAAAGGGCTCAGAGATGCCTAGGTGTGAGGCCATATGGGCCCTGCCATTATTAAAGAGCACACATATCCTGGCATGAAACAAGGCAACCTAACACTCTTTGCTAAACAGCCAGCCGCTATGGAGCCTCGCACCGTGGGGGGGCGAAGGGGCAGAGGGGGATATTTTACCTGTCCGGCGAAAAGGCTCAGGGTTGGGAAACCCTGTATGAGTGTTTTAGATTGGTTGCTAGGCAGTTGCTAAGGTTTTTTGATTGGGCTGCAGGTTTTCTGGGACCTGGACACCCAAGGTTTGAAAAGCCCTGACACAGGTCAGATTCTTCTGTACAAAGAGATCCATCTAAGAGTTCCATCTAAGAGTTTCATCAGTTCCATCTTGTGTGATTCACCTGAGATTCAGTCCCATTGGAGAAGTGGCCTGGAATATTTTGCTGTGTGTTTGCAATTAGGAAAGATTTGTTTTGTTGTCCCAGTTTTCCAAAGTAAGTGTGTCTTTTTACAGTATTTTTGTGTAACATAGTTGTGTGCGTTCATTAGGTGAATAAACGCAATTTATTTGTATCTCTCTGCTTGCTCAATCAATGATCCCGGTAATTAAAAGTTGTAATAAGCTGGTCTTACCGTGACAGTCTTCCCCTCTCCTCCCCCCCTTCTGGCATTCCCACAGCAGACTCCCATGTTACGACCCTGCAGAATTCTTGGAAAAGGATCCTTAAGTCCCTACAATCTGCCGTCCCTAGACAAAAAACTAAAGCAGATCGTCGTTGCCAACCAGGTCCTTCATTTAAGTCTGGTGACAGAGTGTGGTTGTCCTCAAAGAACATTAGACTTAAAATTCCATCTCCCAAACTGTCACCAAGATTTCTGGGTCCGTTCAAGATTACAGAAAAAATCAATCCAGTCGCCTACCGCTTAGCATTACCCCCCATCATGAGGATCCCTTCCGTATTTCATGTGTCCCTACTCAAGCCTTTTGTCCACAGCTCCCACTTTCCGGATTCGTAAACCCAACCCAGTGTCCACCCTAGGACAAAAAGAGAACGAGGTTCAAGCTCTTATCGATTCTCACTGGTCAAAAAACAAGCTCCAGTTCCTCGTCCACTGGAAGGGGTATGGTCCGGAGGAGCGTTCATGGGTTCCGGCATGTCACATCCATGCTCCCAAACTTCTCCAGCAATTTCATCTAAAATTTCCCCAGAAACCGTGGCTGGATCGCTCAGAGATCGATCCTCAAGAGGGGGATGTTCCTTCCTGGCTTCCCCCTGCTATCTCCTCTTCCCGCAGCTGTCCCTCTGCGGCAACCTCTGATGTCATCCCGGTGTCAGGGCACGCTCCCCACATGACACGTGTACCCGCGTGTTGTCCCCTGCTCACGGCCCCCCTCGGTCCCTGTCCAGTCCCCTTACCTCTGGTGGCTTCTCCCTCTGCTTACCCCCCTTCCTCGGCGGTGCTCCCGCGGCGCGGCGCTCCGCACTCCTCGTGACGCAGCCTGTGCGCGCGCACTCTAAACTTACAGAGGGCGCGCGCACACGCTCCTCTTGTAGGCTCTCTCAGATCCCTGGCTCCTCCTCTCATGCCCTGCAGGCTATCTCCCTCACTGGCTCACCTGTCTCCTCCTCTTCTTCTCCTCACCTATCCCTGCTGTCTCCCACTTCACTCTCTGCTCCTCCTCTCTCTCCTATTGGTGTTCCCCCCTTTATAATCCCTGTCTGTCCTTTCTCTCATTGCTCTGCATAGCTCTTTGTTACCTCTGTGTGTGCAGTCCCATGCTTGGCTCTCCTCTGTTTTCCAGCTTGTTCCTGCTCCTGTTTACCCCTGAATTTCCCTGGCTTGACCTCTGCTCGTTCTGGATTACTCTGCTCGCTGTTACCCTAGAACCCTGCTAACGGACACGACCTTGCTGACTTCTGTGAACCCTGGACCTTGGATTACGAACATTACGATTCTGATCTCTATACCCCTGGACTCTGGTGCACGGACATCACTACTCTTACTCTGAACTCCAAAGGCGTTGCAAGTATACTAACTATCTCTCTACAGGCCCGGCAATGCCATACCACAATGCGGGCATGCCCTCACTGCTGTGGGTGCATGGTAATACCCTTCCCACCTCAGTACTGGGGACTGGCCAGGTCTGCGGGCATACAGGCGTGACAACGAGGCCTGGGGCAAATACAATATTTCCTGGATCAGCAGGCTTGCTCGGTTAAGATGAACCTTCTCCCAAAGATGATGTATCTGTTTTGACCTTTTCAGGTCCCAGTCCCATCCAGTATACTGCAGACAAACATTTCCAAATGTGTCTGGGGTGGCAAATATCCTATAATAAAACAGACAATATTACCGCCAACCTTTTAAACATTCTCCACCCTAGCACAGAAAATCCCTCTTCATTGAGGTGCAACCCGTCCCTAGCATAAAGATTGCACCTCTCAGAAAAGGAGTCCCAATGCTCTAAAAAAACAAAACCCTCCTTCCTGCACCACTTTCTTAGCCATGCATTAACCTCCCTAATCTCTGACTGTCTCCCTGCGGTAGCGCATGGAACTGGTAGTATTTAAGAAAATACTATCTCAGAGGTCCTTGCCTTAAGCTTTTGGCCTAGATCCCTGAAATCATTCTTTAGGACCCTCCATCTTTCTCTAACTTTGTCATTGGTGCCAACATGTACCAAGACCACCGGGTCAATCCCAGCCCCTCCCAGCAATCTGTGTACCGAGCTGCAATGTGCCGAACCCGAGCACAGGGGAGACCACAAGATGTGCGGCTCATGTGGTCATGGCAACAGATTGCCCTATCTACCTTCCTAATAATGGAATCCCCTACCACCACAATCTTTTGTGGTATCTGAGCATCCTGAGTTCCCTCTGTACTGGAAGAACTATTCCCTGGCTGTTAGAGGAAACAGACTCCCCCAGTCTTGCCATTTCTGCCCTGACATTCCAAATATCTACACTCAATATGGCATATTTATTGCAATGGGTCAGCTCAGAATTGGCCTGCCGGTTCCTCTTGCCCCTGCCTCCCCTTCTGACTGTTCCCCAGCTACCTACCTGCTACTCACTCACAGCGCCACCCTCTACACCACTAGTCCCAGCAAGGGCCTGCTCAGTGAGCACTAAACTCCTATCCTATCATACTGACCAGGGCACTCAAGCTCAGGATTAGTTGGAAACCTCTGTTTAAATAGTGACACCTACCCACCAGGTGTGTTAGGTTAGTAATCAACTAACCACAACCCACTGCAGCCTCAATCAAGCAGAAGAGAGAGGGGGAAAAGTTACAGGCTTTCAATTATCACACACTTTGAATGAAATAAACCCAATGTACACTCCTCAAATTCCAAAACCCTGCTAGTATATGAACTGTAGTTTGAAGTTAAAATACAATATTTGGGGTTTCTGACATGTCATGAATCGGTGGGCGCTTCAAAGGTGCTTGATTGAAGTTGAAGTTAAAGTTACAAAGAGAGGGTTTATGGTATATTAACGCCTTTTGCAGGCCTAGTAGTAAAAACGGATATTTTCTAGAGAAGGACATATGTTTTGCCAGACAGGGACTCTGACATAAACAAAAGGTTCTTCAAAACATTCTCTGGAAGGGGTTTATGGATTTCCAGGAGGGTGGGACTATCCTATGCAATCCCAAGATATGAAACATAGAATCACGGATTTGACCGCTATGCTGACGTATACAATTTTGACATTTGCATTCCTGACAAGGTGACGAGCGCCAGGGTTCCAGATATGGGCGGTCTGGCAGGTACTGGGGAACAGATTTTCATTTGTAACGGTCATGTTTAGTCTTGTCGTGTCCGCCATGAGCGCCTGAATGTATTGATGTGACTCGTGTGTAAGTATTAGTTAAGGAAAGGTATGAGCCCGTAGCTACCGAGTGTCTAGTTTAAACGTCATTTTGTAGGAGCTTTTTTACTCTGTCGTAAAACTGTCAATTTCACAGCTGAGTTACGATGGAGGTGGGCTTATGTTGTTTCAACATGGAGCAAGAATGTATTTATGTAATAGTAATGTTTTCGAAAAAGAGGATTTCACCAGAGGTGTATTTGAGAACAAATACATGTTACCTCATCTTCCTGCGCCAGTGACCTCTCTGGGAGAAAACTATGACATTTGGGTAATGTACCTTATAGGGATTTGTATTTGATGTTTTAACCTTTTTATTCTGAGAAACTGTCCTGCATTTATTGTAACTGTATGTTCTTGTAATCCCTTTTTCTGTAACCTAAGCACTGTATTGTTATATATATTAAAACATTTAATGAGTGATGCTTTAGGCTTTGAATTAACTGCTGCACGGTCTGGAGAGAGTATTTACATTTTCTGACACATTTTGCTACAACAGATTTTTTTGTGTTAAAGTGCATAGTTTTGACTATAATACACAGGGAGCTGGGACCCTGGCAAATATGAATTTTACATTTTATCTTTGATTTGCATCACTATCCCGGGTGATAGATGTGTATAGATATGATTGCAATTGAGTAAGGGGTTAATATTAACTCATTGGAGGTACATTGCACAGGCGAAAGGTGTGTTGGCTAGAGTAGCCGTGTGTATTAACCCTGGTTGCATATCTAAGTTGCGTGCTCACTTGTGTGCTGTTCATGACAAGTGGAATATGGGGACAGATTTAGGGGAGATATTAACTCATTTGAGGGACGTTTGTGAAGGTGAAGAGTGGGGCTGCTTGCAAGTTGTATATTAATCCTTGTTCTGTAGAGGAGATATTGTCCATTTGAGGGACATTTGCGAAGGTGAAAAGTGGTACCGCTTGCGAGCGGAGTATTAACCCTTGTCCCATATGCAGGTCACGTGCTCACAGGTGGGCCATACGTGACACTCAAATTTTCCACAAATGCGAGTTTGAGCATTTTTTGAGCTACCGCTCGGTTTGAGATTGTGAGAGTGCTACCAATCTGGAAGAAGCAGTTCTCAAGTGAGTTTGTATGGAGTAGAGTGGGGGAGCGCAAAACATAGAAAATGAAAATAAATAAATATATATGATGCAGATAAATATACAACTATCAGATATATAATCAAACAGCTGATAGAGGACAGTACACGGATGTACAACAGGTGGGAATGTCCCTGTGTGTACAGTAATGTGCACTGAAATCAGGGATGTTGGAGTGATGTGATAATAATAATAATAAATTAAACTTAAACGTACGTGTATAAGTTCATATCCCAAATTGATGTCTTTATGGGCCAATGTCCAATCTTCTATGCAGACTCTCCCGTTGCTTTTGTGAACCCTCCTCACGGTATACAGATCATGGATAACAGACACGGCCAAAGATGTATAGTTAAAAACAGAATTTTATTACAAACATGTAAGAGCAAGAAAGCACACATTCAAGGTATCACTCCGTCGGCAGTTGCAGCCACCTCAAACGCCGTGGTCCAATCTCTCCCTCAGTCCCCCGTCGGGGGGAGCTCAGATGGGGCTGATCGCAAGCAACTATGGAAGCCACCAAGGTCCAAAAGGGGTACACGCATATAACAACGTGTTTCGCACCTCATAGTGCGAAGTAATAAACTTCTGTTTTTAACTATACATCTTTGGCCGTGTCTGTTATCCCCGATCTGTATACCGTGAGGAGGTGTCCCAAAAGCAACGGGAGAGACTGAGTCTGCATAGAAGAGCGGACATTGGCCCATAAAGACACCAATTTGGGATATGAACTTACACACGGCCATGTAAGTTTAATTTATTATTATTATTATCACATCACTCCATCATCCCTGATCTCAGTGCACATTACTGTACACACGGGGACATTCCCACGTGTTGTACATCCATATGCTGTCCTCTATCAGCTGTTTGATTATACATCTGATAGTTGTACAGTATATTTATCTGCATCATATATATTTATTTATTTTTCTTTTCTATGTTTTGCGCTCCACCACTCAACTCCACACATACATAAGGATCGTGGGAGGATCCACTTTGGTTGAACTGCAGTTACATTTCTGGCCTGTATTGTGTATTTTTATTCTCGTCTGTATACACCGGCGTTATTGTCATCACTATTGAAGTTGTATTACTCAGGGAGCGCCCCAGATATCTTCCATTCACTCAAGTGAATTTGGCATGTTATCGAAGCTTTCTGAATAGCTACACTTGCAAACTCGCTTGAGAAGTGCTCCAAATTGTCGATAAGTCACTTAACAAAGCTACTAGAATAGGCCCCTAAGAGTGATGGGGCTTCCCCGGGTGTTTGGAGTGCTTTTCTGTTGTATGCTGTTTAGCTGTGCATGCAGTAATTGAAGATATAACCGAAGCTAAGTAAAACCCCTTTTTTATTACATCTGTAAGACCGTTTACTGACACAGAGTGTGCAAGTTGTTGGCGGAAATCCTGACTCTTTGCATTACAAATGCTAAACAAAAGATGAAAGAATTGCTTTTCAAAAAAAGTTTTTTTGGCCATTGCTCAATTTTTTGGGGGAAAAAAAATCCTTTTTAGAACAGGAAGAAAGAAGAAAATTTCATTTGGACTCCCCAAAACAACTGAATAGGTTGTAGAATAACCATCAGTAATCTCAATCGTAAAACCTGGGTGGGCAAAATTCTCCCCACCCTGAGAAAATTGACTGTTCTGAGCTTTTTATGGGGATGGATATAGGGATCTGCCTTTAGAAAGTGATATTTTATGCCCTGCACTGCCTTTCTCTATAGACAGCACACATCACTCTCCAAATCTTCCTCCCCCACCTTAAACATTTATGGAGGCTCTTAGACAGTCTGGGGAGAGAGCCATTGACCTGTGAGGTGTTATCTTATTGACAGGAACACAAGATGTCTGCACTGCATAGTGTATGCCTCCTTTTTTTTTTCTTGGAAGAAAAGGAAATAATTACTGAAATGGCCCATTAAACTCGAGGGTTCTCTCTTCTCTCTGAATTTCCCCAGGCTTATTGAGAATGATGAAAGTGGTAAGAAGAGGATGGTATCGTAAAGTATTGTGACTACATGAAATGAACTATCTAGAATTATCAACACACTCCTTTTATAGAAAGGAAGGACCAATGCCTGCTATAACCGCAAGAAAATACAATAGTTCAGCTATGTCATGTTCACTCTCTATGAAACTGTAGCTAACAGTTTAAAATATTTGTAGGAAGTTAAAACAAACAAACAAATAAATAATCATTCTACTAAATATGGCTATGACCCCAGTGCTTGCGCTGTACGCACGTCTGCGCGGTTCCCCGGTCTGCAGTGAGCTGCAGGGGGAAAGACAGGGGGGGGAGTGACGGGGGCATGGCCATGATGTCACCCGGCAGGTTCACCCTCATTGGCTGAACCGCTGGGGGGGGGCGTGGCCTAGCACTCCGTTGCTAGGTCTAATCACAATTTTAATGTGAGTCTGAAAAACGCACCGCGTGGTGGCTCCCCCTTGCAGCGGGCCCGGCCCCATAGAGGGGCAGCTCTTGTCCTCACAGCACCCGCCATAGCGGGCGCTGCAGTAGCCAGTGGGGACCAAGTCTAAGGGTTGCTCATACCTGGAGTCTCCAGAGAAAATACAACGTTCTTACATTATTGCCTACAGCTGTGATGTTCATCTCCAGTTCTCATGACCCCCCAACAGGTCAGGTTTTAAGGATATCTCAGCTTCAGCACAGGTGGCTGAAACAGTGGTTCAGTCGTTGACTGTGCTTCTGATTGAGCCACCTGTGCTGAAGCTGGGATACCCTTAAAACCTGACCTGTTGAGGGTCATGAGGACTGGAGTTGACCACCACTGACCTACAGTCTGCAAATTAGGAACTATCTTACACTGTACAAATGTACCAAGACTTACTGTCGTCTGTGCTGCGGGCAAACAAGCTACAGTCCGCGGCACCAAGGACAGTGTCTGTCGCGATTGAGCTGCGAGGGGTCCAGCCTTCCGAATGGGACCCCCTCCAGTGTTAATGATTCGGTGCCATAACCGACACAGTCACGTGCCCGTGGCACTGAAGACAGTAAGGCTTAGTACATCTGTAGTAAAGAGTTGTACTACGCTATGGGCGTTCTTTGCGTTTCCCTCTTTTATTTTCTATAGTTGCTGAAAGGGGAGGGGAAAATCTCAAAGAGAGAGCGGCATACGCCTATTACAGATGAGACCCAGGACTCTGGGACTATCTTTCAGATAAGAACTTTATCCTCACCGGGAACTTTTTTTCAGTTCATGGACTTTATAGTTATTTATTTTGAGTCTTTTTATATATGTTTTCTATATTGGGGATTTTGCACTTTTTGTAGATAATCATTTATGTGATTTTGATATTTTGTTTCGATTCCCACATTTTTTTCAGGAGATTTATTATCTCAATAACACTTTTTATACCATTATTATATGTCATTCTAATTGAATTACATAATTTCTTTGTAGCACACTATACCTTTTCTTAAATCTGTTGCATACCTTTTCCCTATTCTTACTACCTTGTTGTGTTTGAGAAGCCAGGTTACCAAAGAGCACCAGCTGATCATAATTTTTCTCCCAGCTAAAGGTTACATGCAGACTACAAATTCACAATTCTAAGCAATAGCTACAGTCATTATATATGTTCTATTTACCTAACTTTATATCTGTTATTATTTTACTTCCACATGGCACCTCCCATCTAGCAAGTCTTCCATATACATATTGCTGGTATTTTTTTGGAATTATGTGAGTCCCCATTTTGCTGTTTTTTCAGTTGTTTTTTTTGTTGAACATATTACACTATATATATTTTTTTTTTTTTTTTTTTCCCCACATACGGTGACACCTGCG
Source organism: Ascaphus truei (assembly GCF_040206685.1). Taxonomy (NCBI): domain Eukaryota; kingdom Metazoa; phylum Chordata; class Amphibia; order Anura; family Ascaphidae; genus Ascaphus; species Ascaphus truei. Next base: position 128,634,970 of record NC_134483.1, read on the forward strand.
CTTCCCACAAGCCTTCTATCTACAATCAACATAAGGAGAAATTGGACTTCCCCTTCAGGGTTAAGCTGCAAAGTTTACCGGTTTTCCATTTTTTATTATATACACAAATATACATTTTTAAGCACTATTTATTAGTTATTAGTATTGTTGCACCTTTAATAGTAGCGCCTCACGTTCACTTTTTTGCACTGGTTACATAAGAAAATTGTCAGAGCTATTGATTCAAGGTCTAGATTTGACTCTTAATAGGCATACATATGAATATTGGATCTAGAACAAGAGCGCAGACAAAGGGACCCTCCATGGTCTAGCAAATAAAACCAATGTATTAAACATTAACGGCCTATTCTAGTACAGACGTGCCTATGTGGTTTCTCTCGCTAACCTCGATACTTTACCAGGGTTATGTATAAGCACGAGGGACATGTTGTAGGTTAACAGTGACCTCTACTGGTAATGCATTATAAATGCAGCACATGGATATCACTACCAGGTGAATAGGCCCTTTGTTGCATGAAAAATATTGTGGAAATTGGAAGCTTTGCAAAAACAAATTTGCCAAGCATTAAATGTCAATGTGCAGGTCACATGATCCTAAATTAAGGTCACATGACCCTTTACATACTGCCATTGCATAAAATGATGGTAACATTTCAAGTAATGTGACCTTTTGTGAAAGTTTAGCAAAAATGTGCAATTCAGGAGAAATTTCCTAAATTTGCTGCACAGCACATTTGAAGATATTTGCACATCTCCAAATTTATATACAGTATTTCATATGTATGTTCATCGATAGTCATGGTTAGGAGTTATATTACAGTATCTAATTATTGTTTCATTCTTCTTTGTGTAATTTTGTGAAGATTAAATAATGTTGCAAATGTATTTGTTTAATCCATTACACAATCTTTCAATCCATGCAGTCAAGCTACCCGTGCTCCTTTTTTTTTGTTTGTTTGTTTGTTTTTTAAGCCAATCAACAATGACGCGACGTGACATGACCATTATTCATTGACTCTGGCTGTTCCTCTTTTTGGTTATTCTGGAACCTGCAGTGGGAAATAGATGTAGAATCAATAATTTCCCTGTAACCCAAGGGGTCTTGTCACTGTTCACAGTTTCCACTAGTCCATTTTTATCTACTAAGTACCAATTTCTTGTATTACTTTTGACAGTTGTACAATGGAGAATACATTTTAGAGTTGTACTGTAGCACTCAGCATACTACAATCCCTGTAATCCCTTTTGCAGAGGCTCTACTTTCTCCAAGCCACAATCCTTTTCTAGGAAGACATATTCCCTGTGTTAGAAAACACTGTGCAAAATAAAAAAAAGGGCAAACCCCCAAAAATGTATATATAAAAACTGTGATAGTGAATAAATAAACACAAATGGTATCACCATGCAGGAGAGATGCAGTTTATCTTAGAGGATGATTCTCATAGGTTGGCGTCACAAAACGTCAAAGCGCAAGAACTCCCTGCAATCATAGAAAACCCTCCAATGCATATAAAAAAGCCCCAAAACATATAAAGAAGCCCCCACTCCCGCCCAATACATATAAAAGACCCCCAATACATATTAAAAGATCCCCACTCCCCCAATACATATAAAAAGACCCCCACTCCCCGCCAATACAAATTAAAAAAAAAAAACACTTCCCCAATACATATAAAAAGACTTCCACTCCCCCAATACATACAAAAAAACACCATACATATACAAAGACCCCCCACTTCTCCCCCAATACATATAAAAAGACCCCACTCCCCCCAATACATATAAAAAGACCCCCACTTCCCCCCCACTAAATATAAAAAGACCCCACTCCCCCCAATACATATAAAAAGACCCCCACTCTCCCAATACATATAAAAAGACCCCCATACATATAAAAAGACCCCCACTCTCCCAATACATATAAAAAGACCCCATTCCCCCCAAAACAAACAAAAAGACCCCCACTCCCCCCCAATACATATAAAAAGACCTGCACTCCCCCAATACATATAAAACGACCCTGACCCCCCATACATATAAAAATACCCCCACTCCCCTCATACATCTAAAAAGATCCCCACTCCCCCCCAATACATATAAAAAGACCCCACTTCCCCCAATACATATAAAAAGACTCCACTCTCTCCCAATACATATAAAAAAGTAGACATACCTTGGGGACGGTCGGGATCGGTGGCTGCGGAGTCCGGCGGCCGGTTAGGGGTCTGAGGAGCCGCCTTGCTGGGTATGGCACTGGACCCATACATACCAAAAAAAAACACTGCCCCAAATAGAAAAAACTTCCCACCCACCAAAATACATACAAAAAAATTCTCACCACAAAAATATATAAAACCCCTCCACCCCCCAAATACATATAAAAACACCCCCAAATACATATAAATAAAACAACACCCACAAATACATATAAATAAAACAACACCCCCAAATACATATAAATAAAACAACACCCCAAATACATTTTTTTTAAACAAATCAGGCGCATGTGTAAGGAATCCGCTCCTGGCATTGATTATAGCCTTGCAGACCTCTGCAATTACAAAGGCTTCCTCTGGCAATTAATGGCACATGTGCTGCCTCTAATTACAGCTTCTGCCCTGTGCTCCATCATTGGCGGAATGCTCACACACCCTCCCCCTGTGATTGGATCTCTGCCCTTTACTGCACCGACACACTTTATTCGAGCAAATACCCAGTATGTACCTGGCAGATACCTGGAATGCGCCGCTCCTCACCTCTGACAAGCCCCGTTGCGTTTGCCTTCCCAGCCTGGGTTCATGCCTGGCTGACGGGCGGCTGATCTGTTAAATGATAATGATTAGGATTTAATAGGCTGCAATGCTTCGCGTGTCTACCAGATGGCATAAATTCATGAATTGTAATGCAGTATATATATATATACTGTGCAGTATTGCAGCCAGCGGGAATAAAATGCTTCAATCCCTGCCTGGAAAATACCTCAATGCACTCGGGCAGAAAACAGTCACAAACCTCAATACACCCGGGTATACCCGAATTCGTGGGACTAGCCGAGCTCGAATAAAGTGTGTCGCCAGTGTATATGCTGGGCTTTGGCTGTGAATCAGAGCCGAGCATAATCCTTCTCTGGACGTTACTGTCTCTGCCACAAGCCGCCTGGCTTGTCCCCTTGTGTACTAACCTCTCTAGTTCTCATTAGTAGTTCCTGAGTATCCTGAGGCCTGCTGCTACTCTCCATGCAGAGGCCTGTGTTCCCATGTATTCTGAGGCCTGCTGCTACTCTCCACGCAGAGGCCTGTTCCTGACTCCTGTGCTGAGGCGTTGGTTTGCCAGGACTGGTTCCTGGCACCTGCTGCATTCTACCCTAGCAGAGGTTACCATTCGTTTCCTGAGGCCTGCTGCTATTCTCCATGCAAAGGCCTGCTTTGGACTTCTGTGCTGAAGCGTTGGTTTTCCCCCGACGCTGCCACGCGGTGCACTTCGGCCAGCCTGCTGTCTCCCCCTGCTGAGACCAGCGTCATGGGCCGAGGACGCTCCTCGCGCAGAGGCCTCTCCCGCGCTCACGCTTCTAAGCTTAAGCGGGGAACTCCTGTCTACCTGTTGCCGAACTCCTGCTTGAATAACGACGATGCTGCCTTCTCCAATCCTGACCCTGCTATGTACGACTACGAACTGCGCACTCCGGATCAGTCAACGCGGACTAAGGTCGGTGATTATATAACCCCACCTCAGCCCCGTGATCCGGTCCCGGTTTGTGGCGAGCACAATCGTAACAGCATGCGAGGCAGCAACGGGCATGGATGTCTGATCTAACAGCTCCATCCTGCCCAGGCATTTAACTGCTAATACGCAAATTAAAAACTATAAAAGATCTTACTCAATTGTGTTCAACCTGCAAAATAAACACCCAGGGATGTCTACCAAGGCAAAAACAAAGAAAATCTCACCGAATTAAACGAGTTATTTCAATAAATCAGACCCAGCACAGGAAACAGAGATGCCGGCTGAGGGAGAAAGCGGGAGCCCTGATGTGGAGGAATTCCCCATGACGGAGGGAAACCTGGCTATTTTAAAAACTATGGCCACCAAAGTAGACATTGAAAGCTATTTGGGGAGTTGAAAAAACTATTTCAGGAGGAAATAAAGGAGATAAGCAGTGACATTGACTTGGTTGGTGGAAGAACCAACGAACTTGAACAGAAGCTGGATGAAACAATAAAAATGCTGAATAACAATATAAAAACCACAACTTACCTGAAGGGCCAGATTGCTGAGATATCTGAGAGACAGGATGACTCAGAAAATAGGGACAGCAGGAACAACATTCGGATCCATGGCATCCCTGAATCAGTGCTGGAAGTAGAAAACTTTGTATCAAAAGGGCTGAACGTAATGCTCCCTGAAATGACTGAGGCTGAGATCACCTCATAGGGCCCTCAGGAGCAGGCAGCAGCAAGGTGAACCTCCAAGGAACATCATCCTCAGATTTCACTAATTTTAAACAAAAGAAGCCCTGTGCAAGATAACCCAAGCCACTAATACCTGGTATACGAGAAAATAAAATTACACATTTTCCAGGATCCCCCTTGACGCTCATTAAAAGACGCAGACAACAACCTATCTCCAAAATCCTCCGTGAAAAAGGACTGCATTATAGATGGATTTTCCCCTTTGGATTGCTGGTTCTCAAAGATGGAAGGGCAAACATCCTTAGGGACCTCTCCAAGGGTGCTGCCTTCCTTAAGAAGCTGCAGATCCAGAGTCCAGTAACTCAGCAGGAACCACGAGAGGCATCCGCCTTGGAGCCCATGTGGAGAGAAGTGAGGAGAAACCCACGTGGCAGCCAGGTATGGGATATCAATTAAGGCCAATTAAGGATATAAAGGACACAGCGTCCACAGCGTCCGTGCAGCAGAAATTTAAAGCAACAGCCCCATACGATGACCCAGCCAGCCAACACACTCACCCTGCTGGAGATCCCGGTCTGGGTCTTCCCCTTCCCTGCAGTGGGATGGCAGACCTGAGGGGGCAATGGCAGTACCAGAGGGGGGAGCGACTGGAAGGAGGCAGATGCAGACGGTCATTGTGCAGAGGAAGCAACCGAGCAGTTACCAATGGATACCAGGGCAAGAGGAGGCAGTTCCGGAGACCCCTTTGCTGGCTACAACAGGTGGGGGGAGGGGGAGATGGGCCCTTCATCTACTTGTAGTGGGTAATCCCCCACCCAATCGCAAATAGGGTCTCCTAGGGGAAATGCTACTCTGGTTACAAGGCATAATAGTGTGGCGCACCTGCTGGCTTACAGGACTCCTGAGTCTCCCGCTTGATGGTATTATGGGGAAGGTCAGGACAGGCTTCTGGGGACATACCCAGTACGTACTCACGTGACAGTGCCTCCATCTATTGCAGGCCCCAGGATATGGGGTGGAATCCCTGGAATAGAACGTCCCACTCAGGGATGAGAGATTCCAGTCTCACAACCGCTTCTTTATAATCAGGAACACTTTATTTCCTCTGCAGCACACTGTACAGCATACAAAGTCACAGCAGTTCTTCTCAGGAGTTCTCCTTCAGGATGACCCTGGCCCTTCACTCCCAGTCAGGGCCCTGGAAGCAGGCCTAGCTCTTCCACTACCCCCTATCAGAGTAATGGGAACAGTCTACCAGCCTCTCCCAGAGGGAGGGCCTCAAGCCTGCCGGGTCCCTGACAGCTCGGTTAGGTAAGACTCAGCTCCTCTCAGGGTAGGAGCAACTGACTCAATACAGGAAATGCAGATCATTAAGACAGATACAACAAGAGCCCGCCCCTGTCCCTTATTGGACACAGGCCTGACTGCACTGCTTTCTCTGCCTCACTGCTTTGCAGTGAGTGGGGAGAACCCATCTTAACTGCTGGCAAACCTGCCCTTACCAGGGATCATTGCACAGAAGGAGGACAGAATAATAGCCCAAACTTACCAGGGCTATATACAGCTATAACTTTCCGCGGGTATTCCCGTCATTGGCCCTACCGGGGCGGGAATCGAGGAAAATGGCATCCCCCTGAGCACTGTCCCAGCTCTGGTGTTGAGAGGAACCAGATGTTCAACAAGGCACGGCTGAGGGAGGTAAGTGCCTGTTGGAAAAGACGCAGGACTGTTCTGCCAGTGCATCGTAGGGGCAGGGGGGAGGGGGGACCGGGTCCGCTGGGTCAGCTACATTCTGATCTCTACAAAACAGAGGGAGAGGTGGGGGTTATATAAACAGACTGAGGCGGGAGTGCTCGACATGGGGTCAGTGACAGGTATCTGCAGAGAAGTACTAACCAAGCGGTTACCCCTCTTTCTTTGCTCGGAACAGTTGGGCAGCCCAGCTGCATATTGCAGCCACATTGCAGGGGGGGGGTACAATGTTGAGGCAGCTCTGTGGTTTGTGACTGTTGGACTATATACAAGGAGCCCCTGTTGTGGCTATCACCTATGCAGGAAGAGAGTATGTCCAACAAACATTTACATATTAATTTCCTAAGTTAAATCTCCAGATTTCTACCTCACTGTTTGCCTGCACATATATAAGATCCTAATGAAGGGGGAAAAGCAGATCTGGCATTTACATAGAGGTACAGGACCGCTAACAAACAGGGTGGAGGAGAATAGGAAGAGGCCACATCTCAGGGCACTACACAGTGTAGGGATTAGGTAAATAAAAAGACCAAAGTAACATCAGTCCTTAGAATAAATTAAGGCTTTGCTGCTTTAGGGGTTAAGTGTGGAGTCTAAGTGCATAGAGGTTCAGGTTTAGGATGAGAGACAAAAGCAGGAGAAATGTGGGGTATGAAGGTGAAGATAGGGTCAGGGCTGTTTTTATTGGAGCTATATTGATGGCACACGCAGGTGAGGGTTATCTGTGGGGGTCATGAGAGAGGGGTTGACAGAGCCCAGGGTCCCCCCCCCTGCACAGAGGGAAAGGTCAGAAATTGGGAGAGGGCTGATGGGTCTCAGGGTCTTCTTTACGGTTCGATAGAGGTGGAACGGTTAAACAATTTGAACAGTTGTGCTAGGCCAAATTAAAGTTTAGCTTATGGTTTGTCACGGCTGTGCTCGCCACAAACCTGGGTCGGACCGCGTGGCTGAGGTGGGGTTGTAAAAGCACCGACCTTAGACCGCGCAGACTGATACGAATTGCGCAGTTCGTAGTCGTACGTAGCAGGATCAGGATAGGAGAAGACAGCATCGTCGGTGGACACGCCAGGGTCAGGACTGGAGACATCAGGGTAAACGTTGTTCAAGCAGGAGTTCGGCAACAGGTACTCAGGAGAGCCCCGCTTCAGCTTAGGAGCGCGGGTGTGGCTTCTGCGCGTGCGGCGACCATGGCCCATGGTACTGGTCTCAGGAGGTGGTAGACAGACCAGAGCAGCACACCGCCTAGCTGCACTGGTAAACCAGTGCTTCAGTGCAAGAGTCCTGAGCGGGCTGGGAAATCCTCCATTTCAGCGCAGGAACCAGGACACGCCCTCTGCAATAGGGAAAGAGCAGCAGGCCCCAGGAACCAGGAAGCTGAAGAAACACAGGGGAAACCTCCGCTTCAGCACAGGCGACAGGAACAGACCGCTGCGTGAATATAGCAGCCGATCACAGGAAACAAGTAGCTGAAGTAACAAGGAGAGTACTCAGCTTCAGCACAGGAAACAGGAACTGACCACTGCATGAGACTAGCAGCCGGTCACAGGAACCAGGGAGCTAAAGACAACAAGGAGAGTACTCTGCTTCAGCACAGGAACAGACCGCTGCGTGACACTAGCAGCTGGTCTCAGGAACCAAGGAGATAGACAAGACAAGGCTTATGGCAGAACACAGAGACATCCAGGAAGGACTATGCTCGGCAGGGAGCATTGTGGGAAAGCAGTACTTAAAGGTCAGAGAACCAATGGCAGAAGGGGCGTGTGGCAGTATTGCTTTGGTGAGTGAATCCAGGCTGCAGTAAATATCAGGGGAAGTGTTCCAGGACAGCACAATCTGCAAGGTAAGGCAAACAGTAAACCGAGGAGTGGATTCCTTACAGTACCCCCCCCCCCCTTCACGTGAGACCTCCAGGCGAACAAGACCACTCATAGAGTTGGGGGACCAGGAGTTGTTCCTGAACGGTCTAGGATTGGTGTTAGAGTCATAGTCCAATTACTCGTGGTCACTCCTTTGTGTACCCCCACCCCCCGGAGAGAACTGCGGCCAGACAGGGCCATCCATGGGTCTCTGGGACATTGAGTTGTTCCTAAAGTTTTTTAGGCAGAAAGGGGATCCGTAAACGAGTAGTTCCTTGGTGAGTACTGTTCTAGCATATGAGAGTGGTGGTAGAGATATCATTGGTACATGGCTCGCCCCGTGAAATGGCTTGGGAATCCAAGGCTGTGAAGAACCAGAGGGTTCCGGAGCAGAAACGGCAGAAGAACCCCCACTTAGAGCCCAGTCTTTAGTAATGGGACCAGAATTTAGGATAAGCAGCCTTGATAGTTGATCGAAAATACCCGGGCGACCTTCGGGACAGACAAAGTCTTGGCTGACCTCTACATGTAGGAATTTGAGAGGGACTTCTCCTCCAGAGGTCTCCCAGGTAGTGGTCAGCGAGGGTATAGGGTGGGTGGGAGCATTTCTCGGTATTGGTATGGAAGGTGACAAGGCAAGCAGTAAACCAGACATAGAGACCGAAATCTTGGGATACGTACAGAGTATTTCCAACTCAAAGGAAATAACAGGGACAACAGAAGGTTCCGAGGGGGAAAACCATCGTTTCACAGAGGCAGAGAAGCACTCAGCAGTGGAGCTCCCAAATACTGGGGAACCCTCAGTGGGAGACAGTATTGTCTGGGGAGTAGGAATAGGCTTTGGGGCTTTAATATCAGAAACTTGAGAATCAGGCAGAGCAAGGGTAGCGGAGGGAGGGGAGCTAACCTCAGAAGCTGAAGTCTGTACTTCAGTGACAGGGACCTGAGAGACTACAAAAACAGCAGCGAGTAAAGGAATTGACTCCGAAGCTGGAGGCTCGGAATCCATAACAGAAACATCTCGCAAAGCAGGGGTACCGATAGGAGAACTAGCGTCAGGAGCTGGTGCCTGGGAATCAGTGACTGGTAATGGGAGAGTAATGATGGGAGTTAAAGAGACAATAAGCTGTAAGTTGGAACCATGGAAACTCTCAATAGCAGAAACCTTTGAAGTAAAAGGAGTCTTATCCAAAACTGCAAGGGCCCTAACAACAGGGGTGCTTGTCATGACAAAAACAGATTTAGGCGTGTTTACTAGAGCAAAAATTCTGATAACGGGACTCCTAGCCAGTGGTGAGGGTGTCAGGGTTTGACTAGTGAGAAAATCAGATATAGTGATAAGTGACTTAGAATCAATCACTGAGGTTCTAGGTTTGCTGGACATGTGTGAGAAAGTACCCTTTAAGACAGGAATTATAATTTTTACCCCGAGTAACCCAACGGTTGCTGGAGCACGTTTAGCTGCAGTGCTGAGGGACTGAGGTTTAGCAAGGGCAGTAAAACTAAATAGCTCAGATTTAAACACCAGGACTTGTAATATAGGCAGGGTGGTCTCAGACTGTACTAAGGGGTTAACAACAGATATGCTGATCCCTGGAGGGTTTGCATGGGCAGAGAAATCAGGGGAACTAACAGCAAGGACTACCTCTATAGAAAGAGATTCTGAATCTGAAGGGAGGCTTTTACCTATCCGAGTATCAGGGCCGGCAAGGCAAATTTCAGAGAGGGGAAACTGTGTGCAGGCTTCTAGCTAGCACATATGAAAAAGCGTCACTTTTGAGTGAAATCAGTGTGTCAGCAAACCCTCCTGGGAACACCACATGAACCCCAGGAGGGTTTTAACCCTCAGCTTTGAGAAGGGGAGAACACAGACAGTACACGGGGGGTAATCATAACTGTACTGGTCTCTGAAGTGGGTTTTTGGTATGGAGTGTCTGGGAAACCAGAAATGACTGCAGATTCCACGATGTGGGGACTATGTGCAGAAGCAGGGATCATTGCTCTCTGGGTGACAGACTGATTCAGCAAAGTACCCGGGAATGGGAACTCTGCGACCAAGCTTAGGGAAAAACTTGGTAACTGAATATATTTAACTGGAATCAGAACTTTAGCCGAAGTTTCAGGGGGCACAGCAGCTGAGACTTGAGCTGAAGCAGGGGTTTTATAGCAAAAACTAACTAAGGATTCAACAACCTTGGGGAAGTCATTTAATGCAACCTCTGCTGTAGGACTTGGGGACACATTCTCTGAGGCTAGAACAAAGGCATTAGATTGGAGGCAGCAAGAATTTACAGGAGTTAATGCAGACAGTTCCTGAGAGTAGAACATAGAGAGTTTTTCCTCTGTAATAGGTGAGACAAGGGATTTTTCCTCTGGATCTAGGGACGTGACCATGGCTGGCGGAGAACAGGGGGTTACCAAAGGGGACTCAGAGAGCTGCCCCACAGGGGTTAATACAGGAATGACCCTGGGAACAGAACTTAGAAATTCAAACTGAGTACGTGGAGGTAGGAGGGATTCGTTTTCTGACAGGGAAGGCATACAGAACTGCCTAGCAGGGGTTAAAGCAGGAAAAACTTCAAGTGCTGAAAAGGGAGATTCAGAGTTAGGAATAGAGGGAAAAAGGGACTTATTCTCGGATACTAGAGCCTTAGTGTTGGCTAGAGAAATATACGTATATTCCAGGGGAACCTCACAGGACTGATCAGCAGGGGTTAACGTAGACGTATCATTGGTGTCAGAGTACCCGGGTGTACAATCAGGGCTAGGGACCGTGGCAGCTTCTACGTTAGGGGGCAGTGATAGTGGGTCAGTTTGGTCATTTCCTGGAGAGGGAGATACGTCCCCAGGTTTAGCGACAGGACTGGCAGCACAGGTGGACTGCCAAAGCGGCAGCGTAGCTGGCGAGAAGAGGGTCCTGTTCCTTTATGCAAATGTCCAAAGTCAGGGAAAGTACACGGAGTGTGTCTTGAGCATGAACCAACATGAAGAGAGGGTCCTGTTTTACTACGGGAATGTCCAATGATAAGGCCAAGGCAAAGAGTATATCTTGGGCGTTGGCAAGTTTGATAGGATTCACATTATCCCAGGTTAAAGGGGAACCAGGGGAGAAAACACAAGCAGCCAGAGACCGTTTTAAGTCCTTGAGGCAGTAAGCCTTAATAATGAGATCGTTACGGCATTGTCTTTGCAACGGGGTTAAACCTTCATACATAATCTGTTCTTCGATCAGGGGTAGTATTTCGCACAGATACTGGTTTTCAAACTGGGACTGGTCTACAGGCCGGGACAGGATTTCAGACAGAAACATACCAACCCTCACCACAGGGCGGTCCGAGTTTGTGGGGCCGAGCATACAGCCACGGCTGTGCTCGCCACAAACCTGGGTCGGACCGCGTGGCTGAGGTGGGGTTGTAAAAGCACCGACCTTAGACCGCGCAGGCTGATCCGGATTGCGCAGTTTGTAGTCGTACGTAGCAGGATCAGGATAGGAGAAGACAGCATTGTCGGTGGACACGCCAGGGTCAGGACTGGAGACATCAGGGTAAACGTTGTTCAAGCAGGAGTTCGGCAACAGGTAGTCAGGAGAGCCCCACTTCAGCTTAGGAGCGCGGGTGTGGCTTCTGCGCGTGCGGCGACCATGGCCCATGGTACTGGTCTCAGGAGGTGGTAGACAGACCAGAGTAGCACACCGTCTAGCTGCACTGGTAAACCAGTGCTTCAGCGCAAGAGTCCTGAGCGGGCTGGGAAATCCTCCGTTTCAGCGCAGGAACCAGGACACGGCCTCTGCAATAGGGAAAGAGCAGCAGGCCCCAGGAACCAGGAAGCTGAAGAAACACAGGGGAAACCTCCGCTTCAGCACAGGCGACAGGAACAGACCGCTGCGTGACTGTAGCAGCCGGTCACAGGAAACAAGGAGCTGAAGTAACAAGGAGAGTACTCAGCTTCAGCACAGGAAACAGGAACTGACCGCTGCATGAGACTAGCAGCTGGTCACAGGAACCAGGGAGCTGAAGACAACAAGGAGAGTACTCCGCTTCAGCACAGGAACAGACCGCTGTGTGACACTAGCAGCCGGTCTCAGGAACCAAGGAGACAGACAAGACAAGGCTTATGGCAGAACACAGAGACATCCAGGAAGGACTATGCTTGGCAGGGAGCATTGTGGGAAAGCAGTACTTAAAGGTCAGAGAACCAATGGCAGAAGGGGTGTGTGGCAGTATTGCTTTGGTGAGTGAATCCAGGCTGCAGTAAATATCAGGGAAAGTGTTCCAGGACTGCACTTGTCTGCAAGGTAAGGCAAACAGTAAACCGAGGAGCGGATTCCTTACATGGTTACCCAGTGTCTTTGGTTTCAGTATTAAATATTTTAGATGTATAAATTGGTTCAGGTTCAAACTTCGTTGTTTACCACTAAAGGGTTTGTAATTCAAATGATAGACATTATTCTTGCGGTTAGAAGATGGAAATTGTTTAGGTTATTTGTATTAACATTATACAGCTCGACCATCCGTTCTAAGGGCCAGCCGCAAAGCGAAAATTGCCGGAAAGCGGACCCGGCGATTTTTGGAGTGTGCGCATGCGCAAACCGGCAATTCCCCCCCTTCTGCCCATGCGCAACCTCTGTTCCGCGCGCAACCTTCATTCTGCGCGTGCGCACCCTCGACAACCTTCTTTCTGCGAATGCGCACCCTCGGCAACCATTACTGTAAACATAAAAAGCAAAGACTCTAACAGAGTTAAATAACTTAATGAATCTTTTGAGGTTGGCTCGACCCATGGTTCATCTGCCCTTGGGTGCAAATTATCAACTGGACCATTAAACTTGGTGGTCCAGCGTCTGAGCTAGTGTCTCCCCAGGAGCCATTGGGACTTTTAGGTGACAGAGGAGTATCCCCAATCTCCTATATGAGGATGCATGCAGACAGCAGGGGTACAAACTTCCTCGGCCAGCCTGATAAGTCCTAAAATCTGAAGACAATACTTAGACCAAGAACAGCTTATCACATTGTGGGTATCCCACTAACATCAACATTGTCAATAATATCGTAGCATGCTGCTCTCATTTATACAAGACCCTGTTATAAAACCTTGTGAACGCAAACATTATGAAACATTATTTTCATATTCTCTATACAGTATTTGCATATAACACAATTATTGCATTTATAATTTCCCGACGATTTTGAAGTTAACCGCCATTTTGGTTGGGAATTTCTTTAAGAAAGCTTGGGCTTAAAATGTTCTTAAGGGATAAAGATTTTCTAAAACAGATTTTTGGTTTATTCGCAACAGTGCTGTCTAGTATTGGATCTACTTTAATGATATTCCAATGTTTTGTTAGGGCTTTTTGTATCTTATAATGCATTGGATTATATTTGGTTATGAACAAAGAGTTATAATTGTTTTGATAACTATTATTTTTATATTATTTTTCATTACTAACTTTAATTTTAAACAATGTATCTCTATCAATTTTATATGCTCTTTCAAGAGCGGTTTCTACCACTTTTTTGTCATAACCTCTCCTTAAAAAATTGGCCTTGAGATCCTCTGCTTGCTTGACAAAACTATCATTCTTAGAATTATTCCGTTTTAGTCGTAGGAACTGTCCATACGGAATTGTCTGGATCCATTTAGCATGGTGATTACTCCCGGGACATAGGTACCTACAAGTGTCCACCTCCTTTAAATAAGTGCAAGTGTATGAGTGCCTTTTTTTGTGAAAAATGTGTAAATCTAAGAAATTGACTGATTGATTCCATACTGTGTGTGTGAATTTAATATTGAAATCATTAGTGTTGAGACAAATAATAAATTCCTCCAGTGAAGTGATATCACCTTGCCAAATTAAAATAACATTATCTATATAGCGACGCCATAATTTGCATTGATTGGTCTTGAGCAAATTCCCCCAAATATTAGAGGGGGTGATCAAAATAAGAAATTGTAACCACCGCCGCAGCCCCTGCCGGATTCCGCCCAGCTGACGCGTCACAAGGCAGAGCCACGCATCCGCGCACGGCCAAGCCGGTGCGCACACACTCTGAAGGGTGCCGTCGGCGCCTCACACAGGGAGGAATCTCGGCTGCACGTCCGCGTGACGTCAGCGCTCTGCGCCGCGCATCGCCCGGAACCCAATTAGAATTACCAGGGATGTCTCACCTGTAGGCTGTTCAGCCACTTACCTCCCTGGCGCCATTGGAGGACCTGATCACACCCCTGCAAGGTAATTGGATCCTTCCTCCATATATACCTACTCCTGTCTGTCCTCCCCTGCTGAGCATAAACTCCTGTTTATGCATTGTGCTCACTGCTGCTGTTTCGTTGTGTCTTGATCCTTGCTTGCCTTTGACCTGTCTGTTCTCTCCTGTCCTGACCTTTGGCTCTTCTACGGATTCCTACACTCTCAAACGCTTTGACCCCGGCTTCGTCCCTTGACTATTCCACCTTCTCTGACCCTGGACCTTGGCTACGGACATCTACCATCCTCCACTCTCCTACCCAGAACTACGGCAAGTACCCTGATTACTCTGACCTCTCCAACCCTACTACGCTGTACGACTTGGACTACACATTCCAGACCGGACTGCGTGGTTGTCGGTCGGTGTCTTTCCATCCCCACCTCAGCCCCGCGGTCTTCAGTCCTGTTTGTGGTGAGCACAGCGTGACAATATGCTCAGCCCAACAAACATGGACCCTGCTGAGGTGGCTCGACGTTTAGATACACATGAGGAATGCTTCCGGCAACTTACCGGATCATTCACACTTAAGGAACAACTAGTCTCCCAACTCAAACAAGACGTTGACACCCTTACCGAGCAAGTTAGATGCCTGACGTTGTCAACAGCCAACACCGGCCTACTCGCAACCGCTCCCATCCCCACGACGCCTACCTCTGAGCCACAACTGCCTACGCCCAATCGGTATGCAGGGGATCCCACCGGTTGTCGGTGGTTTCTGAACCAGTGTTCTATACAGTTTGAGCTGCTCCCCTCTCACTTCCCTTCCTCACGATCAAAGGTGGCGTACATACTCTCCTTGCTGACTGATGCTGATCTGACGTCAGATCTCGCCCTCTTCATCGCCGAGTTCAGACGGGTATTTGACATCCCGGGGCATAAGGTTACTGCCGCATCTACTTTGCTTAATAGTTCGCAGGGAAACCGAACTGTGGCTCGCTGTGCCCTGGAATTTCGGACGGTGGCTACGGAGACCGGCTGGAACGATGAGGCTCTATCTGCAGTCTTCTGGCAGGGCCTGTCCGAACGTTTGAAGGACGAATTGGCACCCCTCGATCGCCCCGCTGGATTTGAGGACCTGGTAACCCTGTGCATCCGCATGGATCAGCGTCTCCAAGAGAGAAAGATGGTGAGAAACAAACATCCTCGAGGTATACAATTGCCCTCCTTTTCGACCATAGGTCCTGTACTCCCCACAGCTCCCGCTCTAAACGAACCCATGCAGCTGGGAGGGACTAGTCTTTCGCCTACCGAGAGGCAACGGAGAAGACAGGCGGGGCTGTGTCTCTACTGTGGCAACAACGGACACTTGGTGACCAACTGTCCGGTAAGACCGGGAAATGCCAAAGCCCAGTGAGTATTAGGAGGATCACGCTGGGCACCGCAACCTTTCACCTCCTCAACCCTCCACTAGGTTTTACCTACCCATCTCCATATTCGGCGAGACCTTCACAGTTCATACACGGTGTCACGGTAACTTTATGACAAGATATAATTTACACCAAAAATACCTGGGTTGAACTGAACACGGCTGAGATATGATAAAATATAATTTATTCCTTGAAAAAGGTGAACACACAAGATATACAAAAAACAGACAAAATATAGACACTTACTTAAGATGGAATGATGAAACAGTCAAATCTGGACTGGCAGTTCATACAGCAATCTTGAATATCACAGAAGACACAGAGTATAGGTGAGCCTCATTTTTATACCATCTCAAACCCATCTCTTAACCCTAGGCGCCTAGCTGGCTAGCAGGCTCCTTTGAAGTAGAATCTTAAGTGTGAAGTATGACACTTACAAACCACTCAACTTCTTTGTTCCTGGCCCTAATGTAAACAATCAGGGCAGTTAACCTTTCATCAGAGGGCTTATGCTAAACCATCTGGCTGCCCTTCCTGACCTATTAGCATTGCAGATGAAGTCTGCATCCACATATCAGATCCAAAATACTATTGCAGCTTAATATCTTCACATATTAATAAGTTCCATTCTGTTGGGCTTAGTGGGTCGAAAATTGCCAGTTTTTTATGCCTACACTGACTCTACATAGTGGCCAAATTTCAACTTTCTGCGACCTCCAGAACCGGAGATACATAAATGCAGTTTAAAACATTTTTAAAATACAGGATTCGTCCCTTTAAAAATGAATCTCTGCTTTTCACTCTTTCCCCATTGAAAACAACGGGCACTGCCGCCATGGGCTTCAATGGAGCAACTCCGCCGTTGCAGTCAATGGAGTTCCCCGCCAGAGACTTTCAATGGGGAAACCGCTGCCATTGAAGTCTATGGGAAAAACCACAAATCTTTACATTCGCCCATACTCCGTCTGGTTGTTCGGAGAGGGCTTGGGAATGGCCATGCATTAAAGCCGGAACCTTGGCTACATGCCACCCAAATCCCATCCCTCTGGTCATTCCGGTACCGGAGATATGGACTTACATTTTTCATCATTTCACACTTAGCCGTTTTCACGACACGCGTAGGGGCTACGGGCAACAAGAATTTTATTCCCAGGTGCCCTAGAACCTAAGATTCCCATGCCAATTGTCATTGAACTTGACCGAAGTGATTAAACTCTTTTCAAAGACATTGTATCCGCTTTTGCGGTCTGCGGTTTGGATGGCTGCCAACCTTTTTCTAGAGGCCGGCGTCGAGGAATCTCCATTGAAGTCAATGGCCCCATTGACTTACAATGGGAAACCGCCGTTCCTCCTCTCGGACGCAACCTGCTGGTCGTCGCTGGAAAACAGGTCCAAAACCACTACTTCTGCCATTAGAAGACATGGAGTCTCAATGGCGACCTATGGAAGGCTGCAAAATGGAGCAGGAAAAGGCGGGAAAAGGGAACAACGGGCTATAATCACTGAATTAACTTTAACCCCTTCCCTCCCGCATCAACCCTAGTGTATGTGTGGGTGCAAATACCAGGATGAGACAATACATTAATGCAGGGGAATAAACAGTTGGATGGCTGAAGCGAGGCAAAAACACATTACTGGACCCCAGTCCAGTTAACCCCTTGCTTCCCAGGTGAGAGTAGGGGTGGCCAAATGGGGTGTAACCCCTTTAATCCCGGGCCAAATCCCCTTTCTCATGACACATCCCCTGCTCAATGGGTGCCTTGTGACCCAGCTGCCTCCCCTGGCACTGGGACACCACTGGCATCCTTGAAGCACTCAATAAGTCCTGAGGGTTGGCCTGGCAAAATTGTTCGCCGGCATTGTCCAGTACATTGTCTTGGCCACAGTGGATAGTGAAGTCCAGGTCCTGCTGAGCAGGGCTCCACCGTGGCCACCGGGCATTCTCCTTTGCCACCCTCTGCCCCCCACCCAGTGCCTGGTGAACCAAGTCCATCGTGAAGGGGCACCTCTGCAGACCAGGCTGCCTACTGCCAAGAGACTGGCATGTCTCTGCATCAGCGAGAGACCAACTATCAAGCACAGACCGTCGCTTCCCTGTCAACCAAGTCTGGGAAAGAGCTATGTCACTATCCTGTAGGGAACCTACGTGCCCTGGCCCTGTGCCCACCTGTATCTGCTCCGCTATACCCTTGTCTCTCCTCCCTGGCTCTGGGGCAGCCCCCACCCCGGGTGGCATCATATCTGGAATCCAGAAACCACCTGGGGTGCTGACTCCTATGCCCTCCTGTGCCCCATGGGACAAGGTAATCTCCCAGTATCCTGTACTGGGGTCCCTGGTACCCAGGTGCTTTGCCCCTGCCCTCTCATAACTGAAGGCCAGGAAGCAAGAACCTGCTACCACCACTACTGCTAGGGCCAGCATCACTGCTCTCCAGTCCAGCCCTTCCTCCCTGTAGCTACCCTTGGCTGCCCTGGGGACAGAACCCTCTGCTGTACCCCACTAGCCCTGGCTACTGCTCCTGGCTGCCTACCTACCCACAGCCCCACCTCTGGGAACCCTGGGGAATCTGTCAGGGGGGTCACTCCTGGCAAGTAAGAACAAGGGACCTCCTGCCTACCTAGCCCATCCCTAGCTTCTGCCAGCTGCCTGACACCCCACTGACCTCCTATCTCCCCCTGCTCCACAGTGTCTCAATGCCTAGGCCCAGCACCTCAGCCCCTTCTGATGACTCCTGTTGCTTACCTCCCTGCAGCCCACCTTCACTCTGCTCCCCCCTAGCCAATCCTAACCCAGACACTGGAACTACCTGAGTGCACCTACCTCCCTGACCTTGTCTCTCCCTTACCAGGGATGAGCTCAGGGGCGCCTCTCCAGATGCAACCACCTTAGCCCTTGGCTGGCAGGTATCCCTGGGGTGGCACAAGCTTGCCACTGCCCATGATACCCCCAGCCCATAGCCAGGCTGCAACAGGGGTTGCTGATCTGAGAGACCACCTGATGCTCAACCAGGGTTATGGGGAACTCTAGCTGCCATACCTGCTGCTTTCCCTCCCCGGCTACCCCTAGCCCTTCTTCTCCTACTGAGATCTGGTGCTGGCTACCTACCTGCAGCCTTTCCTCACTCCGCTTCCCCCTAGCCACTCCTAACCTGGATCCTAGGGACACCTGAGTGAGGCCATCTCCCTGACACTGCCTCCCCATTACCGGAGAGGAGCCCAGGGGCACTGGTGCAGAAGCACATACTTTGGCTCCTGGCTGGCAGGTAATCTGGGGGTGGGCTAACTGTGCCACTGCCCCTGATACCTCCAGCCCATAGCCAGGCAACAACAGGGGGGCTCTAAACCGAGAGACCCCCTCAGGCTCTGCAGGGTAATGGGGAAATCTGGATGGCTCACTTGCTGCCTTCCCTCCCCGGTTCCCACTGGCCCACCCAACCCTCTCCAAGGCAATCCTACCCTAGAGCTGGGTGCTAACGGGGCTTGCCCCTCTCCCTGCAGCTGTGTCCTCATTACCGGAGGTGAGCTCAGGGTTGCTGGTGCATATGCACCCACCTTAGCTCCTGGCCGGTAGGTAACCCTGGGGTGGTCTAACTTTGCCACAACCCCTGATACCTCCAGCCCATAGCAAGGCTGCAACAGTGGGGCTCTTAACTGAGAGTCCCCTTGATGCTCCGCCAGGGTAATGGGGGAAGTCTAGCTGCCCTACAAGCTGCCCTTCCTTCCCCTCCCCTGGTGGCCCTATCTCCTGCCACCCACCGGTCACCCCTACCAGGGAACCACAGGGTACAGTCAAGGGAAAAAATAAGTCAGGGTCAGTCTGCGACTTGGACTGGCTTACCTCGCTGGTCCCCGCAGAGACCGCCGCCTTCGTTGGTCCCGATTGCAGGGGGACTGGAGTGGCCGCCGCTGGCATCATCTGGGCCGGGAAGCAACGGGCCGCTGCCGCAACAGCGACAGGGTTTGGTACAGGTAAAACGGTGCAGGACAAGGGTCCCAGGTCCTTGTGGAGTAACACGGCTACATTCAACCCGTAAAATAACCCCCTCCCGCAACCCCTGTCCCTCCCCCCACTCAGAAAGGGCTCCGGCACTTTGCCGGAATCGCGGCTCTTCCGCCGCCATCGTCGCCACGGGCGAGCCCCGGGTAGCTGCCGCAAAAGCACCCGGCATTGGTACAGGGTCGCCGGCGTGGATCGTGGGGCTCCGGTCATCGCTGGGAATCGCCGACTCCACCAAAAATGTGAATCACCCACCTCCCGCACACCCCAACCCTCCCCCCGAATAAAATGGCCGCCGGCAAGATGCCTGTGACAGGGTAAATAAAAGCCACCAGCTATATGCCTGGCAGACATATGTTTAGTCTGCAGTGCAGCAGTGATGAGGTTAACCTCAGCTGGGAAGATCATGGCAATTAGTTGAATCCCAGCTGCCTAATCAAGGTGTGTTAAAAACCCCAGGATGTGCACACATGCCGGGCTGGTCAGCAGACAGAAGTGAGTTACTGGAGAGATTACTGAATCAAGATCTGTCTTCTTGTATACTGCCTGAAGCAGGGAAATACCCTGAAAACTCTGGAGAGAGAACAGCTTGATTTAAGGTCTATTTGCAATGTATATTTTGATGAACTGTTGTGTCCTGCAGAAAACCTGTTTTGTTTACATGCTAAAGATAAGCTATCTTTCTTTTGTTTGCTGAAGAAAAGCTATTTTTGTTTTGTGTGCTGTATAATTTAAGGCCAAATAAATAAGCCTTATCAAGAAAACCCTGCATGTGTAGTTGCATGTACCCTGCAACATATGGTGTCAGAGGTGCTGGAATTTTCAAAAGACTCCTGCAGTTAAAGGGCCACACACACACACACACACACAAGAATGGAAGAATTTTTGAAAGAGTTTCTGTGCGAGCAGACCAGACAGCAGGGACAGTTAATGCAGGAGCAGACCAAACAGCAGGGACTGTTAATACAGGAGCAGGCCCGGCTGCAAGCGGAGAGAGATGAAAGACTACATGCAGCACAGGGTGAGCGGATTGCCAAGCTGCTGACCCATTTCCAAGGGTCTGCCAGTCCAGAACTTGCAAGCAGACCGCCGATACTCCTGAGGAAAATGGCTCAGAACGAGGATCCAGAGGCTTTTTTACTGACATTTGAAAGAGTTGCCGAAGCTCAGGGCTGGGCTACAGATCGCTGGGCAACTGCTTTGGCGCCGCTCCTCATAGGAGAAGCCCAGGCCTCATATCAGGGCCTCCCAGCAGATCAGGCAATGGACTACCGACAAGTAAAAGCCGCCATACTGGATCGCTTAGCTCTGACCCCAGAGACCTACCGGCAGCAGTTCCGGAACATGAAGTACACAGCTAAGATGAGACCCCGGGGCCTCGCTCAGCGGTTATTGGACTTGTGTACGCGCTGGATACAACCCGAGGAGTGCACTAAGGAGGCAATTCTTGAGTAGGTGGTTTTGGAACAATTTCTACCAATAATACCCCCTTCGGCACGCTCGTGGGTAAAACGCCACGCTGCTGAAACCCTAGCTTTGGTGGTCCGACTTGTGGAGAACTTTCTTGGGGCTGAGCAGCAGGTGAGTGTCATGGACCCGACTCCACCGGCACTTGCGGATGCCCAAAGAGGGAGGTCGGATCAACGGGGAACCTACGACCCGTCCCTACGCAACCGCCAAGTCCAACGGAAGGAGCAGTCGTTCCAGCAAGGATGGAGTCCAAATGCTGGTCCCCGCCGAGACCCTCATTTCCTTCCTGATGTCGGCTCATCGCAAAATGAGAGGAACTTCCAAGGACGTCGACCACCAGACCCCCCAGATGCCTGGTCTCCAGTATCCGGTCCAGCGGAGCGCTATCCACAGCCCCCTCCTGCGAGGGAACCCTCTCCATGTTCCACCTGCGGAGAACAAGGCCATCGGCATGTGGACTGTCCACAGATGTATTGTTCCTTCAGCAGGACCGTCGCCTCGGCCTTCACTGGAGAAAAATACAAGCCCTGGCTACTTCCAACCCTGATTGGGGGAAAAAACGTCCAGGCCCTTGTAGATTCGGGCTCTGGGAAAACTCTGGTCCTCCAGGAACTGTTACCGCCTAACATGTGTTCTTTTGACTCTCCATGGAGTATAGAATGTATACACGGTGATGTAAAGCGGTATCCGACGGCCAAAATCCGGCTACAGGTAAAAGGCCAGGAGGCCTACCTCGAAGTAGGAGTCGCTCCTTGGCTCCCTGCCCCCGTTGTGCTCGGCCGGGACCGGCCTTTCTTTTCGGACCTAATGGCTCCAGTCTCTCACGAGGAGCCTTATTCTATGGCTCAGGAGAACCCTGGCAAACTGTTCCCCTTCTCAGCAGACCTGTTTCCCAGTAGACACCGGGTTCAAAAGACTCGGAAGCAAAGACGCTCTGATAAACAGGACTGGTTGCAGAAATCTGGGTCTCAAGGTGACCATTCTAGTAGTCAGAGGTCACAAGTGATGGCTGGGGATGGCCAGAGGGAGGGGGATATGAGCCCTGGAGACTTACCAGACCTATACTGGCCTGATTTTCACCAGAAGCAAAGGGAAGACCCTGTCCTTGCGAGACAGTATGACAAGGTGGTAAAAATTGATGAGCAAATTTTGAATGTACAGGGGGTGATAGTATTCCCCCATTTTGAGTTATCAAATGATATCCTATATAGGGTGAATAGGCAGACACAAACAGGGGAGGTCACCAGACAGATATTGGTTCCCAAGGCGTTTGTTAACTCTGTGTTCACTCTAGCCCATACTGTTTCTTGGGGTGGTCACCTGGGCAGGGATAAAACATTGGACCGTATTTCGTCCCGATTCTATTGGCCAGGGATGCATAGTGATATTGCTAAGTTATGTGCGGCATGTCCGGAGTGCCAGCTAACTAGTCCAAAGGGACAAAAACCAGCCCGTTTGGTTCCTCTACCCTTGGTGTCAGTTCCCTTTGAGAGGATTGGGGTAGACTTGGTAGGACCTCTAGAACCTTCTTCGAAAGGGCACAGGTTTATTCTGGCAATTGTTGATTATGCAACAAGATATCCTGAGGCGTTCCCCCTGAGAACAGCAACGGCGAAGCAAGTAGCCAACAAGTTGTTGGAGCTGTTCTCACATGTTGGACTTCCCCAGGTTATGTTGACAGACCAAGGTACAAATTTTATGGCTAACTTGATGCAGGATGTCTTAAAATTACTAGAGGTCAAGTCTGTTCGGACGTCGGTCTACCATCCAC
The DNA here is from genome assembly GCF_040206685.1 of Ascaphus truei. Classification (NCBI taxonomy): domain Eukaryota; kingdom Metazoa; phylum Chordata; class Amphibia; order Anura; family Ascaphidae; genus Ascaphus; species Ascaphus truei. The sequence goes on from NC_134483.1 coordinate 128,657,837, forward strand.
AGACTGACGGATTGGTGGAAAGATTTAACCGAACTCTAAAAGGGATGCTGAGGAAATTTGTGGATTCAGAGAAGAGAGCCTGGGATAAACTTCTCCCTTTTCTGCTGTTTGCAGTGCGGGAAGTTCCCCAGCCTCCACGGGATTCTCTCCATTTGAACTGCTGTATGGCCGCCAACCCCGGGGTATCCTAGACCTCCTAAAGGAGTCCTGGGAGGAACAGCAGTCCCCTTCTAAGAATACCCTGCAATATGTACTAGACCTTAGGAAGCGCCTAGATGTGGTCGGCCATTTTGCTAGGGAGAATCTTAGATCAGCCCAGGACAGTCAGGAGAGACATTACAATCAGAATGCTCGCATGAGAGTGTTTCACCCGGGAGACCAGGTGATGTTATTATTACCCAGTTGCGAGAGTAAACTCCTGGCCAAATGGCAGGGCCTATTCAAAGTACTCCGCCGCACGGGTGATGTGAATTACGAGATCGCTCAACCAGGGTCCAGGAAGGGTAAACAAATTTACCATGTGAACTTGCTGAAACCCTGGAAGATGCAGCAGGCTCTAGTCATCCACCCGGTGGAGGAGGAAACGGACTTGGGTCCTCAGCCCCCACGGGAGAACATTGTGGGTGATGATAAAATCCCAATGGGTAAACAGTTGTCCTCTGAACAAAAAGGGGACTTGTTAGCAATAATTACACAATTCCATGATGTTTTTTCTGATTTACCAGGACAAACTAACTTAATTTCACATGCGATCGAGACAGAACCTGGGGTAAAACTACGTTCCTGTCCTTATAGGTTGCCTGAAAGTTGTAGGGCCCTGGTAGAGAAGGAGGTACAAGAAATGTTACACTTAGGAGTGATTGAGGAATCATGCAGTGAGTGGTGTAGTCCACTAGTTATGGTCCCTAAACCCGATGGGAAGGTAAGATTTTGTGTGGACCTCCGAAAGGTCAATGCGGTATCCAAGTTTGATGCATATCCGATGCCAAGGGTGGACGAATTAATTGACGCCCTTGGTAACGCGGAATATATATCCACGTTGGACTTAACAAAAGGATACTGGCAAATACCCTTAGAGGAAAAGTTCACATGCAAAACAGCCTTTGCCACTCCCATGGGTTTATACCAGTTTGTGACAATGCCGTTTGGACTGCATGGAGCCCCAGCCACATTTCAGAGACTCGTGGATAAGGTGCTGAGACCCCATAGGACTTATGCCGCAGCCTACCTAGATGACATTGTCATTTATAGTAAACACTGGCGGGCCCATCTAAATAGGCTGAAAGCTGTCCTCAAATCTCTAAGAGAAGCAGGGCTCACAGCCAACCCTAAGAAATGTGCCTTGGGTAAGGCAGAAACCAAATACTTAGGGTATGCAGTGGAAGGTGGAAAAGTAGGCCACTAGCGACAAGGTAGTTGCCCTGAAAGAAGTTCCGACTCCCCAAACAAAAATGCAGGTACGCTCTCTGCTGGGTTTAGCAGGATACTACCGGCGCTTCATCCCCAACTACTCAGAAGTGGCAGCCACTTTAACGGACCTCACAAAAAATTGTGCCCTACACAAGTGGTATGGTCAAGGGAGTGTCAGAGAGCCTTTGAGGACATAAAAAGGTGCCTATCAGAGGGTCCCGTCCTTAGAAGCCCAGACTTCAAGAGGACTTTTGTAGTGCAAACGGACGCATCAGAGATAGGGCTAGGGGCAGTGTTGTCACAACAGTTTGAGGGAGTTGAACACCCTATCCTTTTCCTGAGTAGGAAACTGTTCCCAAGGGAAAAAAATTACTCAGTGATTGAGAAGGAGTGCCTCGCAGTAAAGTGGGCAATCGAGGCTTTAAGGCATTACCTGGCAGGAGTCCATTTTACCCTGGTGACAGACCATGCTCCACTGAAGTGGTTAAATAGCATGAAAGATTCCAATGCTAGGTTAACTAGGTGGTATAGGGCCCTCCAACCCTTCTCATTTGAGATTCAGCACAGGCCGGGAAAAGAGAACGCAAATGCGGATTTCTTTTCAAGAGAAGGAGTGGATGGTCGGGCTTCAGCCATGCGTAGCCCCAGCCACACACTAACAGGGGAGGAATGTGACAGGGTAAATAAAGCCACCAGCTATATGCCTGGCAGACATATGTTTAGTCTGCAGTGCAGCAGTGATGAGGTTAACCTCAGCTGGGAAGATCATGGCAATTAGTTGAATCCCAGCTGCCTAATCAAGGTGTGTTAAAAAACCCAGGATGTGCACACATGCCGGGCTGGTCAGCAGACAGAAGTGAGTTACTGGAGAGATTACTGAATCAAGATCTGTCTTCTTGTATACTGCCTGAAGCAGGGAAATACCCTGAAAACTCTGGAGAGAGAACAGCTTGATTTAATGATTGTTTGCAAAGTACATTTTGATGAACTGTTGTGTCCTGCAGAAAACCTGCAGATAATCTTCTCTTGGTGACCGTCCTCTGTGGAGAGGGATAGAGAACAAGCCTCCAGGGAAATAAAGGCTGGTTGGAGTGGACGCCTGTCTATAGCCTCCAGACCAACTGGAACAGCCTTAGATCGGAATGGAATCCCATTCCTATAGGCAAAACTCTGATCAATAAAGTTCCCCTGACACCCAGAATCTATAAATGCAGAAGCGGGGATCAGGGAGTTATTCCAGGCCAGAGAAATAGGCAGCATTATACGATTGGGAAGTATTTTAGGAGAAGAAAGAGGAGAAGAGATTATACCCAATGAGACCCTCTCATACCTTATTGGGTCTTGGCGTTTCCCGGTCGCAGAGGACATCTAACCAGCAGATGACCGGGATGACCGCTGTAATGGCACAGTCCACCATCTCGACGGCGCTGTCTCTCAGACGCGGATAGCCGATGACCTCCGAGCTGCATAGGTTCGGGCTCATCCATGGGTTGGGGGACGTAATGAATGAGACTGCGGCTGGAAGACCGGGAGGAGGTGGTACGAGGAAGAGCGCATTCAAGTCTTCTCTCTCGTAACCGCTGGTCCACGTGGATGCAGACCGCAATGAGATCCTCCAGTCTGGTGGGTCTCTCCATAGTGGCCAGCTGGTTCTTGATGGCATCCGATAGACCCTGCCAAAAAGCTGCTGATAGTGAGCCATCATTCCAGGAGGTCTCCGCCGCGATGTTCCAGAAGTCCAAAGCATACTCGGCGACAGGACGAGTACCCTGGGAAATATGGAAGAGAGAAGAATCTGCCGTAATTTGACGAGCAGGCGTATCAAATACTTGCCTGAATTCTCGAAGAAAGCGAGAATAGTCATGCATCATGGCAGGGTCCCACTCCCAGATGGGGGATGCCCAGGCTAGGGCCTTTCCGTTCAAGAGAGACATAATATAGGCCACCTTTGAACGAGCAGTGGGGAAGCGCGAAGGAGATAATTCAAATTGCATCTCGCACTGATTAAGAAACCCTCTGCACTCGTGGGGATCCCCTGCATGGCGGTTGGGAGCTGGGAGATGAGGATCCACAGCCACGGGAAGACCCGGGAAGGGAAACGCTGCAGCTGCCATGGCAGAGGAGCCTGGGAAAGGCTGCAACGAGGAGAGTCTAGAGAGCTCCTGCGTCATGGAGGCAAGCTGCGCCTCTAGCTGGAGAAGTCGCTGCATGGGGCTTGGTTGCTCAACCTCTTTGGGGTCCATATCTGTAGCGCTGAGAAGTCCAGAGCGGATCCGCAGTCAGGCCGGTTCGGTACACAAGGGATTACTAAGGAGACAAAGAGACAGGAACTGAGGCAGGCCCGACCGTGGTTAACACAGGTCATACAAAGCTATGCTCAGCCAAAGAATGAATGGCTGAGCAAGGTATAAGTAGGAGGAAGGACCAATATGGCAAGGGGGAGTAATGAGGGAGCAGCCCCAGGGAAGATAGGGATTGGTAGGTAAAAACTCACCACTAGATGTGTAGCTTGTGAGCGGTGCACGCACATCAGGCGTGTGCGCCGTCGGGGAGAGGCGCGTGCGGCCTCAGCTGGGGGCGGGAACTCCTCCTGAGGGAGGACGTAAAGTTCCTCGGCCGTGCGCGCGTGCGCGAGATCAGTAGCCGCCGCGGGAAGCGGAGGAGAAGGAAGATCCTGCCCGCGGCGGCGAGGAGGCAAAGCTGGAGCGGAGGTAAGTAAAGTCACGGGAGGAACCCCTTTAGAGAGAGGTGTCCCCCCGGACCTTACAAAGAGTAAGGAGTTTCCATTGACACATCATAACATTAAGACTAATGTGACACGCAAATCATCATAACATAGAAAAGTACAATGTTCTGCCAATAATAAACGTAAACGGTGACACGATGAAGTGAATGACATCGACACTGTAATGCCAAGCACATTTGTATTATGAGCAATAGCACGTAAACACTCCTATAAAGTTATAAATCCCCGCTTCATTGACTCCATTGATGTAGAGATTAGCTATTTTTTCTAAGTGCCGTCCCGGCAACCTTGCCGATCCTTCTCCGCTCCAACGTGCCAACTTTAGTTGGCGGGACAAATTGCCGTAGAAATCTCCATTTTTGAGTGCCGATCAGCACCGATAAGCTGATCGGGGCTACTAGAATACAGCCGATTTCAAAAAGTGCCGAAAAGTGCCGATAAGTGGGTTATCGGCAGCCGCATGCCGATAAATTTTTATCGGGAAGACAAAATGCCGATTTACTGAATCTTAAATGCAAATTTGGCGAGAAAATGCCGATAAAAGCCTTATCGGCGCTTACTGCATGAGGCCCTAAGTTACAGACCATCACCCTCCTACTATGCGGCATACTCTGCAGCTCTAGGCTTTATCAAATAGCAATTGAAACTAATCCGCCTCTGCATACACTACGTTCCTCTTTTGGCCAGGGGGAATGCAACTACTCATCTATTAGCACATCTGACATTGTCATCTCTAGACTGCTAACAGCGGTCTAATCAATGGTAGCGATCTGCTACAGCTGGCACTGTTCCAGCTATTAGACACACGTTGTCATCACTATGTGTGAAACACTCTGAGTCATCAGACATAGTGTCCATTGATCTTTTTATTCCACTCCATGCACCAATATTTTAACATTTAATTCAATAAAGATATATTTTTAAATCAACCACACTATCCTACTACAGATAATAGAGTGCTACTTTAAACTGAGTTCTTTCTCTTCTGGTTCATTATGAGACAATATATCCAGGAGAATCTCCAGAGGGGGTTCATTCAAAAATCCTCATCACCTGCAGGGGCAAGCTTTTTCTTTGTCAAGAAGAAGGACGGAACCCTCAGACCCTACATAGACTATCGCGGTCTCAACAAACTCACCATAAAAAATCGCTACCCCCTTCCATTGATAGCTGAATTGTTTGACAAACTTCAAGGAGCAAGTATTTTCACGAAATTGGATCTCAGAGGCGCCTATAATCTGGTCAGAATCAGACATGCATAAAAGGTTTTGTAGCTACATGCACCACATGTGCACGGAACAAAACTCCACGCAACAGACCTACGGGTCTCCTATAACCTTTACCCATCCCGGAACGTCCATGGACACATATATCTATGGACTTTATCGTTGAGTTGCTTACATCTAGAGGCATGGATACATCCTTGTAGTGGCGGACAGGTTTTCTAAGCAGGCACACTTCATCCCTATGAAAGGTCTACCCACCGCGCCCATGTTGTCTGACGTTTTCATCAGAGAGATCTTCAGGTTACATGGGACCCCCTAGGTCATAGTATCCAACAGAGGATCCCAATTCATCTCCCGGTTCTGGAGGGCGTTTTGTAAGAGTCTGGACGTCACACTGCACTTTTCGTCAGGCTCAGGAACAATTTTTAAGGTGTTTTATTGCTGATACTCAAGACGACTGGGCAGAACTGCTTCTGTGGGCAGAATTCTCCAATAATAATCTTCAGAATGAATCGTCCCAACAGTCGCCGTTCATGGTCAATTATGGCTTCCATCCTTCTGCGCTCTCTTCTCTTATCTCGAAGTCGGGAGTCCCGGCCGCAGAGGACAGGATCCTACACTTACAAGACTTGTGGCAGAAGATCCAACTGAACCTATGGCACGCTGGTAAACTACAGAAGAGACAAGCAGATCACCACCGTAGAGAGGTCCCAGGGTACTCTGTAGGACAAAGGGTCTGGTAATGCACAAAAAACATTAGTTTAAAGGTAACCTCACCCAAACTGGCTCCGCGCTTTATCGGACCATTCCGTATCACAGAAAGGATCAACCCAGTAGCCTACCGGCTATAACTGCCAAAAAATATGAGGATTCCCTCCGTCTTCCACTCCTCTCTTCTGAGACCCTGTCTGCAAGACTCATTCTCCAAAGGACAACCTAAACCTCTGCAACCCATACTGTTGGAGGGCCAAGAAGAATATGAGGTACAAATCATTCTCAACTCCAGAATGTCCAGAGGAGATTGCAGTATCTCGTACACTGAAAGGGCTTTGGCCCGGAGGAGAGAGTGTGGATTCCTCATCAATAGGTACATGCTAACCGTCTAATTCATGCCTTCCACCGCAAGTCATCCTAATAAACCATCCATGGGTTGCCCGGAGGTCTCCCCTCAATGGGGGGATACTACAACCACCGCTGCAGCCCCTGCCGGTGCGCGCACACTCTGAAGGGAGGAATCTTGGCTGCACGTCCGCGTGACGTCAGCGCTCTGCGCCGCGCATCGCACACGCGCACAGGTCACCCGGAACCCAATTAGATTTACCAGGGATGTCTCACCTGTAGGCTGTTCAGCCACTTACCTCCCTGGCGCCATTGGAGGACCTGATCACACCCCTGCAAGGTAATTGGATCCTTCATCCATATATACCTACTCCTGTCTGTCCTCCCCTGCTGAGCATAAGCTCTTGTTTATGCATTGTGCTCACTGCTGCTGTTTCGTTGTGTCTTGATCCTTGCTTGCCTTTGACCTGTCTGTTCTCTCCTGTCCTGACCTTTGGCTGTTCTACGGATTCCTACACTCTCAAACGCTTTGACCCCAGCTTCGTCCCTTGACTATTCTACCTTCTCTGACCCTGGACCTTGACTACGGACATCTACCATCCTCCACTCTCCTACCCAGTACTACGGCAAGTACCCTGATTTCTCTGACCTCTCCAACCCTACTACGCTGTACGACTTGGACTACGCATTCCGGACCGGACTGCGTGGTTGTGGGTCGGTGTCTTTCCATCCCCACCTCAGCCCCGCGGTCTTCAGTCCTGTTTGTGGTGAGCGCAGCGTGACAGAAATGAATGCAAAGAGAACAACAATGGATTTATAACGTACATACAAGAGCTCCCAATGGTTTAAATGAACATATAGATATTGTCCCTTTCCTTTAAAATGTTGATGATTGATTTCTTAGTATCTTAATTTATGTTAAACACAGAGGGAAGGTAACCCTGAGAGGGGTCAGTGTGTACCCCGCACAACACCAAAAAGGAGGATAAGATGGTATCCTGTTTATGACAGGAAACTACACTGCAATAACGGGCGAAGGGGTGGTGCTGACTGGGATTGAATAATGTTGTGAACAGAAGAAAGAAAAGCTCCCTATTATGTCGCCCTGAAGAAAACACCCTTGACTATATTAAAAATATTTTTTTCTTAATAAACGGATTAAAATATATTTTGCAGTGGAGTATACAATGAACCAAATAATTTAAAACAAATTAAAAATGAAGGAGGTGTCTGTGTGCTAAATCTAGACGGCAGTGTAAATAAGGGAGATAGCTATTAATCACTATCTCATCCCACGGTTATGCTATTGGACTAACCGTGGTAATAGCTATTCCACTACAATTATAGGTCGTCAGATAACATATCCTATATAACTGAGAGTGTTAATGGTTAGGGAGGGCTACTAGATCTTTATGTCTTTATCAGTGTTTGTATGTGGGGTAATACTGGGACTAATGTGAGATCTACCTCAACTGTATATTAGTCCATACCTCTATATACACATACACAGTATCACCCGACCACCAGGTGCAGAAATGACTGAGCCTGTAGGTCTGTTATGGTGAACCACTTGACATACACTGGCCAATTGCTCCTATGAATGGAGTTTGAATACCATAGTCCGCTTAGACCATAATCTTAGAATCTAACACTCAAAGTACAGAGAAATAGGATATAGTCAGAGCGTTGTGCAGGGGCAGGGGCAGGCTTAGTGCCACTACCAGGTGCGCAGGATAGTCGGAGAGGTCTGGTGCTTCATTCCTGTCAGAGCATTTTAGAGCCTTCATCATGGGAAGCACTACGCTCTGACATTATTTTAATTTATGTAATTTAATTTGAATTAAAATTTTATTTCATATTGCTGCTATAACAATGGTAGGATATTATATGGTGATTAATCTTAATATTTACTGTATACTCTAGTACTGATGCTCAAATGAATTAGATTAATATATCTGCCTAAATGGACTTTCAATCTATGCAGTTTGTTATGTGATTAACTAGTTAATTGTATTCGTTAGTGCTAGGGATATAAAAGTATGAGGAGGTGATAAAGCCACTACACCTGACAAAGTTTTAGTAAGAAGCGAAACTTGTTGGGTTCGTATGGCTGCGCTGTATCATACTTTCAGAGGCTTGCAAGGATTGTAAAGTTCATTCCTGGCACACGACCAGAGAGGACGCCGTGACGTCAGACGTGAGACATCAGCTGGGACACGAGAACCCGGAAGATATCAGGACATCGCGGCACGGGAAATCTTGCTGTTGCAGGCGACTGCAGAGTTCCTGAGACACGGGTCCCAACCGGGCACCCCGACGAGCTCTCACCGGAATTACGGACATCACGAGGTGGTCCATATAAAAATGGTATCTTTGTGCTAAGTTCTATGGACACTCAAATTGATGGGACAGTGTTTTAAATACAGTGATAACTTACCCTTGTACTCCTCTGAAGTTGCACTACAATTTCTTTACATGTAAGTAAGGATAGGGGCTTGTGGCCTATTGTATATATTTTTTATTCATCTAAAGAGGTCTGTGTCTGTCTTTTTTTTGTCTTTGGCATACATACAGAATAGAGACTGCTTCATACATCAGCAGCCTCTCCAACAGGCTTATAGCAGTATACAGGATTCACGCACCGAGCGGCTGATTTTCACTATACCCATTTATCCTATTGGTGATTATGTATTGCAGTCTAGTGCCTCACTTACCATACTGTAATCGGTTTATATTGTCTGACCCATACCAATATTGGAGAGATCTGGTCCTACCACTCACGAGTAGGCATACTATACTACCCTCAATATCCGCACAGGCTGGTGTCCTCAGGGTCCCTTACTACAGGAGTGCACAAACTTCTTGAGCTGTGCCCCCCTGCCCGGGAGTCGCAGCGTTCGCGCCCCCCTTCTGCAAAGACTCAGCATAAAATGATGTCGCGGGTCATGTGACATCATGTCATGTGACCCCGTCATGTCATTTGACACGCGTTGCCATGACGTCACATGACCCTGCGACATCGTTTAACACCGCATTGCCATGGCGACGCAGTGCCGAAGACCCGACAGAAAAAAGGTAAGTGAGTTACAGAGACCTCACGCCTACCCGGCATTTAATGTAAATGCTGCGGGGAAGAGCACGGGGCCTCTGTAACTGCCGCTCCCACCCCTAGAAATTCTCCCCCCAGTTTGCACACCGCTGCCTTACTGTACCTTGTAACTGTGCTCAGATAGATGACACAGAACCTTATAGGTTGAGTGGTTCTACCATTCCCCCTCTGTTTCCCTGACAGTGAAGGGAGATTAAGTATACTATACTTGTTTTTAGGATAGATATAGTGGTGACAGAGGTGATTCTGTCTACCTTAGCTATCCTCATTGATCCAGAGTCCTCACCCTAGCACTCTCAATTGGATCACATTCACGTAGTTGTTGTTTTTAACACCCATTATTTTATTTAGTTCAATGAATATAATAAAATTATTTTAATTATAGTAATACATAAATCTTCCTAATCAGTGGCAGAGTGCCCAAACTGGGTTCCTTTTTTCTTGTTCAGTGTCCATATTTACCGTACCCAGAGGAGCACCACCGCCTAGGCTACCACATTAGCTGTAGCGGGGTACCTGCTCAGTATACATTCACATAGAGGAAGCCTATGCCTCAGAGGTGTTCCCCAAGCCGAAGCCCAAGGCATACGGTAGCTGGATCAGCCCAATCGGAGGGTCCATAGCTGACTCTCACCCAGAAGGCCACTAAATGCATTCGATACCCGAGAGGGGGATATCGACAGTAGATAGAGTAGCACAAGGCCCGGCAGGGGCCCAAAGGAGATGGAGCACCACTGACGCTGTACAGCAAAGGGATTACTAAGGTAACATAAGCAGTAAAGCTTCATCACCTTCTCAGTGGGCCGAGATTGGGGGCAGCTAGGAAAGAGGATACGGACAGCACAAGCATAATGATACTATGCAGGAAGTGATGTACACAATGTAAATGAGACTATAAATGTATAAATACATGATACAGTACAACTAACTGAGATATAAAATTTCCGTCCAAATAAGGATCTATTGGTATGAATGTAGTATCAAAGTAGCAGTTTAAAATACAGCACCAGATATATTAAAGAAAAAGAGACACTTGTTTTTTTATTTGTGAAGTTTGTTTTCACCAGTTTTACCCCATGTATGCACCTCAGAGGCTGATAACCTTTTTTTCAGAATAGCTTTTATGGAAGATAGGAAGAATTTGAATGGTCTGTAGACCATCGTTAGATCACGAGGGGTCTTGAAATCTTATCTCTTCATGTTAATAGGGGTTTGCCCATTTGGAAACTGTAAATTGATTTTGGAAGCAATCATCTGCTATTCATGTCCTCACTTGCTTCTACTGCACACCATATTCTCTAACAAAATAGCATAGGCTTGCATAAGGGCTGATATGAATGCTTACTGATTTATTTTCATGTATGCATTTTTTGGATTTAAAAGATGCAACCCCCTTAACTCAGGGAGTTTTTCACAGTTCTATTGATAAAGGGAATACAAGGACAGATCTAGACCTTTTTAAGTAATTCATGGTTACTGCAATACTTCCCGGTATCCAAAGTGAAATGTGCATTTTTTTTCCATGTGAGTTCAACCACGTGATACTGGAAGAACCCACCATTTTCTTTTAACCCTTGCCTATGGAACTTATTTAAAGCAGCAGTTCAAGCAATATCTTTCATGTAGCATTTAAAAAAAAAAAAAATGTATATATACAGTATATATATATATATATATATATATATATATATATATATATATATATATATATATATATATATATATAACACACTGAGAAGCCTGCAACAGACCTATATAAATAAGCTGTGCTAAAACCAGTTCAATGAGGTGTAAATAATAACACCACTGGCGGTGCTGGGGATAAGAATAATATGAAAACCAACACAGAAAAAAAGAATCCCCTGATAGCACTCTAGCATACAGAAGTAACAAAATTTATTAATCACAAATAGACATACATAAGTTAAAAAAGGGAGCGGTGGTGTCATGCCTGCTGTGAAATGGTACTATAGCCCCTTAAAGGCAAAAATAACAAGCTGAAATAGGCTGTTACTAAATTTGAATTGGTCTAAAAGGACAACATATTACTGAACTATAATGTGGAGACATGTAATGAAAAGCTGGTGCTATATACATAGCAGATGAAATAACTGCACCAATAAATAATGAGAGTGTAGAAGCAAACCAATGTTTGCCTCTAACAACTCAGACCGGCCGGTAAGTAGCTACTGAGATAACAGCCCCTATAGTGAGTCAGTGTGTGCATAACAGCAATAATATGCAGTAGATGGAATAAGTATAATTTGGCACACACTGAGGTAGACTAATTGACAGATGATATACAACAGAATCAAAATAAGGTGCAAAAGATACTTAGCACAAGTCCAGCAGTAAAAAAGAGTCTACCTCTGTGTGTGCCAAATTATACATATTCCATCTACTGCATATTATTGCATACAAGCCAGGCCCGTGTCTGCAGGGTCCACTGGCTGGGGGGGCCCGGCTGGCATTGCAAATTTCCCCCGACCTCTTTCCAGGCCCTGCTCAATGACCGCGCTGGACTCCCCACTGGAGATGTCTACATGGACCATGCTGGAAGCCTGGAGCCACGCCGATACCGCCACCAGCCTATGCCATCCAGCCCCAGAGCAGCAGCAGCAGGATGAGGAGGAGGATGAGGGCAATGTGGGCTCGGGCTTTCAGCTGCCTGCAGGACCTTTCCGCTCTCTGTCCCACGCCGCCGAGCTTTCATTGGCACGCGACGGTGCTCTGACGTCAGCACGCGGCACCGGATGCTGGGCCAGAGAGAGGAAAGGTCCTGCAGGCAGCTGAGAGCCGGGGCCTGGCTGCAACCAGCAGGGCCTGGCCAGAGGTCGGGGGAAATTTGCAGGGCGGGCGGGCCCCCCCTGTCAGCGGGTCCGGGACATCAGCCCCGGCAGACCATGGGACTCAAAATGGTTTGCTTTGTTGAAAGGACAACCAAGGTTGTCTCATATTACAATACCTTTATAATGATTCTCCTCCCTTTGGCTCCCAGATCCAAAGATTTCTGTTATCTCAGGGCTCATAACGTATTGTTATAAAAATTAGTAATGGACATTATGTTCCCTGAGGTTAAAGCAAATCTCGTTGCGTTAAAGCAGCAATCCAAGCAATATCGTACATGTGTTTTTTAAAATAAATCAGGTCTGTCGTATTAGATAATACTTACTGTGACGGTAAGGGGTTAACCAGGCTATACAATAAAAGTTGTGATCATTTGTTGCCAGTATTCCCAGCAATTTTACATGCAAACTTTAATAGTAGAGGATGTTACCTTAGTAATAAAAGAATAGATTGCAGATACTGAGTTAGGCTGTGGCCATAGTGCGTGCGGCATGAACAAAAACAGTATGTCAACGCGGCACGTGATGGCGCGGTTACATTTTGATGATACAAATCTATTTGATTTTAGACGTGACGGCCACTTCAAGTTTGAACCAATGAGGGTGAAGCTCCACTTTTCTGCCTGGTTACTGCCCAAGTCTTTAGTTTTGGAAGTTTGTAGTTAAGTACTTTGGTAGTTTATCCCCTATGGATAATTCTACTACAGAACAATTCACTTCTGAGGCGTTTAAAAGAGAGCTGTTGTGGAATCAGCAGAGCAAGGCATACCACGACCGGTACATGCATGATAAATTATGGAAAGATACTGTGGAAATATTGTCCATCACAAGCACACTGATTTAACAATTTTTGTTAAAATTGTGTTACATTTTTAATGGCAGAATGGTTGTTCTATGGCCTTAAATTGTGTTACATTTTTAATGGCAGAATGGTTGTCCTGTGGCCTTAAATTGTGTTACATTTTTAATGGCAGAATGGTTGTCCTATGGTCTTAAATTGTGTTAAATTTTTAATGGCAGAATGGTTGTCCTATGACCTTAAATTGTGTTAAATTTTTAATGGCTGAATGGTTGTCCTGTGGCCTTAAATTGTGTTAAATGTTTAATGGCAGAATGGTGTTCTATAGCCTTAATCAAATTGCATTACCATTGGATGTTTACCTGTGTGTTGTGTTTTATTTTTAGGTGACTTTGCAAAAGGGAAGTGGAAGAATTTAACAGACTCTTTCCGCAGTGACCTGAAGAAAATCAAACCTCCCCGCTCAGGGGACACAGCTACAAGTGTTTACGAAAACACATCTGCATGGCCTTTTTTCAAGATGATGGAATTTCTGAAAGAGCAAATGACGCCTACGAAAACGGTGTCAAATCTTGAAATTAATTAAATTTAATGAAGACGTATCTGGAAATGTTACTTTAGATAAAGATTCATTGTGTGAGACTGCAACATCCCCAGAGCCAAAACCAAAAAAATTTAATAGTTCAGCGAATTAAAAAAAAAAACAATTGATTTGCTTAGAAGAGAAAAAATTAGAAATGATGACTAATGCACTTAAAAAAAATGCAGATGAAGAATTGGATTTCTTTAAAAGCTTTATTCCGTACATTAAGAAATTGGACCCCATCAAAAAATGTATGGTATGGCAAGACATTCAAGCTGTTGTGTTGAAAGCTTTACAAGAAAATTAAAAAATAGTTAAAAAAAACTTCTACATTAATATTGAGTTTTTCATATTTACCCATAGTACCTGTTAATAAATTTCTTTTTTATTGAGTTTTCCATGTTTACCCATACTATTGTACCTGAAAGAAAGAGAAGTAATGCAGGCACTCAATAATTGGTTAGTGAGGGGTACTTAGCTGCCAGTGCTCTGTATTCAGGGAGTTCCATGGGTCCCCGAAGTAGCCAGATATGCAGAAAGGAGGCAGGCACACGGACTTAAGCAGAAAACGACTTAATGCGCAATAAATCCAACGTTTCGGCAGTGAGATGCTGCCTTTATCAAGGTGAGGGGCTACAATAACAAACATTAAAAACATATTTATACCCTGGTACTCACCCCACCACGCTCTGGCCGTCCTCCTCCAATGATGCTGACGCCCACTGATGACTTAGGCGCGTCGACACGTTGGCGTCCGACGGTGCAGGCTCCAGGCAGCCATGGAGTCACCAATCTCCACATAGCATGTTTACCGGTCGCCATGGAAACCCTGCAGCCAGAGAGGGGAGGAAGGAGATCCCATACAACAACTCTGCAGTGTCAAAAGACACCAACAAAATAAATGATGGTACTGATCTAAGCATGTTCTATCCATAGGTGATAATAAATATATACAGTGCATATTATAAATACACCCCAAAAAAAGGGAAAAATAAAAAATGAAATACTGAGAACTGTTAGACAATATTACTTGCATATTGCTACAGTGGAGGCCTAAATGAGCAACAGAATCTCAGGTGCTTCCTTGACAGGAGATAATGTTGTCTCCCTTTAGATTGGTTGACCCATATCCGTGGATCTCGCCTGACCTTTCCTGGATTTCATTTTCTCCATTTATCGGCTCATGGAACGTTTCATGATTTGCATCATATAGTTGTTCTCCTAATCACACTTTTATTCTTATGTGATTGTTGCATGCATTAAAGCTGAAACAGCGCCATGTTGATTGCAGATCGGATGTGACATCACGGCCAAGCCTGTCCATCGCGTGTTTCATCAGAGTCCACAGATCGCTCAGGTGACAGGCACATGCACCTACTTGCGCTCTGTGGCGCGCGCATGCGCTATGTCTGCAGCCTTACACTGACTGAAGGATTGATTTGAAACTGAAAGGCAGCTATTTAGTGAACGCTGGGAAACAGGATTTTGCTGCTCGATCACAGGAGAACGAATTGATAGACAGCATACAGATGCAGCGGCCGTTATTCGAACAAACCACAGCTCCATTTTCGTGTGCGCTGCTGTACTCCACGAGGCATTAACGCCACCAATCGCCCCAGGCACACGTGTTTATCGTGGTTGCTTTGTTTGAATCTCATGGATTGTGTGCAATTAAATGCAATGAAATGAATGAATTGTAATGTGTACAGTACTGTGCTACTGTGTAAATTTCAGGTGTTTAAAAGCCAGACCACTAAAATGCCATTTTCTGCACTCACCTGCACTCAGGTCTTAAGGCGGTACGTTTAGAAGAAATCACGCGATCACATGGGTATTCCAAGGTATACACTGCATGAAGTGTTTCAATAACGGCCGCTGCATCTGTAGGTAATTAGTGGCAATTGGGGCACTATCGCCAGGAAACTCCCACTGAAAGCTCTATCAGCACTATCACAATTAAAATCAATAGTATGCTTTTTATGGGGACTGGAGCACTTTTGGCGTTTTCAGTAGGCTTGGTAGTTGGTTTGATGAAATTAGGATTTTTTCCCCAGTATAGTTTGTACAATTTTAAAGCCTTTCATTCACCGTAGCATAGGCAGTTTTGATGGCGAATTCAATTAACCTCTTCACATTGTAATGCATTTACTGGGACAGCATGTACAGTGCCAGGCTCTCATGAAAGATAAGATGGATTTTGGCAGTGAAATCAGTTAATTGTTGCCCCTTTCTATTCTATTTATTAGACGTGTGCTGGCTGGCCGGCTTCGCTAATGTAATTAATGCACTGACGTAATTTGATAGGATAACATGTCAACTTAGCTTTTCCCATTGACTTCACCCAGGGCTCCACTGCTATGCAATCTACAGAACATTCAAACACTGCACATTTTGTCCTTATTGTAATTGCAAAGGTAAACGTTCAACTAACATGCCTAAATTGTATAACCAATCACTCAATTCCATATGTTGAACATGATCCAACAACGGTGCACAAGAAGAACAACTTCAGTTTATTATCAATAGAAAAGCTTAAAATCCCACCAAATCTCATCTAATTACACAAAATATAGCACTCTCAAAAGTGAGCACTTATAATGGCACCCAAAAAACATCTAAAAAATGTGTGTTGTAGGGGTCTTCAGATATCTCCATAAAGGATAGGTATGAGTTGCATCACATTTCAAACCAAAGATGTAACATGTACTGTAACAGATACTGTATATGAATATTTCAGATTATAAATATACAAAACTGTGAAAGCTGGAAATCTGTTATTTTGCCCTAGCACCTAGTGGGAACCGTAAATACTGTATGTATGTGTAACACATTCCCCCCTCCAATCGCAGATAGAGTGCATGTGAAGGGGGACCTATACAGTACGTATGTTACCAGGTGTGTGGTGCTTTTACCTGTCAGGTTCACAGGAGGCCTGAATCTCCACCAGTGAGAGCCTGGGGTGTATCCTATAGAACGATCTTACATAAACAGTGCCTCCACCTGGGTGGGATTCTATGGGTAGAATGACCCCTAACACAGGGCCCACATATATAAACCACATACACCAAAGGTATATATAAAACAGGTTTACTATAGGGGCAGATAAAACACAATACAGCATACATCAACAATAAGACAGTGTCTGTGATGGGAGATGGGGTGCCTCCATTAAAAGCCTATAGCTGCGGAGCCCATTGATTTCAATGGAAGAGTGAAATGCAGTGATTTCTTTTAGCCTATAGCGGAGAATCCTGCATTAAAGTTAATAGGGGATTTAAACTTGGTTTTGGTATCTCCGGTTTTGGGGGTCGTGGAAGGCTGACATTTGGCCACTATGGCAAGGGTCCTCCAGCATGAGGACTTGGCAAATTTCAGCCCGCTCAGACCCACAGAACGGATTATTTTAATATATGTTTAATATTAAAATGTTACTCTGCATCCCTGGTATTTCTAAGCCCGTGAAAGCCACTGGCCCAGAAGGAATGTTAATTGCCACATGGCGTCAGGATGTCTGAGGGAAGCCCATGTATGAAAGGCTCACTGCCCTGGATTGAGTGTTCTAGGACAAAGAAGAGCAGGATATGGGTACTTGGGTAAAGTGTTGTGTTTCACAGCTTGAGACAAAGGTTTTCCTGTCAAGGGACCCAAAAGGCAGACTAGGCAATGCCAGTCTTGTTGGAGTGGGGCTAGGGAAATGAGCCCCTGATTAGAATAATGCCCACCTCTGTGGGCAGGTATTACCTGGCTTCCCACGTGAAGTGGCAAGGGGTAATTGGGTGGAGGTAATTGGTAACCAATACCTGGCACCCAATGTTAAGGAATAGGGCTGAAACCCCATATAAACAAGTGTAAGCCCTATGCCCAGTGTCTTCGTTACTACATCTACTTGTTACCTGATGCCAGAATGAATTGCCAATCTTGTACCTGATTGCTTCATTGTCCAACCCCTAAGTAAGTGTTCATATTCTGTGTGTTATTTGTATATCTTGTGTGTTCTCCTTTTTCAAGGAATAAACTTTCTTTATTATATCTAAGTCGCATTCAATTCAACCCAGTTTATTTGTGTGTATTATAACCCTGCACAAGCTCCCGCGACAGTGTCTCTTTATAACACTACTAGGCACAACTACCCGGTCACCTCGCAGGGCATTAACCCACACACCCTGTGTACTCAGGAGTCCCCAAAAGTCACCAATAGTCCCTCACCCCCACCCAGGTGTGGAACAGTGCTGCCCCCTAAGATGAAGTGTATAGGTGGTAAACTTGGTGATTTGGATGATACCTGCCCGGTGCTCCTGCACCTGGGTACCGCAGAACAATGTAAAAGGATCCGTCTGTGTCCAGCGTCGAAGCCTCAATGATGGCATCCTCCTCCTGGTGGACGGTCTCCATCTGATGACCTCACCGCTCAGACAGTCTTTGTCTTTGCTACTGCAGAGAATGATTCCCTGCACACTGACCCTTCTTGTCAGAGCTCGCAGCACTGCAGCTGTGTCCCTGACTAAGCTGACTGCTAACAGAGCAAAGTCCTAACTGCAGTGGCCTTCCCTAGAGCAGCCAAAAACTGAAGGGGAGTTGGGCCTAGCTGAGGGCCTAAGGGGTAACCTGGCCTAGTGTAAGAAGCCACTTGCTCCCTACACACACTGCTTCCCCCTACCTTATACCAGCACCAACTGCCTCGCATGGTCTGCGCGCAACAATGTATCTTTCTCCAGCAGGCCCTATTGGTCCCTGGCCTCAGGTGGCTAGTCTGCCTTTGTGCATTCTGGGGGCTGTAGTCCCTGGCCAAGCTTTTTAACATTAGGGCCGCGTGTGCCTGCTCCGCTGCACATGCGCAACCCTAAAATGTCCGCCACTAGCTCTAGCTGCTCCTGCTCGCCTGTAGTGGCCGTCGCTAGCTTTGCCAACCTCTGCGGATGGCCCTGCGCATGCGCGAACTCCCATGCCAACCCTAACATGGCCGTCGCTACTCTGTGGGCTACACTGCACGTGCGCGAACTCCAACGCACAAGATGGCAACGCCCCGTTGCTGATGTCGCCGGGAGCCCCCAGCAACACACTCACCCCCACAGCATCCCCTACCTGAACGAGGGTGAGTGAGGGAGAAAGGAGAAACCGGGGAGCCAGAGGGGACCTGGCTACATATGTCTGTTCCAACATTTTTCTGCTGCTCTTTCATGACGCAATCTGACATTTTGATTTTCATCAAATTGATACACTTTATGAGTACTTTTAACATACTCTTTTCAGTCTTTGTATTTCAATATAATGTTAGTTGTTGAAAACGTTTGAGTGTTAGCAAATGGTTAGTTTAATGAAATGCTATATGGACTGACATCTAAGTCATTATGTATCAAATTGGTGATCTTATTGCCCCGATACAGAAGGAGAAATAGCCGCACTCTTCATGTTCAAAGGATCCTCAGATCATTTATTTGTATTCAGATGAGACAAGTGATAGCACAAAGTTTCGGGGGCACAAAGTTAACCCTTCCCCAGGTTCACCTGCATGTATACATGTTAGCTACTATTAGCATAATGTAGAATACCCCTATATTATGAACATTTCCTCCAATTAATCATATTCTAATGGACTGAATAACGGGAGTTATTTTTGCATATATCTAACTTAGTCAATATGGAGTTAATTCTGGGAAAATAGCTCTGGTTTTGCTTAATGTAGTGTTATTTGATGCTGGTAAGTGAATCTGGGTTTACGAGCTTCGAATGTCAGAACACAGCACTTTTCCCTATGAAGTCCCACAGTGATTTACAGTAGGTAAGATAATTACAATATGTCTTCTGTATATCCTAACTCTCAGCTTGGTATTCAGTAAACCTTCAAAACTAATGAATCTCAACAGTAACAAGTTCCATGATTGGTCATCTTGAACCTAGACATATCTTTAGCCTCCATCACAGGGGTGCGCAAACTGGTCGTCGTGAGATTTTCTGGGGTGGGGAGATGCAGCGTTTACAGAGGCCTTGCGCTCTTCCCCACAACATTTAAATTAAATGCCGAGGGAGGCGTGAGGCCTCTGTAACTCCCTCTTACTTGCTCTCAGCCGGTTCTTCGGTGACGTGTCACCATGACAACGTGGCGTCAAATGACGCCACCGATTCCAGACAGCCGGTAAGGGGTGGGAGCACGAGCAGAGGAGGACGGGGGGGGGGGGGTGGAGAGCAGACAAGGGGCACGAAAAGAAAAGTTTGTGCACCCCTGCTCTATAACAATGAGCAGTAGGGATGAAAATACCTCTACATATGACCTAATTATCCTACATGGCAAACAGAACAACTTCTTCTAAAGGTTTTTTCATACATAAGTAACATTTTGTTTAATTCCTACATTACAGGATGGAAGTATAGAATTTCCCAATAAGGTCTTACCTCCTCCGTTAAGCAAATCAGAGGAGCGCAATATGGTAACTGAAAATGAAATAGAACAAAATATAATGTAGTATAGCCTTAAAAAGAAACACATGTGATTGGATGATACTGGTCTTACTCACATACTCCCAAATAATAACGATATCTCCAAAACTGTGGCGAATGTTTGAAATTTGGCAAAATAGTCTGGTGATTTAAGGACCTTCGAAAGGAAGTGAAGAAAAGAGAGCACATACTTTATCAAATTAAAAACACTTAACAAATTAACACTCACAAAGTGTATGTTCTTTAAAACATATGTAACGGATTTTCTGGCCTAGCCTGACCCACCCAATCTCACATTGGCCCCTGTGGTCTAACCAGTCCCCATTACATGGTTGTGTCTGGTGGTGCACCTGTTGGCAACAGGACTCCTGAGTCTCCCGCATGGTGTTGTGTGGGGATTGCCAACCCAGACAGGTAGCTGCGGTAGTGTACATGAGTCCTACCTATATCCAGTGCAGCGCCTCCACCTCATCAGGATCCCAGCGTCCGCTTGTGGATGGTCCTGGTGAGGAACTCCTCTGTGGTGCACTCCTCTGTGTAATCACTCCACACTTACACACGAGGGTATAATTGAACAAGGTCATCTTTATTGAGGTGAGGTGGGCCAGCTGCCCCTCACAGCGGTTGTGCTCAGCCGCTCATGCTCACTGCACTGCCCTTTGAAAGGTATGTCTTCCCAATCTGGTGGATTCCCTATCTCCCCTCAGGGAGATATTCCCTGTGCCAGGTCCCTGGTCACAGTCTAGTGAGCCGCCTCCTCCCAAGTCTGTACTCAGACTTGCTCCTTACTCCAACAACTACAACCAACTAACTTTTGAGCAGTGCTGTGCCTTATGTATCTTATGGGGGCAGGCACAACTCTGACATCACTAATTATGGATTCAGAGTATGTGGCCACTCCCATCCATACATAGGGCACCTCACCAGGGTATGAGGGCAAACCTCTTTAATTACTGCTGGCATTCCCATAACTTACCAGGCCTTACTGCCAGCAGGAGAGATGACTGTAGTCCATTTTACAGCATGGCTACACATAAATCAAATGAAACCGTGTGATCTGTGGGATTGGAGGTATATCACTCTCACCCCCTCTCCTCTCATTGAAGCTGACTTCTCACAGTCATGTCACCTCGCTTCTCGGTATGAATCCGAATGTTCACCCACACAGAATAGCGCGTCCCATTCTCTCTGATTCCTGGATTCAGTCAGCTCCACTCAATACAAATACAAAAAATGTCCCCGGCGCATCTCGTGGTGTGGGGAGAACTTCAGGCGCTGCGCCGCTGACGTCATCGGTTGGCGCGCGACGTCGTGAACAACACACCATCGAGTGGACACAGGCTGCGGACGGCATTCTTGAGTGGCATGTTTGCCCTCGCAAAATGTGAGTGTAACATCGCTGCTTTTTAACATTGTTAAATAAAATTTGCGGAGTACACTAGGCTGTCTTTCAATTTTCTCCAACCACGGTTGTTGCGGTGTATGCTGCTACTGGGACGACGCAGACCGAGTTGAAGAGAGCCACCTTAGGAACCACGAGGGGCCCGTGGAGATCAAGGTGGAGGAAGAGAGCCAAAGAACAGATTCTCTCCCCCGAATGAACAAGAAAATATCCTGTAAGTAGGGATTTTCCTCTTCAGGTTGGGGCAATTGAGTCTGTATACTGCGCAATGGTGTGTTTTCTTTATCTGTTATTGCAGACAACATAAGGGAACACGCCTAGAGGAAAATCTACCTCACATTGTTGATGAATCATTCTACTACCAGGACTGACTTTTCAAACAGGACTGTCTTTCGATATGGTACTGTAATTATCATCACCACACTTTGCGCCGGGGACATTTTTTGTATTTGTATCTGTATGGTATTGGATTTGAACAATCCATTGTTTATTGCCCCCTTGGCTGCATATGTAATCACATTGTAATCACTCAATTGTTGTTATCACACCAATTAGTCTATCACTTGGATCAAGCGCTGGTAGAGAGTTTTTTTTAGTTAGTTTTGTATTCACAGCTCCACTCAATGTTTCACCTCTTTACAGCTACGTCAGGAGTGTTTGCTACAACTGTCAGACTGCTCTTACAGTATATACTATACAATCCGTTAAGCAGCCTGTTAATTACTCTCTTCACAAGCTTTTTTTCAGTCCCCCTCCGCCTCCCCCACCCTTTTACTTTTTTTTACAGGATGGGAATCGGAGGATTTCCATTATTAATCATGTTATTTTCAGCTCCGATGACCCACCTGTTCCTGAGATACTTCCCTGTAGAGTTACCGGTGCCTCTGCCCCTCCAGGGGGAAAAAAAAAATTGGGTGTTCAAATGTCACAGGTTCTGCGGACCAACAGGAAGTCGCAACGTCATTTATTCCTAAAGGACAGCTATTTCGATCTCTAGGAGATACCAGGATGTCATCCTGGTGACTTCTTATCCTGTAAGATATGGCGGTAGTGCCGCATTAAATCCAGGCATAATGGGAATATAAATTGAAAATAATCCATTTGTAATGAAACGAGCCCTTAAATTGAGACTTGAGTGAAATCAGCCTCCTAGTTATCCATTTTGTGTTTTCTTCTTTTCCATTACAGATGTACACATTACAGTAGTCCAGCTAGAAATACATACAGTACACAGTATATTTATATTCGCTAGATGGCATCCAGGTCGCATATTTCACAGTTACATTCTTGAGTCGTTTTCTGTTTTTGAGAAAAGTAAAAGTAATATCTTTACGGACTCACACTTTTGGATCATCTTTAAGAGCCACTGTAAAATTCAGCACATGTGCTATTACTACAGCATTCTTTCTTGGTCCCTAACTAAACAATGTCTATCACGGTTAGGCCAAACAAATGACCTAATACCGCAAATGCAGCCCTTTTGATGCCAGTCATCAACTCCCGATATCTATCAGAGGCGACCCTAACACCTAAAATACTGCATTCTTTTATTATCAGCTCCCGGCTGGCGTTTGCCCTATCTTACCAATGAATGGCCATAACTACATAGGCAAGATAACCTACAGTAAACCAACATGGAATAGGTGATCAAAAAGAAACTACAACACATTAAAGTACATATTAACCCTTTGTGGCCCAATTGTTCAGCTAGTCATGGGATTGCATCGCAATGCTTTACTAGCCGCTTAGGTAGACAAAGGGTATAGTGTAGTTTTAGTTAAATATTAACCTCTTTGATGGCTGTAGTATACCTTGGTAGCTTATGGGACTAATGTAATTTCTATCGTAGGGTTCGGTAGTAATTGATATCACAGAACCCTATGGTAGAAATATTAGGAATGCAATCACTGTGCAGTAATTATTGCATTTTTAATGGTTGCGTTAATTAGCGCATTGCGAGTCTAGTGTTCAGATATCGCACCCGGTAAATTATTACCGCAATCTTGATGACTTACAGTAGGATTTTTTTTACTGGATTTTTTTTACTGGGTGCAATATTAACTCAATTTTAAGGAGTTTGATGTATCTAAGCCATTGTGTGTTATGGAGTATTTGTTGTAGGGATTCTGTAAGGAAGCTATTTGAATATCTAAAATATAAAACAATACCTGCATATGGATGGCATATTATAAATAAATAATAATTATATATATATATATATATATTGTTATACATATCACTGTCATTCATTTCATTTGGTCATTTCTGGGACTGCATTTTTTTTTAAGGTATATTTTTATTGAAAAGAGAAATACATCTTTTTTTCATAATGTAGCCTACTCATTTACATTATATGAGAAAAGATTAGACAGGTCGATCAACTTTGCTAAGGTCGACTCCATTTTCCAAATGGAGAAAAAAAGCTTATGTTCAAAAGTTTTATGTTCATTTAAAACTAATAAAGCTTTAAACGTTTGTTTCTTTCCCTTTTTTCATAAACAATAAAAATAAAAGCAAACGAAACAGGAAAACTACCCAGTTTAACAACCTAAAGAGACCTGCAGGAAAGTAGACTTCTGAATAAATTTAAAAAAAATGGCTGAACAGGCAGCAACGTTTTTTAGTCACAATAGCTTTTTGGGTGCTACTAAAATGACATCAACTGCTGGAGAAATGATGCAGAGTCAGTGGATTAAGACCCTCGGGGCCCCTAGGAACCCTTTCTCGTAGTTTGATTACACATATGTAGCGCATTTTCCTCCACCCCCTGGGATGGCCACGGTGTATGTGGTGCGTTACCTGCAGCTCACAGGAGGTCTGGGCCTCTGCTGCTGGGAGCCTGGGGTTTACCGATCCGTCGGGTGTCAGCGCCTCCACCTGTATGGGATTCTACTATCTGGGATAACCCCGTTACAGGACACCATGCAATAATACACACACCGGTAAGAGTAACAGGTTTTACTGCATGCATAGAATAATAACGGTAACAGTCCCACCAACTAGGCCACGCACGGCTTTACCCTCACACTGTCCTCCAACACAATGTCCACCCTGAATTGGATATCCCCCAAAGTACTGAGGGGCCCTTGGGCACCCAACCACCCTTGTGTCCACAAGTAGCAACCCACCCAAGTGTGTGAGACAGCACTGCCCACAAATAACGAGTGTACAGCTGGTGCACTTGTTGGTACCTGCCGGGTACAGATACAGATACATGCTCCAAATACATGCAGACTGCACCAGATTAAAAGCCTTCTGGAGAGACGCAGTCGTTATTTGGTCAGAAATTATGACGGCTGGTATGGAGGGGGGTTTTCAGTTGGGTGGGTATCGAGAATGCAAGGCGAGAAGTGAACAGAGTCATCGGTAATTTATCCTCTCTTGCGGGGGTCTGACTGTGAAGCATGAGGAATTTGAGGACACGGGGCGTACCTGGCACAGGAGGGATGGGGAGCACCTGACGGACGAGGGCATGGATATTTTTATTAATAACATGCGGAGGCCTTTGCAAGCGATTAGCAGTCAGGGTTTAAGGTCACAGTTTGGTGTGTGGTGTGAGTTCTCAGTTCTCAGTAAGTGGCCTTAATAGGTCCTCCGGGTGGCGGAACGATCAGGCCAGTCATCGTAGGGATACTACCCAATACGGATGGGCCCCAGGGAGCGGTCCCCCTGAAAAGATTGTGCGGGCCAGAGGCACCGATGCAGGCGGACGGGCGCTATACTCCTGGCACCAATCTTAGGAAGCTGGGCTCTATGCTATGTGGGTAGGCCCAGGCGGCCATGATAAGGGGGACCTAGGGTGAGCAGATGATGGGGCGGTCGGGACGGTAGATTAGGGCGGTTGGAGAAAGGCTCCCACCGGAAGATACCAAGCATAGGCCTCACGACAAATGACTAGCGACTGGCTGACAGTTTATTTTCAAGTATTGTTAAGGCAATAAAGCTGTGACCAATTTTTACTTCCACAAAAACTACGTGCCCTACGCGTTTCTTCCGATTGACGGATTTCATCAGGGGAATCTGAAGAAACGCGTAGGTTACACGAAGGAGTGACACGGGAAAACGCTATTACTTCAAATCGGACAGTGTTGCTGGCACATAAGAGCCAATCTCATACCTGCTTATTTATACAGTACTCTTGTGAGTGGGCATTTGCTTGATTTTAAGTTCCATAAATTATATGTTATTACGTTAATGCACTAGGTGTGCGCCTGTTTTTTTTCTTCTTTTTTCACAGATCTATATATATATATATATATATATATATATTTCCCAGGTTTTAAGCCCGCCCCTCCCCACTTCCCTAGTTTGCAAGTGCCTCATTCTGCTGGATATAGACTCACTGTGGTCTTTCTCCCTCCTAATAGAGGTAAATGAGAATTTTAATCCTAATAGAGGTATATTAGTATTTTATCTGGTAGTGTTAGGACTTGCGAACAGGTGTCTGCCTTGACGTGGCTCGCAAGCTTAAAACGCTTTGGCCAAAGGGTTAAACTAAATGACCCTATTTCAAGAGAATATATAAGTATTTTACTGTGTATTTCTGTCATGTTGGATGTAGCATTGGGCTTCTCTGTCGTCTGTTGTATACATATGCCACGCTCAATAGCACTCCATTTTGACACATATACATACAGTATATATATTTTGTGGGGGCTCAGGGGTTCCCAAAAAGAGCTTACTGGGGTTCTGTGTTTTGTTAACCCATTCTCAGCTGTTCCAGCTGGTGGAGGTTAGTGGCTCCTCCTTCCCAGGTTTTAAGCCCGCCCCTCCCCACTTCCCTAGTTTGCAAGTGCCTCATTCTGCTGGATATAGACTCACTGTGGTCTTTCTCCCTCCTAATAGAGGTAAATGAGATTTTTAATCCTAATAGAGGTATATTAGTATTTTATCTGGTAGTGTTACGACTTGCGAACAGGTGTCTGCCTTGACGTGGCTCGCAAGCTTACAACGCTTTGGCCAAAGGGTTAAACTAAATGACCCTATTTCAAGAGAATATATAAGTATTTTACTGTGTATTTCTGTCATGTTGGATGTAGCATTGGGCTTCTCTGTCGTCTGTTGTATACATATGCCACGCTCAATAGCACTCCATTTTGACACATATACATATATATATTTTGTGGGGCTCAGGGGTTCCCAAAAAGAGCTTACTGGGGTTCTGTGTTTTGTTAACCCATTCTCAGCTGTTCCAGCTGGTGGAGGTTAGTGGCTCCTCCTTCCCAGGTTTTAAGCCCGCCCCTCCCCACTTCCCTAGTTTGCAAGTGCCTCATTCTGCTGGATATAGACTCACTGTGGTCTTTCTCCCTCCTAATAGAGGTAAATGAGAATTTTAATCCTAATAGAGGTATATTAGTATTTTATCTGGTAGTGTTAGGACTTGCGAACAGGTGTCTGCCTTGACGTGGCTCGCAAGCTTACAACGCTTTGGCCAAAGGGTTAAACTAAATGACCCTATTTCAAGAGAATATATAAGTATTTTACTGTGTATTTCTGTCATGTTGGATGTAGCATTGGGCTTTTCTGTCGTCTGTTGTATACATATGCCACGCTCAATAGCACTCCATTTTGACACATATACATATATATATTTTGTGGGGGCTCAGGGGTTCCCAAAAAGAGCTTACTGGGGTTCTGTGTTTTGTTAACCCATTCTCAGCTGTTCCAGCTGGTGGAGGTTAGTGGCTCCTCCTTCCCAGGTTTTAAGCCCGCCCCTCCCCACTTCCCTAGTTTGCAAGTGCCTCATTCTGCTGGATATAGACTCACTGTGGTCTTTCTCCCTCCTAATAGAGGTAAATGAGAATTTTAATCCTAATAGAGGTATATTAGTATTTTATCTGGTAGTGTTAGGACTTGCGAACAGGTGTCTGCCTTGACGTGGCTCGCAAGCTTACAACGCTTTGGCCAAAAGGTTAAACTAAATGACCCTATTTCAAGAGAATATATAAGTATTTTACTGTGTATTTCTGTCATGTTGGATGTAGCATTGGGCTTCTCTGTTGTCTGTTGTGTGTATATATATATATCATGCTACATTTATTTAGTATACTATATGCTTGTTGTTTCTGGACATTTTAAAATTTTATATTATGTTAAAGTTATTGTCTATACAAGCTGAGTTTATTAAAAATTAAAGTATTCATTGATTATTGTGGAGGTGGGCATGTGACCAGGGACATAACTGGAACCCATAAGACCCTAGGATACAAGGGAGCCCAGAAATTAAAGCAGCAATGCCACTTACTGTACTGCAGCAATGTATATTAAAGTTTCACTAAGGTCAAATCACTCAGTCCTTTTCTTAATAGCTTTATCATTTTAGAGCTGTTTAATAGCTGTAGCCCTCTTTCCCTCTGATAAGACGGGTCTACTGGTGCTATATCTACCTGATGGCTCACGGAGATCTGAGCCTCCGCCACTGGGAGCCTGGGGCAACAAGTAATTTGGCAGCGCCTCCACTCGCCCAGGATCCCCAATAAGTGAGATTTCCCTGGACAAGAATACAATGACAATCCACACCTCTCTAGCCTTTTACAATATATGGTGGAGCATAGATATACGTGCATTACATATAACAGTGACAGCATATAACATATCTGGCAGATTCAATAACTTTGGCAGTAGTATAATGGCATACACACAATATACGTTTGACCTTCAATATAAGAACCTTATATCGGTGGCTCTGGCCAAGCTCCACCCTGGAGTACTGTCCCTCTCCCACCACCGTGTATACCCCCACACCGTGTCCAATGTACTGAACCAGTTCCTTGGTCACTCAACCCCCAGTGTCCCCAAAGAACCCACCCCCAAGGCGGGATCAGCACCTGCAGGTACCGGTGATGGTGCACTTATAATAATACCTGCCGGGCGCTCCAGCACCTGGTCTCTGATACTTCGAAAAGGATCTGCAGATCCAGCATCGTCTCTCCCAAGTAGTCCCTCACTGTCAGGGAGATCTCTCACGAGTCTTGACTCCACAATGTAGTTTGATCCCAAACCACAGATCACCATGTGGCTCAGGAAGATGCTGTGTCCCTGACTGCTGCTATCAGTAAGTGGGTAAAGTCCCTATCTAGGGCAGTTCCCTGCAGTACCACAACCTGGTGGTGACTCAGGGCCTGCACTCGGGCCTAGGAGGATATCCTGGCCTATGCAGTGGGTCAGTGACCCCCTGTGCTACGCACCTCCTCTCTCCTTGCTCCCCAAGGGCCCACTGGCTAGCGTGATCTCCGTTGCACGCTTCCCTTTCTTGTCTCCAGCCACTCTCTAGCCCTATTGGCTGCCTGGTACCCTGTGATCCTGCTCAGGCTCATGGGAATCGTTGTCACAGCTCAGAGCCTGCACTTGATTGGTCCCGCTTCGCACGCTT
Organism: Ascaphus truei; assembly: GCF_040206685.1. Lineage (NCBI taxonomy): Eukaryota > Metazoa > Chordata > Amphibia > Anura > Ascaphidae > Ascaphus > Ascaphus truei. The sequence continues at coordinate 128,686,824 of NC_134483.1, forward strand.
CTATCTGCGCATGCGCGAAGTGCATGAAGGGGTCGCCGCAACTCTCACGCTACTGCGCATGCGCGAACCGCGTGCAACATGGCGGCGCACTGCACTATACCTCTTGGATCCCTGGCGACGCAGCCGCCCCCGCAACTCCCCACACAGCGCGGAGGTAAGAGGGAAACCTCAGGTAACCTGGCTACATAGCTTTGTAAGTTTGTATCAATGTAACTGCAAAAAGTACAATAAGAAAGCATCAATAAGGTTGCACTGACCACGACTGAGTGATGAAGTCCCAATAGCGCCTATTCCAGAATCCCAGGACAAAATATTTTAATAAATTTCTGTAAAATATATGTCTCCTGGAGGATTTCACAATCAGGTATGTGATCACAATGAACAATTTAGGTCAATTTGTTGAAAAACAAAATAGTTTGTTTTAGCAATTGAGTAGGGCTAACTCTATAACAACAACTTTGCTAACAATATGCGAACAAGAATATGCTAACCCCTGCCATATTTAAGAACACTCCAAATCCATACCCTCCACCTGTACCAATTTAGCAGGTACTCTAAACATTTTAGATCCGGCAAGACCAGCGGTAACTATTAAATAGACGTTTTGTGTGTGTTTGTGTATTAGGCTGCGGCCCCAGTGCCTGCGCTGCACGTGCGCCTGCGAGGCTGGTGGTGCGTGCAGCTGTGTCCCCCCATCTGCAGTGAGCTGCAGGGGGAAAGACAGGAGGGGGGCGTGACGAGGGCGCGGCTGTGACGTCACCCTGCAGGTGGCCCTCATTGGCTTAACCGCCGGGGGCGTGGCCTAACGCTTCGTCGCGAGTCCTGCTCTCAATTGTCTTGAGAGCAGGAGTTTCTGTCGGCGCAGCACGGTGGCCTCACCTCGCAGCGGGTCCGGACACATTGTGGGATGGATCTTGTCCCTGCAGCCATGGGCGTCCGCAGGAGGGGGCAAGGGGGGGCACTTGCCCCCCCCTGGATCCAGGGCCGCCAACAGGGGGGTACAGCGGGGACAAACGGTACTGCTTCCCGGGCCCGTGGGTCAGGCCGGGCCCACTGCGCGGCCGGGCATCAGTTAATTAAATAAATTTAAAAAAAAAAAGTTTAAAAAAATGGCGCCGATTCCCCGCGGTCCTGGCGCGCATGCGCAGGGCAAGCAGGGCCCGCTTCCCCCCGCTCCCAAAGTGGGACGGAGGGGGAAGTACAAGCCAAGCTCCTCTGCGGCCCGCTCCCCCTCCCGCTCCCAACGTGGGATGGAGGGGGAAGTACCAGCTCCTCTGCGGCCCGCTTCCCCCCCTTGGCCAGCTTCCCGCGCACCCACCTTCCACGTGTCCCCCGGCCCACCTCCCGTGGCCTTGCCCCCCCCCCCGAGCCCACCTCCCGTGCCCCCCCCCCCCGAGCCCTCCTCCCGCGCCCCCTCCCCAAGCCCACCTCCCGTCCCTGGCAGCTGCCAAAGGGATATCGGGGGCAGAAGGGGATATCGGGGGCAGGAGGGGGAAGCGTCCGGCGACAAGCTGCACCCACCCGGTCAAGGTAAGTCACCCCACCCAGTCAATGTCACCCACTGTCACTGTCACCCACTGTCACCATCACCCACTGTCACCGTCACCCACTGTCACTGTCATCCACTGTCACCATTACCCACTGTCACCATTACCCACTGTCAACGTCAACCACTGTCACTGTCACCCACCCAGTCACTGACTGTCACTCACCAAGTCACTGTCACCCACCCAGTCACTGTCAAGTCACTGTCCCACCCAGTCACTGTCTCCCACCCACCCACTGTCTCCCACCCACCCACCCAGTAACTGTCTCCCACCCACCCAGTCACAGTCTCCCACCCACCCTGTCACTGTCACCCACCCACCCAGTCACTGTCACCCAATCACTCTCTCCCACCGTCATTCACCCACCCACCATCATTCAGCCACCCAAATTCAATATTCACCCACCCACCCACTGTCATTCACCCACTGTCATTCAACCATCCACCCACTCACTCACTGTCATTCACCCACTCACCCACCCACCATCATTCATCCACCCACCTACCGTCCTTATCCCACCCACCCACCGTCATTCAACCGTCATTCACCCACCCACCCACTGTCATTCACCCACCGACCCACCGTCATTCACCCACCTACTGTCATTCACCCACCCACTGTCATTCACCCACTCACCCACTGTCATTCTACTGTCATTCACCCAGTCACTCACCCAGGCAGGCAGACACATGTCTTTTGTTGAAAATATAAAATTAAACAGGTTGCATTGTAATGTTTTATTCTGTATCACAATAAGAAAACAATTAAGTAAAATTGCGCTCTAAAAGATATTTTTTCGTGGTAGGTGCGCTATGGGTTCGGGGGGGCGCTATGGGTTCGGGGGGGGGCTGCTCCTTTCATTTGTCCTGGGCCCCATGATTTCTGTTGGCGGCTCTGCCTGGATCCTGGGCTGTTTTTGGCATTTATGGCGCCGTACAGTACGTTAACGGCGCTATAAACGCCAAAAACAGACTCTGGGTGGACCGGGACGGAGGTGGGTGGACCGGGACGGAGGTGGGTGGACCGGGACGGAGGTGGGTGGGTGCCCCTGTCGCCGCGGCAGGCAGCTAGTGGTAGGCTAGCCTATGCTGCTACGCAGGAGGAAGCGCAGCGCACTGTCATTGGTAGCACTCGGGAGTGATGCGGCTCTCATTGGTAACACTACCTACCAATGAAAGCCGTCTCACTCCCAAGTCGGGACCAATCTGTGCCGCAGCTGGGACCGCCATTGCGCTGCGGTTATAAATTATGCCCCCCCCCCCGAAAAAATTTCTGCGGACGCCCATGCCTACAGCGTCCGCCACATCGGGTCCTGCAGTAGCCAGTGGGGACCTGGCCAAAAGCTGCATAAGTTAAGGCACTTCCATAGGATTTGCTTAGAAGTGTCTCCATCCAGTACAAGTAGTGTAACTACAAAAGTACTATTTGAGCAAAATCTTGGCAGGTCTGCAAATTGGGGGGCACAACCAAAAGAGAAAACAAGCAAAATGACAAAGATTGTGCAATATATCAAAACTGGATAATGGGGGGAAAAAATGTATACCATTTTACACTTTTTAAAAGGTATTATTAAATCATTCACTTTTACATTTAGGTGAGGTTTATTCCCCATAGTATTTATATCAAGTTGCGTCCTTTTCTTTCGTTTATACTGCCATATTTAAGGCTACACCTAACATATTCTCGTGACAATATAAAAAGAGTGCTTCAAATTGTAGGTAGATACATACATATTCCTTTTCCATTTCCACTGTAGTGGAGGAAGCAAGGCAAATAACAACGGTATTAGGCACAATACTTCATTTCACAGTAGTTTTCTATTTTTAAAAGGTATTGATTTTTTTCATGTAAAATATCAACTTTGCTTTGTAAGACATATTTAACGATTTTACAATTTGCCTAAAAGCATATCCCACAATTTGTCATTTTCCTTTTTATTTCATTACATAATTTATGATGTAGCTGTGTTAGGTAATTTCTAAATGGAAACCATTGCTACCAGACCCAATTTGGCAAGTACAAAAGTTTCTGTAATTGGAGGCTAATTACAGCATGTTTTATACCATTGCTTTTTCTAATTACATTCGTCTTCAGTGAACCGTAAGGAAAGAAAACAACGTCTTATTTCTGGTAATCAGCATTACACATTGACATTTTCAACAAGATGACACACAAGTAATGTCAACTTGTTACAGATACCCTGATTCCTGTACTGCACATGGCCTGCATGCACTTTCATATGTAAAAAGAGATTACACCCCCTTAAAATAACACTAAATATGTTGAGTGCAGTGGTAAGGAGGTAGCATAATTATAAGGCTTGTGGATCTTTTCTCTTTAAAAAAAAAAAAAAAAATTATATATATATATCGATATATATATATATATATATATAAAAAAGAAAATAAACACAGGCGCAAAAGATCGCTATATATAATAAAAAGAGAGCATAATATAGATGGAAACAGTGTCCGATATCTTTGAGATGAATACTCTGAAATGAATAAAAGAGAAACAAAATATAGTGAAGTACGTTCTGTATTAGTATGTTGTACAAAAGTAGACAGCTACTTCCAAAGTAGCCAAAAGTTTAGGCATGAAGGACAGATAAGTTCCTCTCCTTCCTGCTGGTCTATCTCTCTCTCTCTCTATATATATATATATATATATATATATAGAGTATACACCTCAATAAATATATTCATCTTGTTTGAACTTCTCTCATTGTTAAATTCATCAGTAACCATTTTTAATCTTTTAATCTAACTTAGTAGTATCTTGTCATTTTATGATATTATAATCTTATATGATTATTTGTTTTTTGATGTTTTCTGTTTTTATGGTCCGTTTTCTTTAAGTATGCTTTTATTCATTTTATTGTTGTTTTATTTTAGCAATAATTTTATTTATTCCTTGATTTATTTAGAGTTATTGTCGATTACATATGTATATATATATATATATATATATATATATATATATATATATATATATATATATATATATATATATATATTTATTTATTTATTTTTTCTCTCCACATTTTAACAGTGTGTTCCGAATTTGATTGATTACTAGTTAATCAGGTTTCCACTGCTAGCCAATGAAATTCAGGTAGTATTTTCTACCTAAGATGATCGCCATGTTGTACCCAGCAACCCTGATGAAGTCAGCTGATGAAACGTGTAGGGAGTGACGTCATCGCGCAACTTTGAGGAAGTGATTGTTATGCTGAGGGAATCCCTGTCTGTCGTGTGAGCAGAGTGTGTGAGACCAGAGTGCTGATTTGTGATCGTGCTTTGCTGCACTGACTTAACGGACATGCATGCTGCCTTCCTTGCTGCCATTTGAGATCGGGCTACACTGCTGATTTCTGTTGGTGTCGGAGGACTCCAGCAACATCTACAGTAGCCCTTGGAGCAGGAGGAACTTGTGGAGTTGTCAACTCACCGCAGGGTGATCCCCTCAGCTGTCGGTGATTATATACATTTACAATGCTAAAGATACCTTTATGTGAATTTTCTCTAATCTATTTTGTAAGTGGGCATTGTTTACCCCCTTCTTTTATAATAAATATACTCTTTGGTAATGCACTAGGGTGTGCGCTGTTTTCTTTCTCTCTCTCTCTCATCTATATATAGTTATATATATAGATATATTTAGTAACAGTGCAAACGCCTAATGCGTGTGAAGGTATATAATAATATATTAAAAAATAGGACAACCTATGTCCACTAGCAGATATAAAATACACATAAAACATATTCTTAAAGAAATATCAGTATAAGATCAGATCAAGCTGTAATCTCCACATGGGAGGAGTAGAGCAAAAATTGCCTGAAAATATGCAAACCAGATGTCTTGCCAGTAGATGTGATGTCCACAGTTGTACAACGGTACCATGGAGCTCTCTGAATTTCCTTGACTGGGGTTAACTTGCACCAACCAGTTGGACTGTATTGTTAGTCCATAAACCCTTCACAGGAAAGGGAAACAACTCACAACAGCCCTCTGCTCCTCTAGGGTGAACTCCTCACACAGCTGATCTGGTCAATGTGATGACATTAAACGAAATGCCGGGGCCGGCGCGCAAAGGTCTCTGCAACTTCACTTACTGTGATTCAGTCAGTGTCGGCGATGCGACGTCAAATAACACCTTGAGGTCACGTGACGTGATGCCACATGACCCCGCGGCATAATTTGATGCTTCAGACCAAGTAAGGGAGGCACGAGGGGGGAGAGCCGACAAGGTGGCGAAAGGCAAAAAGCTTGCACACCCCTGCTTTAGAGTACACTAATAATGTATCTGGTAAAGCACGGCATGAGGTTTTGTGTTTTACTACTGCACCGACACACTTTATTCGAGCAAATACCCAGTATGTACCTGGCAGATACCTGGAATGCGCCGCTCCTCACCTCTGACAAGCCCCGTTGTGTTTGCCTTCCCAGCCTGGGTTCATGCCTGGCTGACGGGCGGCTGATCTGTTAAATGATAATGATTAGGATTTAATAGGCTGCAATGCTTCGCGTGTCTACCAGATGGCATAAATTCATGAATTGTAATGCAGTATATATATATATACTGTGCAGTATTGCAGCCAGCGGGAATAAAATGCTTCAATCCCTCCCTGGAAAATAACCCAATGCACTCGGGCAGAAAACAGTCACAAACCTCAATACACCCGAGTATACCCGAATTCGTGGGACTAGCCGAGCTCGAATAAAGTGTGTCGCCAGTGTAGGTGCGTTATTACAGTACTGAAATACAAGTTATCTAAGGGTTGATCCAATGGAATGGTGACTGGGATTGACCCGGCGGTCTTGGTACATGTTGGCACCAATGACAAAGTTAGAGAAAGAGGGAGGGTCCTAAAAAATAATTTCAGGGATCTTCTGTAGGCCAAAAGCTTTAGGCAATGACCTCCAGGGTAATATTTTCTGAAATTCTACTGGAGCCATCCGCTACCGCAGGGAGACAGTCATAGATTAGGGAGGTTAATGCATGGCTAAAAAATTGGAAGGAAGGTTTTGGGTTTTTAGAGCACTGGGACTCCTTTTTTGAGAGGTGCCATCTTTATGCTAGGGACGGATTGGATCTCAATGAAGAGAGATCTTCAGTGCTAGGGGGGAGAATGTCAAAAAGGTTGGAGGAGAGTTTAAACTAGGATGGAGTGGGGAGGGGAATGAAACAGATAACGAACTAAATAGAAAAGATGAGGAAACAAGGGGTTATGGAGGTAAAGATGCAGCGGCCGTTATTCGAACATTTCTCAAAATGGATTTCGAGATTTGCCCGAGATTCTTTCAAAATTTGCTGCGACAGACTAATGGCCCATCGGATTAACACAGCAGGGGTCCCTGCTGTATTAATCCTTCCGGGGTCTGCCTGTCTGTAAGAGACGCGCAGTAAGAGATAGGCTGAATCAGTCACTCTAACTGTGTGCCTCTCACAGGTGATAGCAGGGCTTTTTTTTAATTTTAAACATTACAGTGATGTAGCAGGGGGTCTCCGGAACTGAAACACATTGTTTTGAGGTCTGCGGACCCCCTACTTCCCAAGATACAGGCCTCGGTATCCGGTGCCGGTATCCCGCCATGTAAAAATCCAGAGGGTCACGTGACCGAGGGATTTTCACATTGAAGGAGATACTGGCACCCCATAACGGGGTCTGTATCTCGGGAAGTAGGGGGTCCCCGAGCCTGAAATCAACTTTGTACATCTCAGGAGACCCCTTGTTCCCACACACTAGTATCAAACACCCCCCCCCCCCATCCCAATAAAAAAAAGCATTACCTTATCGGATAGCTGCTAAGGTAATGAAGCTGCTTACATTTTATTTTTATTCATAGTGTGCGTGAGCAGGGGGTCTCCTGAGCTGAACAAAGTTGATTTCAGCCTCGGGGACCCCCTGCTTCCTGAGATACAGGCCCCGGTATGGGGTGTCGGTATCCCCACCATGTTAAAAATGTTTTATAAAATTAAATAAAAACCCCGCGATCGCTTGTAAGAGGCGCGCAGTTAGAGTGACTGATTCAGTCTATCTCTTACTGCACGTCTCTTACAGACAGGCAGACCCCAGTAGGATTAACACAGCAGGGACCCCCGCTGTGTTAATCCGATGGGCCATTAGTCTGCAGCGGACCATCTCAGACCACCAAGCGGCATAACGCAGGACTTACCCTGGTAAATGTTCGAATAACGGCTGCTTCATCTGTAGAATGGGGGCAAGTGAGAGTTTGACAAGCAGCGGGACACCCATAGTAAAGTCAGATAATACTAGAAAACTTCTAAAGACTAAACAAAATTGGCGCAGAAAGGTAGAAGCAGTTAAGATAATAGCACAGGCTGAAAAATGCATGCTTGCTAATGCAAGAAGCCTGACAGATAAAATGGGGGAGCTTAAATTAATACCTACAAGGTATGATATCATAGGCATTACTGAAACATGGTGGGATGAAACTCATGACTGGGCAGTTAATTTAGAGGGTTATTCCCGGAAGGATCGAGGAAATAGAAGAGGAGATGGAGTAGGCTTATATGTTAAACCGGATCTAAAACCTATTATAAGGGATGATGTCTATGAAGGGAATGATGAAAATGTAGAGACCTTGTGGATAGAAATTAGCAGTGGAGGTAAAAGTATAAAGAAAATGTTTGTAGGGATATGCTATAAACCAGCGGTGCACAAACTGGGGGGCGCGTCCCCTTGGGGGGCACAAGATTATTTAGGGGGGCGCAGGCAGCCGCAGGACACAGCAACTACACTCTTCCGGGTCCCCTCTCAGTGTACCTCTGCCGCTCCTCCTGGATTCCTATCGGTTCAGATTTGATTGAGAGAGAGGAGGTGGTGAGAATGTCGCCACTCCAAGATCATTTTAAATTGCCTTTTTTTATCTATACCATGTGAGTGCGAATTTGTGATATCCGTATGCTTATTAAATTTATTGGATACAGTCTGCGCTATGGTGGTTCCCCTGTCTTCTACTCCAGCACACCCATACAGCCTGTCAACCAAGGGTTAACCTGTCACCAGCAAGACCCGTTTCCTGCACACTTCATCTATATGTGTGACATGCCTTCTTTTCTCACACGTATGTGAGTAGAACCATTGAAGTTTTTCTGAATATGATTAGTGGTTATTAAGACAGTATCACACTATTTTCTGTTGTATTGATTCTCTTGACATATGGTGCTTCCTGCTCCCTCATCCTGCTTGCCCATTGTATCTTAAGGAAAGGAAGACTCTTTCTATTTTTTGAAGGTTGAGTAGGATCACACTTTGTCTATAGAGTGGTATTACACTTATATATTTTTCACCATTGTGCTGCTATCCACGTTTCTTTCATAGTAATTACTCTATGTACTTAGAGGTTTTCTTTCACTCTGTGGTTTCACTCTGTACTACCACAAGGGGTTAGCACTGTCTTTATATATTTTTCTCTATTGGGTCCTAGTGATTCTTGTCTTCTGCCTGTTCTCCCAACACGCTGTCCTAGGCGCCAAACCTGATTATCTTTGGCCAGAGCTATCTGCCGACTCACCCACAGCCCCATGTAATAGGAAAAACATCACTCTATATGTGCGTACCTTCATTAACCCTTCAAGGCCATGGTAATCCCATAAAGTACATACACATGACAAAAGAATGAGACATAATAGGAATAAGCGCTTCACACATATAAGTAAACATGAGTGTAACCCCTACCCGGCTGCAGGGATATGCACTCTGGGAACACTACACTGAGTATTTCCTCCTCACTGTTCAATCTTCTTAGAGGCTTTCCTGAAGCTTTCGTTTCGGGACGGACAATGTTATTGCATAAAATTAATAGTCACTAGGAACTTTTCATAAAAATCAACTGACATTTATTTAGACATCCACAGAAAAAAAATAGAACAATTGGCTTAGTACAAATCATGACCTTGGTTAGTGCTTCAAACACCCATGATGCTTCTTTAAAGTACAGGAGGTATTCAGACAATCCCTAATAAATGTATCTATTTTAAGATACTTCTGTAACATCCCTGTGTGGGCTGTAAATAGTTACTTCTAACTAGACAGTGGTTCCCAACCTTTTTTTGGTTAAGGAACCCTAATTGAAAATCTGAGGAACCCACAGCCATCTCTAATAGCATCTCTGTGATCAGATGCATTCTAAATTCTTCTGTATTTCATACAATTTTCAAATGACCAGAAAATTACAGGGAACCCTTTAGGGATGCCCTGGGGAACCCAGGGGTTCCTAGGAACCCTGGTTGAAAAACACTGAACTAGACAATCCCTGGGTGGGTATGTATCTGTTAGTACAATATGCAAATCCCTCTCTGGGTTTTGTGTAATTTACACAATACAACAATCCCGGAGTGTGTTGTTTGTCTTCCCATTCACTTAAGCGACACCTCAGTGGTTCACTTCACTGTATGATCTACAACTACTGAATGCCAACTTGGCTAGTTGCTCCATATTCATCTGTAGCTGGTTGTAGACACTCTTGGTCAGTTACTTTGCGCCCAGATATTCACAGCCTTGGTTGAGATCCCGTAGATCCTTGCAATCATATACCAGGAAGCAGGGGCATAGCTACACTACTGCAAACCCCTGAAATCAAGGGGGCCTGAGAGCAGGAGGAGCCTCCTGCTGACCGGTACTGGGATTTGGACATGTCCAGAGGTCAGGCCCAACCTAAGTGTCAGGCTGCCGGGGCCTTTGTTTGCTGAGGTGCCCTCATGCCATGCTCCCCCCCCCCATGCCGGGGTATCTGTGTTCTGGTTGGTGCCAGAAGTTGGGCCCACCCAGAAATTGGGTCCAACTTCTGCATCTGGCCGCGTGGCTCCAGCTTCCCACTCATGTGGGACCCAAGGCAGGACCTGAGGCCTTGTCCCTGTCCTACATTGCCACAAGGCAAGAAAAGAGGTTGAGGGATTGAGTGAAAGACAGGGGGATTGAGTGTGAGGAAAGGGGAATTGAGTGTGAGAGGAAGGGGGAATTGAGTGGGAGAGTTATAAAGGGGGAAGTTAGAGTTATTGAGGGGTAGAATGATAGAGTAAGGTTACGGCCCCAGTGAGCACGTCGCTCGTTCCCTGCAGACTTCAGATCACTAATGATTTGGGGGCGGGGGCACAGCCATGACATCATGCGGCTGATTCACTCTCACTGGTTGAACCGCCGCCGTGACCTGGCCATCGCTCGACGTGGCCATCGCTCGCCATCGCGGCCATCGCTCGACCGCCGCGCCAAAAGACACAAATCTTGTCTTTGGGAACGGTGGTTGTGTATCATGTTTTCAGCAGGGGCACGCAGGTAGTGACTGTGCCCGGCCTCATAGAGGGCCGTATCTGGTTCCCGCCGCGCACATCGGAGGGCGCGCTGCTGCAAGCACTGGGACTGAGGCCTTAGAGAGGAGGGAGAGCGAGAGTTAGTGAGGAGGGGGGAGAGAGTTAGAGAGGAAGGGGGAGAGAGAGTTAACGAGGAGGGGTGAGAAAGAAAGTTAGAGAGGAAGGGGAGAGAGAGAGAGAAGGGTGGCAGAGTTAGAGAGAAGGGGATCATTAGAGAGGAGGGGGAGAGAGATGGGAGGAAAGTTAGAGTGGGGGGAGAGTTTGAGAGGAGAAGGAAGAGAGTGACAGAGGGGGGCCTTTAAAAAAATTGAAGGGGGGCTCAAAAATTATAGTTACACCACTACCAGGAGGGCACTTCACTTCTGGTCTATTTTTCTTTCTTACACTCACTAAAAGATCACTACCCTGAGCTCAGGAAAATAAAAGCTACTTAGACATAAATGAATAAGAAGATTAACTTGAACTAGAACTGTAACAAGAAATTTTACTGGAACTTTCTAAACATGTTGGGCTACTGATTTTAAACCGTAAAGTTAATTCCCCCCTTCCAGTGATGTCACATACCTTAAGGGGCTTGATATGGGCCAAAAAGATGATATATTTACAGACATTACCCACAATGAAATTAACCCATTGCTAATCATATCCAGTGGGGTAGGTTACATTAGGAAAAGTAGCCCCTTCCTCAAAGAGATTACAAAAATGATAAAGCTGTTAGAAGCCTTTTAACCTACAACAGTCAGAGAGGAAATTAGTAGTTACAAAGCTGAAAGAGAACAATTGTATTATATTTTAAGCACAGTTCTGTCCAAATATAGTGGATGTGTAACATACAAATGCCCATTCTGTTGAAAGTTATGAGATGCTAAAGAACACACATTCAGAAAGGACAATGGAGGCCAGAGTGGAATTACATACTACATTGCACAAAATGTCTTATTATTCATATATTTGCATTAAATATATAAGTGTAGCCCTGGTAAGAAATGGGGCTATAGTTCTATCCTCCTCCTGGTATAATCCCCGGTAAGGGCAGGTTGCCAGGAGTTATCATGGGTTTCCCCCACTTCAAGCACTGCCCTGAGTGGTGGAGGTAGGTCACCTGACCCTGTGTCAAAGCAAGAGACACAGGGGCGGTGCCTGCTGAGATCATTAAAGAGCAGTGCAGTTCCTACACTGGCGACATGTTTTATTGAAGCACGGCTAGCACCGCAAGCCGGGGGATGCCCCGGCGTGCTAGCCGCACTCCCTCAGCGTGCCGCGCATCACCGATGCGCGGTCACGCGTCATCAGGTGCCTGCGCCCCCTGCACGCGCGTCCAGGGCTCCCCGAGGGAGCCCTGGTGTCCCGCGATGTGGGGGATGCAGCAGGGGGTTCCGGGGGACCCGGCGGACCCGGCAGCGGGAGGGAGAGCGCCCCGATCGGAGGGCGCTCCTCCGCTGCTTCGGCGCGCGCCCGGCACCCTCCGGCGCGCGCCAGGTTACTGCTGCGGCCGAGAACGGGCAAATTCTCGAATAAACTCGGCCGCAGCAGTATTTAGTGTGTCTGTTCTGTCAGTCTGATAGCAGTGATAGTGAGTTAGGAGGAGAGGAGCTGATCTAGCCACAGTTAGTGAGGTGGAACCAAATACCTCTCACCCTGCGTAGGGGGTGAGGGAAGAGCTAGCCCCACTCTGGATGCCTTTGGTCCAGAGTGGTGGCAGTGAACATCACAAGGGAGAACAGTTAGTGGACTGTGCATCAACTGTACGTGTCGGCTGCTGCTGCTGCCCAAGAGAATAAAGAGACTGTTGCTTTTAAAGATAATCCTTGTGTGAGACTGGAATCTCTCATCCCTGTGGGGAAACTCTGTGGTAAGGATTCCACCCCGCAATCCTGGGGCTTACTATAGATGGAGGCGCTGCACCATTGAACCAGAACAAAGGCATGTCACCCCAGTAACCTGTTCCTGTTATCCCCCATGTCATCACGGGAGACTCAGGCCCTCCTGTTGCCAGCAGGTATGCACCACACAGAGACACCTATCCAGACCCCAGAACACCTTAGGGGACCCTATCTGCAATTGGGAGGGGGAAGATGGGCTAGATTTGGAGGCGCTGCTGACATTGCTAAGAGCAACAGGACAGGTTTTCAGTAAAGCAATGCTGAAAGATGTAGGTACACTTTCAGAGCAAGTGCTGCAGAAGGAAGGGCATTTTTGCAGACTAGGGGTAGTCAGGAGAGACCGTCCTCGCACAGTACACCCTAGGTGCCCTAGGAGGGTGATGTAAATTTGGATAAAGTGGCAATAGCTGTTCTAATCGCCTTGAGGCAGATAGTGTAGGATTCCTGTGGGGGTAGCCTGTTAACAAGGTCAGGGACTTCAGCATAGGGTCTGCAATATGAGTGGCCAAAAGTAGGTTGACGCCCAGTACTTAGGAATGCCAAGTACACTAGCCAGTATCCAGAAAACACACCACAGAGTGCTTGTAATGAACCGTCAGCGAGTGCGGTGTACAAGGAGAGAGTTCTGCTTAGCCTGGTGTATCAGGACCAGGACTTAGCCTGGTGTATGCCATGCATTATATTCATTGGTTAGAGCGCCATTAAGTATAGTAAGTGTCTAGGAACGAGTTACACTGAGAATAGCGCTATCGTGGGTTTAGAGGGCTCACTAAAGATGGTGGCGAGAGATATATGGGCTCTGCGGGGCATGGAGGAGGTTAAAGTGGCGACAGCTGCATCATTCACTGCAACGCGGGTTGCAGCCGATCCAAAATGGCGACTCCCGCCAAGCCTAGATCACGCATGTGCTGCGTGCAAGCAGGCTGTAAGAGAAATGTGGCGAGAGATATGCAGGGGTTTGGCGCCAAATCCAGATCCCCAGCCAAAAGAAGGGAGCGGCGTGAAAGCCGAAGCCACAACCACCTGTGCAGTGACTGGCCGACGGACGAAGCCACGTCACACAAAGAGAGAGAGTGTGTAGAGGGAGAAAGGGGGTGGCCCGGGATTAAAGGGGTTACACCCCATTTGGCCATTCCCTGACCTCACCAGGGAGACAAGGGGTTAACTGGGCTAAGACCCAGAACTGTGATTTAACTCCTGTTATGACATGTAAATGTGTATTCCCCCGTTCCCCCTGTTTTATTGTAACATCTGGTTAATCCGTGTCTGCAGCACACACACACTGGGATCCATCCGGGAGCACAAGGGTTAATAGTTGTATAGTGATTATAGCCCTTTGTGTAAATTTCCCGCCTTTTCAGGCACCATTTTGCAGGCTCCCATAGGCCGCCATTGGAACTCCATGTCTTTCAATGGCGAATCTTGCTGTCGAGTCCTGTTCCTGAGAAGACCAGCAGATGGCGTCCGAGAGGGAGAGCGGCGGTTTCCCATTGTAAGGGGGAGTATGGACCCCTTGAAGGTTCGGGACTTTTCCCATAGACTCCAATGGCGGCCAAAACCCGGCTACGGCGGACAAACCCCATTGACTTCAACGGCGGCATCACCCCTTTGAAAGTCTATGGCGGGGATTCCCATAGCCGCCAACGGCGGCGGTTTGCCATTGAAAGTCTATGGCGGCGAAGCCCGTTGTTTTCAATGGGGATTTAGTGAAAAACCGTGATTTAATTTACAGCGGAGATTTGTGTATTAAATTGTGAAACGGTTTTAAGGGTATTTGTGTATCTCCGGTTCCCCAGGTCATAGCACGTCGCAAATTGGACCATAGGGTGTCCCAGTTCCGGCATTGAGAACTGGGAAGTTTTGACCTGCTGGACCTAACGGAAACGGATATTTTAATATGTTCATGTTTTATCCAACATACTGTATTCCAAGGTATGGGTAAAACCCAGAGGAAATTTCTTTGCATACCAGGGTAGCATATGGCCAGAAAGGCGACCCAATGTCTAGGACTTGAGTATGTTTCAAAGGATTTTGTTACCTCCACTGTTTGCATGAGGGTGGAGATTACTCAAACCAGAGCAGTCTTCAAGTGTTCCATTTCACACCTCACAACAAAGGATTTCCTGCCAGGTATTCCGTTTGGTAGACTAGCTGGCATTCCTGATGTAGAGGAGGGGTTATAGAAATGAGACCCCAGAGCTCTACTGCACATATACCAACTAGCCGGTGTCAAAAAGTGTTCCCACATTAATGAGTGGCTAAAGGTAATTGAAAACCAATCCACGGTACTCAATGTTACGGATAGGGCACAAAAGGTTTATAAACTGATGTCTACCCTGTATCCTTTGTCTTCAATTTATCACCTGAATGCTACCTGATTGCGAGAGAATTGCTATGCTATATACTTCTCATTCCCCAACCCCAAAGTAAGTGTACTTCTTGTTTGTTACTGTATTATTCGTGTGTTCACCTATCCAAAGGAATAAATATATTTTATCATATCTAAGACTCGTCCAGTTCGACCCAGTGATTTGTGTTAACCCTTTAATACCTGTGGCAGGCTATCGTCACAGGCTATTAAAGTTAACTGGTGGCAGCGGCGGGATTGAACTGGACCTGTATTACTAGTGTTCTGCGGGATACTGTAATATAGTGGGAACTCGATGGTAATTGCGAGTTCCTGGGTCTAAAGATATTGAACACACGTTAGTGCAACAAGTAACGCAAGTTGTCGCACCACCTCACCTGCTGCGACCCAGAACCATGAGTGAAGCGGAGAACGCCTATTACCGGAAAACTAGAAATCAGCTAAAAGACAAGTGCCGTGCCTATGGACTGGAATATGTGGACCAGGAGGTCGAGGACATGATTGAGGCAATCACAGCACATGAAGCCGAGCTTGCAGAGTCTCAGGATACGACTCAGCTTGCCCTTGTACAGCCGCCCGGAAATCAGGGACTGAACCCAGTGCCGGAGCGGCAGGATCCCGGGGAGGGGACAAGTGCACCTCCCGGGACAAGTGCAACAAGAGGGGCACTGATGGCTGCGGCCACCAGTCCGTTTACCCCTGAAATGTTGGCACTGATCACCAAGTGGGGAGACCGAGGGACAGCGGAGGAGCGGCTAACGTTTCTCTCAATGGCAGTGAACCGGCCCGCTTATTGCCCCCCGGTCCAAACCCGCAAAGATGAACTCCAACTGGACAAGCACAGTCTCACCAAGTATGCCGGCGGTACAAGGTGCTTCCCAGCATAGGGTTGCACGCTTGGACCCGCTACTCTCCGGCTTGGCTAAACAGACATTGATGGCGCTTACAGAGGAGTTTGCTGATGACTATGACCACCTGAAAGAACTTTTGCTATTTCAGCACGGTTTTACCCCTGAAGCTTACCGGGGTAAATTCCGGCTGGAGGAGAGGCACCCTCAGGAGACCTATGTCACTTATGTGACCCGCATGGCTTTGTACGGGTTACACTGGGTGTAGGGCTCTGAGGCCAGGACTTACCAATGCCTGCTGGACCTCATCTTTCAGGAGCAGCTCATGCAGCAGTGCCCGCCGGCGGTGAGAGCTTGGGTGTATGATAAAAAACCCAAGACCTACACAGAGGCGGCGAGGATGGCCAATGACTATGTGGTCAGCCGGTCCCAGATGACCGCCAAGGTACCAGCCAAAGCGGTAACCATGCCGGTGCCGGCCAAGAAAGCCATGAGTACCCCCCACTGGACCCAAAAGCCGCCTGCGGGCAGCGGGTCACAGAAGGCGGGAGAGCTCCGGCATGAACGCCGGTGCTACAATTGCAACAGCACTGGTCACCTCAGACCAGATTGCCCGGAACCCCTGCGTTCCAACGGACCCTATCGAGGGCAACGCACCCCAGCTGCGAAGCCGGTAGCCCGCGTGCGGGTGGCTTCCACCAAAGAACCAGGACCGGTCATGGAAACAACTCCCAGCGAGACGTCCCACGTCACCCCTGTCCCGGTTTCATCAGTGCCCACAGCCAGGAGCGGAGGACATCTCAGCGCAGACCTGCAGCAGACGGACGGCCGGAGCAAACATCTTACCCCGGTCACAGTCGGTGACCGGCAAGCCGTCGGCTTGCTGGATTCAGGAGCCGCAGTGACCCTGGTCCGACCTGATATGGTCCGGCCAGAGGAATTGATCCCAGGCCCTGGAATGCAGATCACTGTGGCCGACGAAGAGCCACGTTTCCTGCAGGTGGCCCGCATCTTTTTGGATTAGGGGGTGGGCAAGGGTGTGCGGGAGGTGGAGGTTTTACCTGGTTTGGATGCCGACATTCTTTTGGGCAACGACCTGGGACCGATGACCTGCACCTACGACCGTGTGCCCCAGCCCGCTGCAGTAGCGGCGGTTACCCGGAGCCAGACCGCGGCAATGCCGGCGGCGGCCGCTCCAGTCCCCCAGCCTTTGGGACCAACGTTAGCGGAGGGCGCAGAGGAGCCCGGGGAGGTAAGCCAGGATCAGTTGCAACCACAGACTGACATACTGTTCCCTCTTACCCTGTCCCCTTCCCCTGACAATGACATGACTGGGGGGTGGCCAGACTTAGGAGCCCAGTTTAGGGAGGCAGTGAAGGCAGATCCTACCCTGGCCGGCGTGATACTTCGGGCGTCCGAATCTCAGCCAGGGGAGGGCACTGAGCGCTGCCTATGGCATAAGGGACTCCTATACAGAGAAGAAGGGAACCCGGGGATAGAGGAGGGATTGACCGGTAAGCGACAGCTAGTAGTGCCCCAGGGGTACCGACAGCAATTGTTACGGGTAGCTCACTCTATTCTGTTAGCGGGACATCAGGGGGTCACCAGGACGCGAGCCTGGTTATTGCAGCGTTACTACTGGCCGGGGGCATCTCGAGATGCGAGCAATTTCTGCCGCTCTTGTGATGCCTGCCAGCGAGTAGGTAAGGCGGGCGACCGTGTGAAGGCACCCCTGAAACCCCTACCGATAATAGGGGAACCCTTCCAGAAGGTAGCGATGGACCTGATAGGACCCCTCATGATTCCTAGCAGGTCAGGGAAGCGCTACATCCTCACGGTGGTGGATTTTGCCACCCGGTACCCTGAGGCGGTAGCGCTTGGCACCATAAGTGCCAAGACAGTGGCAGCAGCTTTGCTGAACATTTCTCTAGGGTAGGTTTCCCTAGTGAGATCCTAACCGATCAGGGGTCGCAGTTCATGAGTGAACTGTTACATTGTCTCTGGGATGCATGCGGTGTACAGCACCGGCGCACTACCCCTTACCATCTCCAGACAAACGGATTATATGAGAGGTTTAACGGGACCCTGACCTTTGTAGAGGCAGAGGGGAAAGACTGGGCAATTCACCTGCAGCACTTGCTGTTTGCATACCGAGAGGTACCGCAAGAATCTACAGGCTTCTCCCCCTTCGAGCTACTATATGGCCGCAGGGTACATGGACCTCTGGACCTATTCCGTGAGGGATGGGAAGGGGAGACTACTGCTTCTGATGCTTCAGTTATCCAGTATGTAGTAGATCTCAGAGACCGGTTAGAGATGCTCATGGGGGTGGCCCAGGACCACCTATGGGCTGCTCAGACCAAGCAGAAGCGATGGTATGACCAGCAGGCCCGTAGCAGAGAATTCATCCCAGGACAGCAGGTGCTTGTTCTCAAACCCACTCGGGAGAACAAGCTGATGGCTGCCTGGTCGGGACCGTACTCGGTTATCCGAAAGGTGAATGAGTGCAACTATGTTGTACAGGTAGCGCCTGAGAGGCACAAGACATACCACATCAACATGTTGAAGGAATACAGGGCACCGAGCATGGGAGCAGTGCTGGCCATTTGTAGCTCACTGCTGGAAGATCCGGCGAGCAATGCTCTGCCTGATCTCCTAGGGGAGGCTAGGCAGAGAAACACTGTAGAGCAGGAAGAGATAGGGGCACAGTTGAGTGCTAGGCAGAAGGGAGAAGCCAGGGACATGCTAGCTCAGTTTAGCGCCCTCTTCACTGACATGCCAGGGACCACACATCTCACTAAACACCCAGTACACACAGGGGACCTGCAGCCTCTACATAAGCATGCTTACAGAGTGTGAGCAGAGGTCAAGACCAGTATGCAGAGAGAGATTGAGGAGATGCTGACCCTAGGGTTAATTACTCCGTCCCAGAGCCCTTGGGCAAGTCCAGTAGTCCGAGTTCCTAAAATGGACAAGACCACCAGGTTTTGTGTGGACTACCGGTTGCTCAATGCTGGGACGCTGTCAGATGCTTACCCCACGCCCCGCATGGATGAGTTACTAGATGAACTCGCGCTGGCAAAGTATCTGACCACCATGGATTTGAGCAAAGGCTATTGGCAAATCCCACTGACCCTGGGGGCTAGGGAGAAGTCAGCATTCATCACTCCAAGTGGCCTCTATGAGTTTCTGGTGATGCCATTTGGGATGAAGAATGCCCCGGCTACCTTCCAATGCCTGGTCAATAGGTTACTGGAAGGGATGCAGAGCTATGCCAGGGCTTACTTAGATGACATTGCTGTCTTTAGTAGTTCCTGGGAATCCCACATAGGACATGTAGCTGCGGTGCTGGATAGGATCAGGGAGGCTGGGCTTACCTTAAAACCCACTAAGTGTATGGTAGGGATGGCAGAAGTCCTGTACTTAGGGCACAGGGTGGGTGGAGGGCATCTCAAACCAGAGCCAGCCAAGGTAGAAGCCATAGTTCAGTGGCCTGTTCCAAAGACCAAGAAACAGGTCATGGCATTTTTGGGCACCGCAGGGTACTATAGGAAATTTGTCCCACAGTACAGCACCCCGGCAAAACCCCTGACTGATCTGACCAAGAAGCAACTGCCTGTGCTTATTACCTGGACTCCTGCCTGTGAAACTGCTTTCCAGGCCCTGAAAACTGCGCTTGCTGGAGCCCCTATACTGGCTGCCCCAGACTATACCAAGCATTTTCTTATACAAACTGATGCCTCAGACTTTGGTGTGGGGGCTGTGTTGAGCTAGGTGGGGAACGACGGCAAAGAGCACCCTGTGGTGTATCTCAGTCGCAAACTGCTCCCCAGGGAAGTGGCATATGCCACCATTGAAAAGGAGTGCTTGGCCATTGTGTGGACACTCAAAAAGCTTCAGCCCTATGTGTATGGGAGGGCTTTCACGGTCATCACAGACCACAATCCCCTGAGTTGGCTACAGAGGGTATCAGGGGAGAATGCCAAGTTGCTGAGATGGAGCTTGGCTTTGCAAGAATTTGAATTTACCATTCAACACAAAAAGGGCAGTGAAAACAGCAAGGCTGATGGACTTTCACGCCAGGACTATCCCTCTGAGACTGAATTCATTAATGGTGCCAGCAGTGCCCCACTCCCCATTAGGGCCAGTGGGCCACAGGTCACCCATTAAGAAGGGGAGGTGTAGAGGGAGAAAGGGGGTGGCCCGGGATTAAAGGGGTTACACCTCATTTGGCCATTCCCTGACCTCACCAGGGAGACAAGGGGTTAACTGGGCTAAGACCCAGAACTGTGATTTAACTCCTGTTATGACATGTAAATGTGTATTCCCCTGTTCCCCCTGTTTTATTGTAACATCTGGTTAATCCATGTCTGCAGCACACACACACTGGGATCCATCCGGGAGCACAAGGGTTAATAGTTGTATAGTGATTATAGCCCTTTGTGTAAATTTCCCGCCTTTTCAGGCACCATTTTGCAGGCTCCCATAGGCCGCCATTGGAACTCCATGTCTTTCAATGGCGAATCTTGCTGTCGAGTCCTGTTCCTGAGAAGACCAGCAGATGGCGTCCGAGAGGGAGAGCGGCGGTTTCCCATTGTAAGTCAATGGGCTCATTTACTTCAATGGAGAAATCTTCGAAAGAGCTTTCCAGGAACAAGTTGGCTGCCGTCCAAACCGCTTAACCGCAAAGCGGATACATTTTCAATAGGAGAGCTTTGATCACTGATAAGTCAAGTTCAACGACAAGTGGCGTGGGAATAAACAGTTCTAGGGCACCTAGAAATAAAATTCTTTCTGTCCCTAGTTCCTAGACCTTCCCCCACTCGACCACAACCGGGTCCCCGTATCCTGGACCCCCGATAAGGGTCGAACCGAGAAGAGCGGGCCGCACCATAGGTTCCAATGGCGGCGGCAGAAACAGCTCGAGAAAACGACTAAGTGTGAAAAGCTGAAAATTGGTAATCCATAGCTCCAGTTCCGGAGTGCCCAGCGCATCAGGGTTTGGGGTATCTGTAGCCACTGCTCCGGCATCGCTGCAGAACCATCCTTGACCCGCTTGGGCCAACCCGACGGAGTATGGACCCCCTTGAAGGTTCGGGACTTTTCCCATAGACTCCAATGGCGGCCAAAACCCGGCTACGGCGGACAAACCCCATTGACTTCAATGGCGGCATCGCCCCGTTGAAAGTCTGTGGCGTGGATTCCCATAGCCGCCAACGGCGGCGGTTTGCCATTGAAAGTCTATGGCGGCGAAGCCCGTTGTTTTCAATGGGGATTTAGTGAAAAACCGTGATTTAATTTACAGCGGAGATTTGTGTATTAAAATGTGAAACGGTTTTAAGGGTATTTGTGTATCTCCGGTTCCCCAGGTCGTAGCACATCGCAAATTGGACCATAGGGTGTCCCAGTTCCGGCATTGAGAACTGGGAAGTTTGGACCTGCTGGACCTAACGGAAACGGATATTTTAATATGTTCATGTTTTATCCAACATACTGTATTCCAAGGTATGGGTAAAACCCAGGGTAGCATATGGCCAGAAAGGCGACCCAATGTCTAGGACTTGAGTATGTTTCAAAGGATTTTGTCACCTCCACTGTTTGCATGAGGGTGGAGATTACTCAAACCAGAGTAGTCTTCAAGTGTACCATTTCACACCTCACAACACAGGGTTTCCTGCCAGGTATTCCATTTGGTAGACTAGCTGGCATTCCTGATGTAGAGGAGGGGTTATAGAAATGAGACTCCAGAGCTCTACTGCGCATATACCAACTAGCCGGGGGGCATGTGTCAAAAAGTGTTCCCACGTTAACGAGTGGCTAGAGGTAATTGAAAACCAATCCACGGTACTCAATGTTACGGATAGGGCACAAAAGGTTTATAAACTGATCCTTTGTCTTCAATTTATCATCTGAATGCTACCTGATTGCGAGAGAATTGCTATGCTATATACTTCTCATTCCCCAACCCCAAAGTAAGTGTACTTATTGTTTGTTACTGTATTATTCGTGTGTTCACCTATCCAAAGGAATAAATATATTTTATCATATCTAAGACTCGTCCAGTTCGACCCAGTGATTTGTTTTAACCCTTTAATACCTGTGGCAGGCTATCGTCACAGAGTGCCCCTCCTCTTGTTTCCACCAGAGGGAGGGGGCACACCAAGAACCAATCCCCACAGTCCTCCCCAGCGGAAGGAGGGACAGGAAGTGAGGCTGAGGAACTTCACTTCTGCTTGACTGGAGAAGGAGCTAAGTGTGAGACCAGTAAGCTGAGCGAATCAACCCTTGCGCAAAAGATTGCTGACATAAGCGTGACCACTTATCAGCTTCCAGGAGGCTTCCTGGTTGTGGAGGTTGATGGCCGAGTATATCTGCGGTGCCTGTGCATCCAATGCAGGTCACCCGGACCGGCCCCTAGTACAACGGCAAAGTGCCAACAGTGTGGCACGTTCTACCTCTGGCCTTTCGAGCCATGTCCTACAATAAAGACCCCGCGAGATGCCTCTCCAGCGACGCTGATAGAGATAGAGGAGGAGGAGGCTAAGGCTGCCCTGGTCCCATATGTCACCCCTGCGGTAGGGACCCAGGCCCAGCCACCAAGAGATGTCCCGACGGAGGAGAGCGCGACCGCAGTGGAGGTACCGGAGCGGGCCCGTTTCGTACCCATACCCACTGGCGGTGCCGCAAGGACTCAAGGTGATTGCCCAGCGGAGGAGCCGTTGCAGTCCTCGTCGGATGAGAGAGACAGCCTGTCATCGGTAGTGATGCGCCGGCCAGTGGACCACCCGAGCTGTAAAGAAGAAGTCCCACTTACCCCTGAGATGGAGCAGACGAGTCCGGAGACCTCCCGACGGCGAGAGCTGGTGCGGCCTAAACCGCGTAGAAGTCCCACGGCCATGGCGACTCCCAGTGCGGCGGAGAAGGGATCCGAGACGGCTCCGGAGGAACCTCAGAGCATCACAAGACAGCCGAGCGGTAAGACGACACCACCACCCCCTTATTCCCGCCAGGTGAAGGAGGAACATGTGGAGAGAGAAGGGCTTGAGGCCTACCTGCCCATCTGCAACCCTGATGGTCCACCACCTCCCCTTCCGGTCCTCGATGCACTTCCGGTGCGAGACCAAGGAGCGGATGGAGATTCTGCGACGACCAACGATTACATCACTTCCGGGTCAGACTGGCGCAGAGGCCCGGAAGCTTTGATTGCTTCCATAAGGAGAGCTGGGCTGGAAGCCGAGTTCAAAGAGTTTAAAGCCCAAGTAGCCAAGCGAGGAGCCCAAAGTGCTGCCGGAAGAGCCAGAAAGAAAATACCTACAGGTCGTGGCATCGCCCGACTCAGAGACACTGTAATGGACTTTGGCGATCCCATGGTCACCAACCCTAGCGCCATTGCCCCGGCCACTGCCCCTGCCCCGTCACGTGTCGTGCCACCGGGTCCTAGTGGGAGTCAGCTAGATAAGACGCCCAAGTTTTCAACTGATTGGTGGGATTGGGAGACAAGTGATGAGGGTTCTGATGGGGAGATACCATTGTCAAGTGTTGTACATGTACCTAACCCCACTGTGTTTAATCCTGTTCCTAGAGGGTCCCAGTCTACTGTAAAAGCGGGTCCCGTAAGTCCCAAACCACCTAAGATGAACCCCACGATTTATAAGAATGTCATTAGAGGGAGGCGTACAGGCTCGCACTCTACAGAGGCAGCGACATCCAGTGTATCTTCCAGAGCAGAGTCTGAGGAAGGTATGAGTGTGTCATCCCCATATGAGCACCGAGATAAATGGTGGGCACCGTTATTCACAAGGTATCATGAGGGGATGGACCACACCAGATTTGTATTAATAAAGAGAGATATTGTAGATCACTGGTGGGACGTAGGCACCTATTCTCCACAGGAGGTTGCCGACGAGTTAGATAGCAGGTGGAGAGACATTATGCAAAAGGTGATTACCCCTAAAGGCTCATCTATTCTGTACGATGATGTTGCGCCTGAGGAGCCAAAGTTCTGGGTACTGCCAGGAAAGGCTGGGAATCGGAACCTTACTAAATTAAGTAGGACAGACAGGGCCATAGCGGCGAGATACAGGCAATCTCATGGATATGAGTTTCCATACGTGCCAGAGCCGATAATGCAGGAGAACGAGGACCAGAGAGACACATGGCTCAGAGAGGCAGTCCGTGAACACTTGAGGATTAAGTTTGGTAACACTACCTACATAAGGGAGGATAAAATATGTTCTGTGATAAAGGCTTGGAGTACAGGCAGAAATATTTTTATGCATAACATTCTGTACAGACCAGAGAATGGGCCTGTACAACCCTTCTTTGTTGAGGACTGAATGATCGTGGAGCAATGGGATCCTCCCCTGGTGGTGCATGACGTCATCACGCAACGTCGCGCTGGCGCTCTGACGTCACGATGGGGGCGTCGACATCCAGGAGCAAGGCAGCAATGATCGTGGAGGGGTGAGTAACCATTTGTGTATAAATTGTGGTATGTTTAGCATGTTCTGTAGCCCTCTCCTTGATAAAGGCAATCTATTTGCCGAAACGTTGGACCTTTGGTGGCACAATAAACTGCACCTTTAGAAAGACCGTGTGCCTGCTTCCATTCCTTTGCTCGAGTACCTCTGGAATGTCTGGACCTCCCTGGATACAGTGCACCGGCAGATAAGTACCCCCCTCCAGCACCTACCAGCGGTGTGCATTTGCTTCTACATATAACATCACAAGGGAGAACAGTTAGTGGACTGTGCATCAACTGTACGTGTCGGCTGCTGCTGCTGCTGCCCAAGAGAATAAAGAGACTGCTGCTTTTAAAGATAATCCTTGTGTGAGACTGGAATCTCTCATCCCTGTGGGGAAACTCTGTGATAAGGATTCCACCCCGCATTCCTGGGGCTTACTATAGATGAGGCGCTGCACCATTGAACCAGAACGAAGGCATCCACCCCAGTAACCTGTTCCTGTTATCCCCCATGTCATCGCGGGAGACTCGGGCCCTCCTGTTGCCAGCAGGTATGCACCACAAAGAGACACCTAGCCAGACCCCAGAACACCTTAGGGGACCCCATCTGCGAGTGGGAGGGGGAAGGTGGGCTAGATAAACATAGCAGCAATCATATATCAAATGGCATTCAGATTACATATACTGTATGCCTATACATTTGAAAAATCAGCATTGCATCAGCCGTGGTTGTTCCTAAAATTAGAATGGACATCCGGATATGGATTCTGCTCCCTGTGATCTAAGCTTATACACTATGGATGCAGTAAATAGGCAGAGGGATCCATCCTTGAAAACTGGTTTCTCATTATTTCGAGGATGTCTCCCATCTCTGCAATACGCTTTTAATGCATCTCTTCACTGACATCAATATCATGTTTTTGCTGAGCATATTTGATCAACAAAACCTATTTTTATATTTACCATCCTGTACTGCGCATCTTCCCTTTGATTTTAAAGCAGTCAATTTCCTTTGAAGACAAAAAAGCGCAATTGGAGCTTCCAATCACCAAGCATATTTTCTCCTGTACAAAAGCTAAAATTATGTTTTTGAAAAAAGTGTGAAACAAGAAGCATCAAGACAGCAACACCAGCTCTCTTGTCACTTAGAGACACATCATGCCTCTTTTCATCAAGAGAAAGACTGCTGGGACTGAAATTAGATTAAAGTGCTTATAAGAAATGACACAGCAAAAACTGGCAAAATGGTACATCAAATCAATTACAGTAAGTCACTGGTCCTCCTCCAATTTTTTTTTTTTTATAGTTCTCTCAAACAAAAAATATCTTGGCTACATAAATCTAAAAGTATTTCGCAAGCTTAAAGCTCTTAGCAGAATAGTCCATATAACACTTTTACTTGTGCTGGTAAAGTCCAGAATCAGGTCTTCTTCACCACATTCTTGTGTTGACCTTTACAAGTAAACTCTTACGCTGACAAAGGGCCCAGTAATTCCTTGCTTTGCACTGTGTTGCTGGCCCATCTGGCAATGGCAGGTTTGCAAGTGCCTCATTCTGCTGGATATAGACCCACTGTGGTCTTTCTCCCTCCTAATAGAGGTATCAATATCTCCCAAAAGACGTCTTTCGTGCCGCCTTACCATCTGCTCCTGTCCTCCGCTGTACCGGAAGTCATCCGTCCTTGACGGATGTGACGTCAGATGCCGGTTACTACGATCGGATCGAGGAGGTTTCATACTGAAAGGCCAGACTATCACCCTTCCCGATGTGAATTACACTGCCTCAAAAGATACCTTTATGTGTCCACAATTGATGTACATATTGTGAGTACATTTCATATGTTTTTTATCTTATAAATTTGTGCCGATTGGTCCATACTATGGTCTCTCCTTGATGTTTTTTACATGAATACAACCCTGAATGAGAGTGCACCTGAATATCTTCCAATACTGCTTTCCTGTCAAACGCTGACTCTTCACTTACCTGTTGTAAGTAGGAGATCTACATGAGCCAAGATTTTATCTGCTCAATCATTGTGTGATTTTTCTGCACTATTATTGTGTCTTTTTCTTTTTGGGGTGTTCTTGAAAATCGCTCCCTTCACATTTTGGATATCTTCTATTGCCTATGAGGGAACTCGTACAAATTCCCTGTGAAGGTTGAGAATTTTCTTATACACCTTACAAGTCACTGTTTGTATTCACTATACTGTGTCTTAGCGCCTTCTAAATCACTTGGGTTAAAATGGCTGGTTTAGGTCAGGTGTGTCAAACATTAGGCCCGTCGAGCACTTTTGTCTGGCCTGCAGAGCAGGACTAGGGATGCCGCTTCATCACGTTATTTTGCCGGAAGATAGGGAAGAGACGCCACCTGCGCTACGTCCCATGCTGCTGCCCTGCTTGATAGCATCAGGAACTATTGCAAGGCTTGCTGGGAAAATTTTATTGCCTGGTAAGACCGTAATTATACCAAAAACCGCTGACGGCGTCACATGGCACGATGCCGCGCAGCTCCAAAAACAAAATGCATAAATCCAATTACAGTAAACATACCTGTAGGGGCGTGCGTGCCGCCTGGAGCTGCAGGGCGGATGACTGGTGAGGAGAAAGAGAAGTTTGTTATTATTATTAACAGGCGACGGTCGTGTCACATGAGCGGTTCAGCCAATGAGGGCGAACCGCTCACGCCTCCATCACACCACCTTACCTCCTCTCCTTTCTCCTCTGCTTGTTCAGGTGCCACTCGGCAGCAACGCGAGGGTGACGTCACCAGATCGCGCTGCCGCCCAGCGGCATCTGGTATAATCAAGGCCTTAGCCTTCGCGTATTCCTGCTGCTGCGACCGCGTGACCCCACGTGTCACACTAATTTCAACTCAACCGCTCTTCTCCTAATCTGCACTGTTGGATCTGCTCTTTAGGACACTGCTGTAGAGGGAAGGGGTTGGGGGTAAGTATGAGCGGAGGGTTGGAAGATAAGTAAAAGGGGAGGGAGGTACGTAGGAGGGGATGGTTAGTAAGAGGGGATGGTTGGTAAGAGGGGATGTAAATAAGAGGGGAGGAGGGAGTAAGGAGAGGGGACGGAGGGAGTAAGAAAGAAAGGGGGGAGTAAGAGAGAGAGGGCAGGGGGGAAAGTGAGAGTGAGTGGAAGGGGGGAAGAGAGAGAAGGGGGGCATGTGGAGGAGAAGCTGGTGAGGAGGGAGCATGTGAGGGAGAACCAGGAGTGGAGAAAAGCATTTGGTGGGAGGAGGGGGGGCGGGAAAGCAGGTGTGGAGTCGGCATGTTGGGAAAAGCAGGAGAGGAGAAGAGCATTTGGGGGGATAAGCAGGTGAGAAGGGGGGTATATGGAGAGAAGCAGGAGAGGTCAAAAGCATGTGGGGGATAAGATTGCTTAATGCCGGCATCTCGCATACAACAGTGCTCATATGTATTATTTGCGTATTATGAAAATGTATGGCCAGGATGAAGTACAATGAAATCTAATCAGGCCCATCATATGAAATGAGTCTGACACCCCTGGGTCAGGCGTTCCATCCTACCTACTCTTTTATAAAGGAAACAACCCTGAGTCATACAGTTTTCATCTTTATCCAAAAATAAGACACATTTTTAAATATTAGATTTTTTACAAATAAACTAATAGAAAAGTCAATGGCCATGTTGTTCTAGCCCCGGTTGCTGTTACATTCAGTGGTATAACAGAATCATTTAGCCATTTACAAAATATAAAAACAAAGGAAGCCATGATTGTAGATTTAAAATATGTCCATGGACAGGAGCTCAATGAGATGTCACTGGTATTTAATGGTTACACTAGTGATTGGAGTCTGAATAAAATATATAATAATACTTCTCCTC
Source organism: Ascaphus truei (assembly GCF_040206685.1). Taxonomy (NCBI): domain Eukaryota; kingdom Metazoa; phylum Chordata; class Amphibia; order Anura; family Ascaphidae; genus Ascaphus; species Ascaphus truei. The sequence goes on from NC_134483.1 coordinate 128,715,127, forward strand.
TCTGCTTTAGAGGGTTCCAATACGTGGACACAATAGATTACGCATTACGTGGTGGCAATGTCCTGTTAGTTAATACATGGAGACAGACATTTCTAAGGCTCCTCCCAAATTCATTTTGGTCTCCTGTCCAGAGCTGCCAACAGAAATCGTTGAGTCCAGGACAAATTTAAGAAGCAGGGCCGCAACCCCTCGGCCCCCAGGGAATGGGAAGGGTAGGAAAAGGTACAGGCCTGGGGAGGGAGAAAAAGGTAAGTATGGGCAAGGGAGGGCTAGAGGGTGTATAAGGAGGTATGGCCATGAGAGGAAATGGGCCTGGACGAGGGGGGTATAAGGAAGTAATGGACCTCGGGACCTTGACCGGATGGATTGTGGCTGGGGAATGGGTCCGTCAAAGACCCGAGCTTACAGGGGCGGTTGCCAGTATAACAAAGATGCAGGCCGTATACGAAAGAATCTCTGGCAGGGACAGCAGTCCCAGCTATTCCCACATCGTTGGCCCTGCTCCTGCCCTTGACCCATGTCCTTTTGTCTTTTAGCGTAAGTGTATCTGGCTGCAAATCCCCCCAGCAGTCTTACTTCAGCCTTTCCTCCTTCCCACTCGTTCCTCGCCACACATTAAACTCCCTTTCCCTGCATTTCTTTCTTGCCCCTTTACAGTTTTCCCCCATCCCCCTCCCGATCTACAACAACACAGCTGCATTCCCCTCTCTCAAGACTTACCTATAACTAACTGCCTCTCTTCATGCCCAAATCCACCTTCCTACTTGGAGACCCCCCTTCCCCCCACCACCATTTCCACCTCCAAGCTCTGGCGGCTCCCTTTTCCTTCCAGAGCCTCCACCAACACCAGCGTCATTGTCTCCCGATCCCATCTTTTTCTGTGGCTGTCTGCAAGGGGTGCAGCGATAGGGTCAGCAGTTGGTCAATGCAAGAGTAAGGGCCCGGAAGTGGAATTGAATGGCAAGAAAGAGATATACAATACCTCACTCTATTACCGTTAAGAAAGACCTGTTTTACGGGCATATGCATAGTGCACAGGCAAGATTGTCACCTAGCTGAGGAGCTTCTATGGTCCCAGGCAGACTGAAGCAATAAAAAACACTTACCAGACCGCAGATAAGAGCGGAATCTCTACCACATGCCTCTGATACAGCCAGCAGCATGAGTCTGAGGCAGGTGAGGAAAAAGAAAGTGCAGGATTTCGCACAATTCTTCCTCCGAAGAGAATCACGTGGGCAAGCAGGAAAGGAAGATGGTGGCCCCACGAGGCCTCAGATTCAAAAGTGGAGGTGAAGGCAGTGACAGAGGCAGAAGCAGTGGATCGCACACTACATAACTGTACAACTAAACATTATTTGGCTATCTTTCTAAAATACAGTATATGGGCTGGGAGAAAGAACTGACTGTCTGGAGGTGAGCTAATTTCAGTCCAAAATACAACTGATCGGAAAATTATAGCATGAAACAGTGTTAGAAGACATAGAAAAATGGAGCAAGACGGAATAACTTGAGACTAAGAAATATTCCGGAAACAATACTCCCGAAGCACTTGAATAGTGCGTAATTAAGCTATTCCAATCATTGCTCCCAGAAACTTCTGAGGAAAAGTTTATGCTAGACAGGATCCACAGGGCCCTTGGGCCGAAAAAGGCGGATCCTAATAAAATGAGGTGTGCCACCTTCTATTTTTCTTAAGATATGCTTCTCTGAAATTTGGCTATGCTGCCATTTTTCAAAATACCTGGATTTCAGAAAAATAGCTGACAGACTTTTTTTCTCTCCAAAATGTCCATAAAACTTCAGCCCTACTTTAAATGTATCTAATTGTTGCCACAGCATACACTTGGTGCCATCTCTGGTCACATCAAACAGTCCAATTTTGTACAGACAACAAAGCCACTTGCAAAATAACCAATAAAGCAAGATCCCCAACAATCATGCTATACACTTGGAAATTGACTTGGCAATCCATTTATCGCGCGATGAGAAGCGCCGGCACTCGTGATCCATGAGGAGACAAATACATGTGTTTCTGTCGTGCGAAGGCCGGGTCACGTGAGCGGTTCACCCAATGAGGGCGAACCAGCTCTGTGACATCACGGCCATGCCTCCGACACGCCTCCCTGTCATGTCTACCCCTAGGCCACAAATCACTACAGCTACAGGCGCACGTGACGCCATGAGCACGGTCACGCGTGCTCACCATGGTCGCAGCCTATCAGGAAAGCATACTCAAAGGCCTGCGTCAAATTCAAGAGCTTTTATCTCTCATCCAAACTGCATCCTCTCCGTTATCCATGAAAATCATTTTGACCTTCTCTGCCTACTGCTTTAAGTCTCTCAAATTATCACTCAACACCATTAAGCTTCCTCTTTCAGGCACTCAGCATCACCTGGAAATTACATATCCAGACCAACCTTGCATCATGATGCATGAATCTATCAAGCTATTATTTAAAGGTATTCATAAGTTTTCTCTTCCAAAATCATTGCAAGTTAAGTTCCTCAACTTTGTCAACGTCATCTACTGTAGCTACAACCCCTTTTAATCGACAATCAACCTGGTCATAACAGCAGAAATCCATTTGGTGTTCTACGGGTAACTGAAACCTGGAGAGTTTACAATTTTTACTACTGTAAATTGGCTGTCTGTCTTACAAAGCATGCCTACTATCAACTTCAACTCACTCACTCTAAAAGTAATCACCTGTCAAAAGAGGTCCTAATTTCCTACTATCTAATGCACAATAGATTGTGTTCAGTAAAATAATTTGATCTCCTGCATACTCATTTGGTCCGCAAAACATGGACAGTCCCTTTCTTCCCATCAATAATAATACTAACTTTATTTTATATAGCACATTCCTTCCAATTGGACTCAAAGTGCTTCGCAAATACAGTATTATGCGCAGTACGCACCACGTAGGATTGTTACAGACACAGTCCCTGCCCAGATGAGTTTACAATCTATGTTCTTGGTGTCTGAAGCACAGGGAGATAAACTGACTTGTTGAAGGTCACAAGGAGCTGACACTGGGAATTGAACCAGGCTCCCCTGTTTCAAACTCAGCATCATTGTTTACAGTCAATGTCTTTACTCACTGAGCTCACTATCCACTAATGTTAAAAGTATTCATATCCTTTGTAAGAAAGCTTCTACCACTTATAATAATTAAATACTTAACATCTCAGCAAAGACAGCAGCCAAAACAATACTCCAAAAAAGACAATAGATACTGCTACCCATGTAGCTGTTTATAAAACTTCTATTTTAATCACAGTATGATAATGAGAAAGATACATGAAATGTGCATTGCACCTGATGCAAACAAGGCAAATTATATGTATTAACTGATGAAAGTTAAATGTCTGACCATTAGCTTCAATAGAACAGAACAAATGCAGTCTTTCCATTGATACTTACCATCTATGTCTTGGAAGCTATAGACATTTAAATGGAAACATAAATGCATTAAATACGATATTTAGCATATTTGTCAGAATGTAACTAATTCTTAATTGTTATTCTGTTCATCTTTTCAGCTTACTGAATCATTAGCTATCTTTAATATTTTTTTCTGGTAATAATTTACTTGGTATTGACGGTTCTTGTTTTTCAAAATGTTAAATGAAAAGAACTTCTTAATAAAATAAAACTAAAATAAAAATCGGTAAATCATTACCACTATTTACTTTCTGCAAGAATCCAACCCTACCAGGGAAAAATCAGTTTGATATCATCATTCATAAAAGTTATAGTCCATGCTAAATCTTTATAGGCAGGAACAGGTCATTTATTTGATACATTTCACCCATTCCTAAATGAAACCGTGATCACTGAATGTAAACTATTTGGGATGGTATTTGTCAAATAACATGATTCCAGGTTTGGGTGCCCATTATCTCCCATGAAGATAAATCTCAAGGTTTTTCCTCTCTCCTTTTTATGCTTGATCTCTCTGCTACTTGTTACTTTCTTCTTCAGATTCTACACTCTCGTGGTATTCGATAGCCTAATCCTGGTTCTCTTCATACCTCTTCTATTTCTATGTCTTTTGCTAACATGACTTCATCCCCAGTTTATCTGAATGTGCTCTGTTTTTGAACCTTTTCTTTTCTCTCTCTACAAACATCACTTGGTGACCACATCAACTTCTTTGATTTCAGGTTGCACCTCAATGCAGATTGTATTCAGTTATACAATGTATCTTTTCACCCTAAGGCTAAGGCCCCGTTGCACGCGTCCGCATGGCTGTCTTGCTTGCCGGCGGCGTGTGCAACTCACTGCACCGCAATCTGCGGTCTGCAGGAAACTTTTTTCGGAGCGGGGGGGGGGGGGGGGGGGGGGCGTGACCAAATGGGTCGGGTGGGCGGGGCCATGACAAGGGGGGGGGGGCATGACTTGTATGTCCGTGTGCTGGAGTGGAATATATAAAACATTGAAATGTCTCCACAGATTGATCGGGTGCTGTAAAGTCCCCCCCCGCCCCCCCCCCGCCGCCCCCCGCCCCCCATTTAAAAAACAAAGACATATGAAATAGTTTGCCCTGAAGCCGGGCCCCGTCCCCCACGCCCTGCATGTAAATGAGATGTCAGTGTGAGGACAGGCAGTAAATACATGTATCCCCTGTGAGCCTGCAGCAGAACTCTGCTACCAAGCACAGGCTGCTTCATTCCCAGAGATAAATGCCTCAGAGCTTTTCCACAACCCTCCTCCCCTCCTCCCCTTCCCTCCCCCCCTCCTCCCTCCCTCCTCCCGTCTTCCCCCCCTCCTCATTGGCTGACTCGTGCACCACGTGACGCGTCAGCACTGCAAAATACAAGGAGCTGGTAGCTCCAGCAGGCTGACGCGTCACAGCACAGAACCGGCTCGGGAGGATACCATGTGATGGTGGGGAACGCACACGCGGGGGCTCGTTCCACCGGACGCAACGGGACCCAAGCCCTAGAGGCCTATTCAGGTTTGCATGTGTAGCTATTCAGAAAGCTCCGATAACATGCCAAACTCACTCGAAAACTGCTTCTTCCCTTTTAGATGACGTCACGCTGGTGACGCCGGTGAGGGGGTTGCCTTAACGGGAGATGGAGCAATAGTAAGTATAAATGGCACACCACTGTTTGTAAAGAGTATAAAAATATTTTTTTTGCTTCTGGTGCTTACCATACAATGGTCCCGGCGTCTCAAAGCTGGACCTGATAATAGGCACAAAATAGAGGAAAAGAAGAAGCACACAGGAGACTTGTTTTCAGTTTGAAAAAGCTTCAATAAAGTATTCACAGCATCAGAGCTAATAAAGGTAACGTTTCAGGACTAATGCATCCCTTCCTCAGACCCAGCACCTCGAAAGACGCATTAGTCCTGAAACATTACCTTTATTATCTCTGATGCTGTGAATACTTTATTGAAGTTTTTTCAAACTCAAAACAATTCTCCTGTGTGCTTCTTCTTTTCCTCTAGTTTGTGCTTAACGGGAGATGAGCGATTGAAGTACCGGTTGTATGACGATTGAATTATACTGTAGCTTTACTGAGCTTTAACCTCTATATATCTCTCCTATGTATACCTTATATACTGAGACTTGGGGGTGAAGGTTGGAGTTGCCCCAGGGTGGGTGGTTAGCCCTACCAGGAGGGTTGCGGGAGGAGTTAACCCCTTCATTACCTTACCATTCCTGATAGCCACCCAGTAGGCCTAAACATCCACCACAGGCCAAATACCACCTTCACCCACCACTTATACCAACAATAAACATTAAAATACAATACAACAACCAATACTATCCAATAAACCCAATGGGAGCAAACATAACCCTAATGGCAATGATTGGGCAACCTACTACCCACTCCGTCTACCCTCAACAACCGCCCCCCCCCCCCCCCACTCACAAAACACATACAGTACAGTAATGGGTAAAATCCCTATTATCCAAATCTCGATAATACTGTAGGGCATTGGCCCATTCAAAATAAAACATTATTGAGCCAGCATATAGTAAATTAAAGTTGTACTTACCCCTGCCAGAATGAAGGCCACCCTAGTCCTCATCTTCATCCTCCTCGTCCTCCGTGGACAGCAACATTAAAGCTTAAAAACTAACTACTGGCCACTAAACCCTTAATTACCTTAGCGGTTTGTAACTGCTATAGAAATGAACGGGTTAACCCCGTCCCCTACCCACCCGGGAGGCCTAACCACTCTCCCCGGTTCAACTACCCCCATACCCCAGGAAGAAAAAATGGCGAGGAATCTGCGCTCATGCTGTCAGATGGATACCAGGTGGAAGAAATCCCTTTGCAGCTGTGTATACGGAGCAACTCCCCAGACACTCCTAAAAATTAGATCTCCCAAAGGGAGTCTCAGGCAAACGAAAAGAATGTACACAAAGCGCCCCAGTGATTACTAATAAATTAAACAATTTAATAATTGGTCAAATTACCACATTAATATAATACAAAACTAGAAAAATGTCACAACCCCTCCCCAAATGTGTATAGAGCCCCTCCTTATTGCGAGTACAGGACACACATAGATACACTGATTAAATAGTCACTAGAAAAGTCAACTGCAGAAGAGCACCCTGATAAAGTGCTTAGAGGCAGCGCAGTGACTGAATGTCCATTGGTCCAATCGGATTAGTGGATGTACTAGTTGTAATGAAATGTGATGTCTAGGCCTTATATAAGGTCTGTCACATCTCGTTTGACCCTAAAAAGCCGGCGGATCAACATCTCATGGAGCAGGGCCTCCTATTCAAGCAACTGAGGATCATGGACTTCTTTGCATCATGCTGTTGAAGATCATTGCATCGTGGGGCAAGATTTGGTGCCGCTGTTGGATGAGGACGATGAATCTTCATCCTGGCAAGGTTAAGAAACAAATTGATTGGCTGGTAATATTTTATTTTTAATGGGCAAATGGGCTATCCGCTAAGGTAATGAAGCTCTTTTTAATTTTAATATTCCCTACATTGTTTAAATCCCCCGCATCACGTGACCGGGACATTTAACTTTGCGGACATACCGGCACCCCATACCGTGGCCTGCAAGCAGGCGAAGCAGGGGGTCCCGGGGCAGAAATTAATGTGGTTCAACTCCAGAGACCCCCTGCTTCAATACTCTGTTATTAAAATAAAATCGGCACGATCACCTGTAAGAGCTGTGCAGGGAGATGCAGCTCTCTATCTGCAGCTCTTTCAGACTGCAGGCAGATTGCACGGCAGATCTTAAAAAAAGACAGCTCAAAACACTGCTATCCCAAGTGGTGTGGCATTTTCCTACTGAATGGTATCTAACCTGCGATAACTCTTTCTGTATACCTTGATAACACAAACGTCGGACTGGTCGGTATAGTAGGTCATGCTAAACCATTCGATATAGAAGTGATGTTATCAAACCTACCTGAATAGGCTTCTTAGTCTGACATGGGCAGTCCAATCTCAAGTCTGAGTATCTCTCAACAATTTTCATGTGAATGGCGTTTTAATACTATTTAATGGCTCATATATATGAGGGTAAAAGTGGTGCAATTCTGGGGCAAACAAAATCAGCATCATATATATTAAAGGGAAAAAAATCTCATTGAAATCAGTAAGGTTTTTAATCTTTGATACCTCAGTAACAATATTTTGCCCCAGGATTGTACCACTTTTGCCTTGATACTGTATATACAGTATGCCATAATAGTCACATTTCCTCTCATTCCTGGGAATATATCCCCTTTCTATATCATAGTAGTGAATGGAGCCACCATCTATCTAATTACCAAACCATGTTGCCTAGATATGTCATTTCACTCCTATCTCCTTCTATATTCACATGATGCTTTGGCTAAAGCTTGTGCCTTCTCCCTCTAACATTAATAAGGTTCACCCTTTCCTCTACTGCTAAAATTGTAATGAATAAAAACAAAAAAATGTTAAAATACCGTGCACCAGATAGTGATGAATAAATCTATACTACCAATAATTTGGTGAAAAACAAGTGAATTCTGTGAAGTATAATATCTTATAAACCGTGATTGTATAGACAAACAAAAAGTGATATAAAACAGTGTATATCACAAGTGTTGTGTTTGGACAACATACTGTAAGTATAAATAAACCTGTGTTATAGCCAAACATGAGATTCTGCAGCTTGATACATAGGGTGGCCCAACACCCTATACAGCTAATACAAAGAAAGAATAGAAAACAGTGCAAAAAATCTCATGGTGCAGTATGTAAAATTATATTGAATTATTCAAACAGCAGGTAAGTAATGCACGTACATCAAGATGGAGATTAAAGAGCATACTATGTTATGGACATGTTAACACAGTGGCAAAGACAGCTGGTCCCCACACTGGTCGTCTGATCCCACAGATTGTACCGGATGGAAGTCCTGGACCTGCTCTCGGTGGGCAGCCAATTCCTGGTATCGTTGCTGTCGGTCCGTGTCCGTTGATGCTTCCCGCGGTGTAAGTGCTATTAAAGAGGCCCTTCCACACTGATGGCAAATGCCGATTACACTCGCCAAACTTCGGCGGCCACTGATGACGTCTCAAATTCTGTCGCTGGATACCATGACTCACCGGTGAACAGTCAAAAGTTTTGTATGGCCTCAAACATATAAAGCAGTAACAGTGCTTCTGGAGTACCAAAATCATGCAGAGATTGCACTATATTTCTTAATTCCTACACATTTCGCAGTTAATGTCAGGAGGGACATGATCAAGGCTAGACGTCCGCGACCCAATGTCTCATTCTGTGCTCCCCACACCCATACCTTTGGCCAGGCACGGTTATCCACAGCACTTACTTGTCCCCTACTATCTCTGTAAGTCCCCCAGCATAACACTTAGATTGTAAACTTTCCGAGGCAGTGATTTGCTTTCCTATAGTGCGCTTTTACGTTTCTTGAAGTTGGAGTATACTAATTCTCTATATAAATTAAAAATATACAGTCATACATACAAATGGCTACAATTGATGTCCTGCAATAGTGTAATATTAGCCAAGGGTAGTCGCTGTTTCATTTCCGAGGAAAATGGGGGCAAGGTCATTGTTACCTGACATTGATCCAGTGAGTCCTGCATGACCACTTGCTTAAAAGATAATTGTCAGTTTTTGGGTACTATAACTGGCATCTAACATAAGAACATCATATAAGTGCAATCTTAATTATATATTAGCTTTTAATAGGTAGAAAAAAGTAGAGTTGGAGAAAGAGTTGAGATATCTCCCCTCCCTCCACTCCCTATTAATTACAGCAGACAACAGTGGCGATACCCTGATAACCCCGATTACTAGCTCATTTGCCACCAAGGGGAGAGTAACACAGAGAGTAACCCTTTGTAGCCCACAATGGGGAGCTACACTTCACTATATTTATTATGATAACTCCTTGTGCCAGGAGAATTAATAGAGGCATACATTATTTCCCATGATTGCGGTCACAGGTCCTATGTCCTCGTAAGAGATGTGTGCAGAGGTTCATATAATGGGGACTGATTAGGGTGAAATTATATCTTGGCTTTATTGAGCCTGTTCCTTTATCCAGGAAAAACATACAAAAACAACAAAATAACAAACCCCTATCCCTTTGTAAGGGATAACTTACTTCCCCAGACCCTATCTACAGTACTGGAGGGATATTCCTATTAGCAGCCTATCACCCCAAAGTTTCAGGAAGTACCTTAAGCAGGTGGCCCTCCATGTCAGTCTCTGGCAGGTTCCTGGGTCCTCTGTGTCCAGGAAATATAGGTCTCTGGGTGTCTTGATCTCAGCACAGCCTTTGTCTGTGTGCAGGCATCTCTGCTCTCCTTCTGTCAGCCCAAATGTGAGCTAAGGAATCTCTGCCCTGTGTCTTACATGAGGCTTTTTACAGAGCTCTCATTAGTCCAGGTGGAGACTAGTTAATTGAGTGACTGCAATTAACTATCTCTCTGCTGGATTCTCAGAGCTTTGAGACTGCTTTATTTAAACAGGGATATGTCCCTGTTACAGTCCTCCTAATACCCTTAACCGCCACAATTATTTCTATGGGCTGAATTAGCAGTAGCAATATTGTTGGAACCCCAGAGAGGGGAAGCTACAGGGTTAAGAAAACGTGTGTTTCATTTAGGAGGCAAATACAAAAGAAGTGTATTGTATTTCTACATGTGTGCACTAATCTCTTTTTTTCTTACTGCATCTCTCTCTTCACCTCACAAAATACACTCTATCACAATGTGCAAAAAAATACTGAGCAGGCAGGAACTAACCTCAGACTTTATATATTCCTTTGAATAGCCCAACAATTTTCTACCCTTTTTATCTGGTCAACAACCCGATCTAAAAATAAAATTACCAAACGTCACCTCCCACCATATATCTCCCCCCCCCCCCCCCCCCATCCACATATTTAATTAGCAATTACCATTTAGGCTTCCTGGAAACCTCAATTTCTATTCAAATATGCCGCCTTTGTAGCCATGGTAACCACCCCATTAACATCCCTGTTAGAGGCTTTTGTGACCAATGCACAGGGAGACAGATAAGAAGTAACGCTGATGACGGTGAGGGGTCTCATGAGCTATCACTGCTTTAAAAAAGGCACTCATTGGGTTGCTACTACACCCCCCTCCTCCCCACCATCACCTTAACTAACAACACAGTGTGATCCATGTAAAGGAAGGAGGACTGGAGAAAAGCACAGGCAAGCCACTCTGCCAGGTGCTAGTGACAGAACTCCTCCTCCTCCTCCTCCTCCTCCTCAGATGATGATGATGGGTGAGGTCTTTGGTTCTGGAAAGGGAGATGGGTTCTTGGTAGCCGTGGGGCATCGTGTACAGTAGGAATGGGAGGGAGAAGGAAACAGGTTGACGTGATGTTCTAATAAGCTATTGGCTCACGGGCTAATGTGCTTTGTCAGCGTGGGAATAAGTGAGTGTGCTGTTGAGATCAAGCTGTCATGTTTCATTCCTAGGGCTCTGGTAACCTGTGAACATTAGCTGTTTTTATTTTTTTTTAAGAGAAAAGAAACAAATTGAGTTGATGGATTCTCGGCTTAAGTGGTTCTGAGGTAGTGCATGCAAATCTGTACATTTTGCAATGCTTGCAAGCTTACTTATATACTTATATACCAAATAACACATATTGATAAATGAATTAAACGTTCCTTTGCAACCATGTTTATATTATATATATATATATATATATATATATATATATATATATATATATATATATATATATATATATATATATATATATATATATATATATATATATATATATATATATATATATATATATATATATATATATATATATATATATATATACACGGTGTATATATATGTGTGTGTCTGTATGTATGTATATATATATATGTGTGTGTGTGTGTGTTATCATAATTAATGTATGTGTGTACAGCATATGCACACACAAACTTATATGGTATACGTGTAAATATATACTGTATGTGTGGGTCTGTGAATACAAGCAGCACAGTAGCTACAGTACTGTGTTAACTTACACACTTCTACTAATTACATTT